>NC_043754.1:3533162-3885207 GCF_902148845.1 Salarias fasciatus
TGATTAGGAAAGTGTAAAATACTTTTCATATATTTCTCTTCCATATTTACAAGAGGAAGGTTCGTATCGAAGGTGAATGAAAGTAACACCACACAAAATAGAGAGGGAAAAAAAATACTCAAAGTGTCAAAATAATTAACTTTCAGGTGTGTGAGAGGGACAAGTCAGGCAAAAAAAAAAAAAAAAAAATCCATAGATAAAGCCCGGTAATCAGACAGTGTGTGCGACATAACTGGGGTTTGAAAAAGAAAGAAATCACATGTTGCATAAAAGCTAATACCCAAAGGTCCTGCAGACGCCTCAAAGCTCCCCGCACGCCGCCGCCGCCTCAGTAAATCTGCAGGTGAGGCGACGTGGCGCCGTCCCGCCACTTGTACACCTTCTCCGTGATGACGGTGCGGCAGAGGGGGCAGCTCTTCTCCCGGTTGAACCACAGAGCGATGCACTCGTCGCAGAAAATGTGCTGCGAGGGCAACGGAGAGAGAGAGCAGTCCGGTCACACAACCGAACCCTGATCTGATCTGAACGATCAATTAAAGAGGAAGAGGAGGTCGTACCTGACAGATGAGCGCTCGAGGCTCCCTGTACTCTCCCTGACAGATGGGACACACGTCCCCGGCCTCGCTGCACTGACTCCTCGTGGCCGCCGTGCCCGTGTGCTAACAGGAGAAAGAGAAACCTTCAATCCAGCCGCTTTACTCCGTCTGAGCGTTCAGATTTTACCTCCTGAGCGTCACTGACCTCGCCCATTAGACACAGCCTCACAGTTTTCAGTAAAGACGTCCACTGTCCGTACATTCCTAAAAGCTACAACACCAAGGAGAAATTTTAAGGGAGCAGTAACGACAGGACATCGAGTTCGCTCGTGAGTGGAGTCACACCTTCAGTATGAGGTAGAGCAGAGCCAGCACGACCCCCAGAGTGAGCCCCGGAGCCCCCTCGCTCTCCTGGTAGGTCACCAGGTAGCGGAACCACAGTGGAAGAGGAGCGACGGCCTGGTGGACCTGGCCCAGCTCCTCCGTCAGCATCAGCCAGCGGCCCTGGAGGCAGGAGGGGCGTCAGGTTAGAGGAGGAGCTGATTAGTCCACTCATTCATTTGTAAACATGGTAAAACCACTGTCTCAGTTCGCTGGTCGCGTCTTACCTGGGCTCTGTAATTCACCAGTGAAGAGGGCAGCAGCAGAATAAGGCACTTTATTCCCATAAAAATGAACTTTATGATGAAGTTGGTGACGCCGACTGCCCACAGCGTCTCCCAGAACCCCAGCGGCTCGATGGCCGGACTGAGGAAGATGAGGCTGCAGAGAGAAGGGAGCACTGTAATGCATGTGGATCACACGCGTCAAGTGATCTTTCACTGAGTCTTACCAATTGTAAAGTGTCTCAGTGAGAAATGTGTAGTAAAGCAGGAGGCTGGAAGAGATCAGAAAAACTAGCTGCCACACACACTGGAGCTTGGAGTGGCGATCCTGCGGGAGGACACAGTGACAGTTTATCAAACAGCAAAACTCCAAAAAGCTTCCAAATCCTGACTTACCTGAAGAAAGACTTGAGTCTGAATGTTTTTATTCACATATAAAAAGGTTGTGAAGAGGCCGACTCCCACTGCTAAACCTGCAGAGGAGGAGAAACATCATGAGACAAGCTGCTTTGTGGTGATGTGCCTGCATGTCTGTATCCTCACCGAGGGCGTGCTGGATGACCAGTTTGGAGCACAGTATGATGAGGAAGGGCAGGCTCTTCTGGAGCCAGCGGAACAGGCAGCGGAGCTCCGACAGCGACGTGCTGGCTTCGCCGGAGTCCGGATCGGAGTCGGCCGGGTCCGGCTCGGGCTCGGAGCTGGAGTGGTGGTGCGCCCGGTGGTGTCCGTGGGAGTGGGAGTGGCTGTGGGAGCCGACCCTGGACCTCCGGGACGACGCGCCTCCCATGGACTCCCCGGGCCCGCTGGGCATGGGGACCCGCACCTCGCTGCTCTCGGGGCCAGCAGCAGCAGTGTGGGCCGGCACCCTGCTGAGGAGCTCTGGCTGCAGAGTCAGAGATAAACCGTTTCCTGCTTGGTCGCCCCGCTCATTCGAATTTGGCTGCATTACAGCAGGAGAATCCCTCAGTTTTACTGCTCTTCTGGAGTCACTCCTGAAACACAGGACAAAAATCATTTTAATCTCAGTCTGTACTCAGCAACCTGTGATCATTCAGTAACAATTTACTCTCTGTAAATTAATTAATGAGGAAACAACAAGCCTGGCCACGAAACCAAGTAATTTCAATCCTGAATGCACAAACTAGCTACTTCCCCCAAATTGTAACAATCAAAAACCTTTCACTGGTATTCAATAGCCTGCTTGACCTCATTTATCATTTCTGTTAGTCTTTATGTATTTATCTTCTTTCCTATTTTGCTTAAGAGTTTAGTCATGTAGATGTTACCTTTATACTTTATTATATGAATTTGAAATGCACAGTATCTGAGTATTTTCTGTGGTCAGATTTTGTTGATTGATTCCTCATTACAGATTCTGCTACATTGATCTGACCTGCGTTGAATTTAATTAAACTGGAATTTGGTAAATAACAGCCCTGATATATTGCGGAAGAGGAGCTACTAATCACTTAAGTTAGACTAGAGATACAGAGTTTATTCTTATGTCAGTCACTCGTTCTATAACAAAGTCAACCTGTTGTAACAGCTGTTTACTTACTGAGGGATCATTTTGACACTTGTATGAGACAGTGTATGATCAGTGTTTCAACTGAGTTATAGCAGACAACATTAACAAATTCGACAATACTCTTCCTCACGATCTCCTATTAATATCAGTGTAATCACCACAAGTTGTCAAAAACTGAAAAACAAATATCAGCTGATCAGAGGGTTATCCGTTAGCATTAGCAGCTAAACAGATTTATTTATTTTCCGTCAGAAGCTTCGGCTCACCTGTCATTCTGCACCCGGAGTTTCATGGTAAACCCTCGGTCTCCATCTAGTACCAAAGCCGACGTACCAAAGTAAACAAAAACAAACTAAAAAGCAGAAAGAAGCTGTTAGCTTTCAGGCTAACGCATTAGCAGCTCGAGCAGACATCTTGACGTACTTTGACGGCAGCGACTTCTTCTCTTTACCGTTTTACGCTCTGTTAATGTAAAATGAGGCAACACTACCACCTGGCGGCAGCTTGTGAAACTACACACAGTGGACAGATCCTCATTGAGATAGATATGATACAATATTTAATCTTTTTGAAATGTTTGAACCACAGTTTGATGATGTGTTGTCCACACTCATGTAATTTTTGAAATTTTCAATAGGAAGAGGTTTACTAAGTGTTGTCAAAGTCAGAAGAGACAAGGTGAAGCAGCTTTAAGATTCCACACTCTTCACCTGTGGGACAAACGTCAGCTGATACACACACTTCTTTTAAATCTGTCCTTAAATCAATATTATTTTCTCTATTTAAACAATAGATTATACATGTTTAATCACCTTTATCATTGCAAAGCCTTTACTTTTCCCCCTCCTTATGACTTTCGTGCACTCCTTGTCTACATGTATTTCTTTATGTCCTTGTAAAACATTGTGAATCGCCTCCGGTTCTCTTGACAATAAAAAATGTTCATTGTTCAAATTTCACATATATCTTTACAGAAGTTTATTCCAGATGTGATTACAAATACTTCAGTAAATTACATATGAAAAAACTAGCAGTATAATTTCCTTTAGTTTAATCGGTAATCGATCACGGTTTACAGATTAAGGACTCGTTCTGATTGGATGATCAGATAAGGGGGCGGGGCTTAGCAAAATGAAGCGTTCCGAATCCGAACACACCTGTCGAGGTGATTAAAGACGACTTTCGCACGTGACTGACTGTGGACCAACTCCTGACCTGCTTCACTCACCTGGTTTACAGGTAAGGTCTGATTAGAGCCAAATGACAGCTCAGCTCAAGATGATGAACCGAACAGCTGAGATTTAGGCTGAACTTTATTGAGGTTGTATTAATGAAACCATACTACCGGTAGTTTCAAATATTTTGGTGAAAAAAAGACGCTCTGACGCTCAACACACTTGAAAAATGTCCTATAAAGAGAAGAATATATATTGTTCAAACATGCCTCCGTTAGAGAATTCACTCATGTAGCAAATCTGTTTCCAAGGATTTTATTTATGGTTTTAAAAAAGAATTCTGTTTGAAACGGAGTATACAACAGACAATGTTGTTTTATAAAACTATGCTGTTTTATAAAATCCAGCTTTAACAAAATATCTCACTGATTTTTCTTTTCCCTCGATAATTGAAATAATCAAATATTTTGTGGGCAGATTGGAATCATTGCTGTTCCCTCTGATTGTAATGAGAAAAGCTCCTGGGAATTATGGGATATGCAACAAGATACTGGTATTTTGAGCATGTGTTTGTCAGTCTGCATTAATTTTTATACTCATAATCTTGGCCAAGGATGAATAGCATCTAGATTTCTTTAATTGAGGTTGCCAGTTCTACACTCAACAAAAATATAAACGCAGCACTTTTGTTTTTGCTCCCATTTTTTATGAGATGGACTTAAAGATCTAAAATTCATTCCAGATGCACAATATCACCATTTCTTTCAAATGTTGTTCACAAATCTGTCTAAATGTGTGATAGTGAGCACTTCTGCTTTGCCCGAGATAATCCATCCCACCTCACAGGCGTGCCACATCAAGATGCTCATCAGACACCATGATTAGTGCACAGGTGTGCCTCAGACTGTCCACAATAAAAGGCCACCCTGAAATATGCATTTATTTATTTTTTTATTTATTGGGGGTCTGGGGACTCAGAACCAGTCAGTATCTGGTGTGACCACCATTTGCCTCATGCAGTGCAACACGTCTTCTTCGCATAGAGTTTATCAGATTGTCAACTGTGGCCTGTGGAATGCTGGTCCACTCCTCTTCCAAGGCTGTGCGAAGTTGCTGCATATTAGTGGGAACTGGTACACGCTGTCGTATACGCCGGTCAAGCACATCCCAAACATGCCCAATGGGTGACATGTCCAGTGAGTATGCTGGCTATGTAAGAACTGGAACATAATAACAATAATAATAATAATAATACATTTTATTTGTATAGCGCTTTTCAAGGTACTCAAAGTCGCTTTACAATACAGCAAATTAAGTTAAAAACAACAGCATAAAATCAACAGCAGTAAAGAAAAAAAAAACATTTTCAGCTTCCAAGAATTGTGTACAGATCCTTGCAACATGGGGCCGTGCATTATCTTGTTGAAACATGAGGTGATGTTCATGGATGTTTGGCACAACAATGGGCCTCAGGATCTCATCACGGTATCTCTGTGCATTCAAAATGCCATCAATAAAATGCACCTGTGTTCTTCGTCATAACAGATGACTGCCCATACCATAACCCCCCCACCACCATGGGCCACTCCATCCACAACACTGACATCAGCAAGGCGCTCACCCACACGATGCCACACACGCTGTCTGCCATCTGCCCTGAACAATGTAAACCCAGATTCATCTGTGAAGAGAACCTCTCCAGCGTGCCAGACGCCATCAAATGTGAGCATTTGCCCACTCAAGTCTGTTACGGCGGCGATCTGGAGTCGGCTTCAGACCCCGATGAGGACGAGGAGCATGCAGCTGAGCTTCCTGAGACGGTTTCTGACAGTTTGTGAAGAAATTCTTGGGTTATGCAAACCAATAGTTTCAGCAGCTGTCTGAGTGGCTGGATGAACCTGCTGGATGTGGAGGTCCTGGGCTGGTGTGGTTACACGCGGTCTGCGGTTGTGAGGCCGGTTGGATGTACTTCCATATTCTCTGAAACGCCTTTGGAGACGGCTTATGGTGGAGAAATGAACATTCAATGCACGAGCAACAGATCTGGTTGACATTCCTGCTGTCAGCATGCCAATTGCTCACTCCCTCAATGCCTGCGACATCTGTGACATTTTACTGTGAGACAAAACTGCACATTTCAGAGTGGCCTTTTATTGTGGGCAGTCTAAGGCACACCTGTGCACTAATCATGGTGTCTGATGAGCATCTTGATGTGGCACACCTGTGAGGTGGGACGGATTATCTCAGCAAAGCAGAAGTGCTCACTATCAAACATTTAGACAGATTTGTGAACAACATTTGAAAGAAATGGTGATATTGTTTATCTGGAATGAATTTTAGATCTTTGAGTCCATCTCATGAAAAATGGGAGCAAAAACACAAGTGCTGCATTTATATTTTTGTTGAGTGTAGAACCACTCATCAACCACTTTATCAGGATCCTGAGTTTCTAGTTTTGGAGCTAATCCATTAAGCAATCATGAATTGAAAACATCCACCCAAACCTATATTAATAATGAGGTGGTGTGTCGGGATTGCTCATGTGTCTCACTGTGAGCATCAGGTCACTATGGAGGAACAGTATCACACATGTTATAAATAAGCTTCCTCTTCAGCCACTCTTTTCTCACTCTCTCCAGACATGGCTTCGCAGTTGGCTTCGGAGCTGCGTTCTGCTCATCAGATGGCAGCTGAAGTCCTGCTGGGGCTTCATCTGTTTGGCCGGGCGGTGTGAAGGCGTGCCCCGTGCAGCCGAGGTTCCCTCTCACGGCTCTCCTTCTGCACGCAGACTGTAAATGCGGTGAAAGAGAGTGATCTTCGGAGTGTGGGAGGTCAGTGGAGAGGTCAGGAAACATGCAGTGTCTGTCTTTTGATGTCATGTTGCGAGGCTTTATATTATTTATTATTTCAAAGCTGCATTGCAGTAATGAGATTGAACACTGGTTGCTTTTACATGTTTAGCAGGCTTAAAATGTCCATGTTTATATGGATATAGTTGCAGTTTTGTCTCAATATGAGGGTATTTAAATATATCAAAGCCACTTTTTGCACATCACTCACATCTATGTAAAGATACGTCACTCAAATGATATTTGTTTATGTAGTAAAAATGGCTTTTTTTCTTGAATTTGCTGAGAACATCTCGTCCACTTCTTCCCTACTGTGATGGACTTTGAGCGAGTTATTTACAGAAAGTCTTACAAATTCAGAATTTGCTGACTTGCTGCTGTAATGAGATTGAGAAGTCTTGTAGGAAAGCTTCTGAGAGCAATAATAAAAGCAGCAGAGGTTGAGATATCCACACTTGAAGTGTAATAAAATTACCCGTTTTCAAATAATACAGCTCACCAACATCCTTAATCATCCTGCGTCAGTTGAATTCCGACGTACCCGACGCTGGCATGGTGGAGAAATACTCAGATTCTGTAATTAGTCTCTTTCCCCACTCAGACAGCAAGCCAACACACTTCCAGTGTGCGTGTTGTGGGTCGTCTTCTGCTGCCTGGTGCGTCTGGGCCTCCAGCCAGAAGCTCGTTTCTCCTCACAGCTGCCTGCCTGCCCGGCCGTCACTCACCTGCAGCTTCAGACTGCTCAAATGATCCGCCGCTGTTTAATAAATTAGGCGAATCAAAAGTGGAAAGGCGGTGGGGAGAGGGGGGGGGCATCTGCTATTGAAGGTCCCATAATCAGCTTTACTTGTGTCTTTCTAATTATGGTGTATTTAAAGTTCATCTGGCACAGTTTGGAAGCCGCCAGTTACTGGGAAGGAAAGGAGCCCTGCCAGTCGATGCCTGCTGGTCAAATCCATCAAACCCAATGCAGCCCCATTTTATCTTGAGTGTTCCACACCATTGAAACGGTGCCACAATAACCTTTACTTCTAAACTGTTTTCTTTGTGGTCCGAATTGGAGCCTCTTGTGGGCGAGTTTTGGCCCACATACTTTATGTTTGACACCCCTGCTTTGGAGCCTGCAGTATACTGACAATATTGTGTGTATTATACAGTGATGTAGTGTTTCGAACTGATCCCTCCCAGTGACTTGGCTTTGGCAGGGCGTTAATGTGGAGGGATTGTGCTCTTATCCTGCAGTTTTTCTGGGCCTTTCATGTGTGGAGACTGAATGTTCTCCCCATGTTTGTGTGGATTATCCTCAGTTGTTGCCTCTATCCAACGTTAAAGTGAAACTTGAAAGCTTTTGTTACATGTTGGGTGTCTGTTTACTTTAAAACGTTTCTCGGAGAAACTGAAAACACAACTTTTTGAGGGCTTACTTATTTTATGATATTTGGTCAAATATCATGAAGCCAAGACATTTTTTTTCTTTCCCCGATGGGTCTCGCAGCTGAGCTCCTGTACTGAATCTGAACATGCGAGACGTGGCTGCATGGCAGCATGTTCTCACTCATTTGGCCTGATTGAGCCACGGCAGAGTCCGTTCCCTGACCAGTCTCGGGCGTTTTACACCATCTGGGTAATTTTCAAATGTTGAATGAATTTAAACATCTTAAAATGTCAGGACTTGCCTCAGTCCTGTTGGTGTTTTCTGCATTGCAGGAACGACGGCGCCCTGCAGCAACCCACAGGTACCGGTCTCGGTGCTCTCACAATCCGAGCATATGCTTCACCGATTCAGTGACTCATTTGATTTTTATTGTTGTGCTTCTTTTACATAGCAAAGTTACCACAGTATCCACTTCAACTGGTGGCTTGCATTTGCGTGTGTGTGGATGTTTGTGCCCTGCTCTTGATGTATCCTGCCCTTTATCACCCGAGACAGGCTCCGTACCTCCACAAACCAAAGCTGTAAAGTACTGAAGAGAGGATGGATGTCTGCCAGAGGTGGGAGAGACTCGCTGTCAAGTCCTCTTGGCACGCCATACGCACAGTATCTCAGACCAAACACGACGCACGGCATCTGCAGCACATGCAGAGCAGCACGCGTCCCGCGGGAGACGTCCTTATTTGTGATTCAGCTGGCCTGTATTTCGGTCGCACACACACGGCGCTGCTGTTGCATACATATTGATGAAACGCGTGTGGATTATCATACATGATGTAGTGACACTTGAAGAGAAGCTCAGTGCTGCTTCCTGGATTCTGCATGTTGGGGAAAAAATAAGCAAGCACAGGACCCTCTCTGACCAGATCTGCTTTTCACTATGTTTTTATACAGCTGCTTACCAGGGATTCTGCCAGTGTGGGCTTCATTCATAGACCGTTGTCCCTTTTTATGGCCGTGGTTTTATAGTGTGTACTTGTCATTATTGCCTCATTGAGCTGCTATTGTGTCTTTAGACTTCCAGCCTGTTAAAGTCTTGCTGAAAGAGAACAATGCAGCGCGGCGCCGCCTGTGAAAGTCCACCAGCTCGTTCCAGTTCTGGCTCACAGTGACGGACACGGCGAGTCTTTCATCCTCTAACGGGTGGCGAGATAAGGACAGCTCCACTTGTCTGACTCATTTTCTGTGATCCACACAATCATTTTACAAGTTTCGTACGAGCGTTTTTAATACTGGGGACATCATTAAGATTTAGGGAAGGCTTCTTTATGGCTTCATGTTGGCTCCTGAATCAGTCGAAACTGCTGGATTAAATAAACTATCACAGTGTCTCCACTTTATAAGTAGCACCTGTAGACTGAACAATCTTTTTGTGATTTAAATGTTTTCACTTTTGTATGAGTTTATCCGTACTGAGTTATATTTGGAAGTATTTCAAACATCGTAGTTGTTTCATAAACATGCAGTGCCAAAAATTTAGGCTGGTGTATAGTTTTACTTTCACATCATTTTATGGATTTCCTGATGGATTGGAGCTAATGAGCTGAGTTTTGTTTTTTTTTTGCAGTGGCTGCAGAACGACTGTTAGAGGCTCCTGTAAACAGTCACTTTGTAGCTTGAGCTACACTTTGGCTGAAATATCTCAAAGCGGAGTGGAAAACAGTCCAGTGGCGGTATCAGTGACACCATCGGAGTTTTGTTTAGTACAACAGAGTTTTTGGTTGGAGCGCAGTGGAGCTGTGCTGCTGGGAAAGATAAACTAAAGCAGAAGCTCCGAGGGTGGCCTGAAGAGTAACAACTCTGTTTTGGACCATAGCGCACAGATTTTTGCTGAGAAGGCTCCTGCAGTCTGAAGAGTGATGCTGCTGACTATAAATGCAGATATCCACAAGATATACAGTCTTTTAAACAGGAAGTGAGCACTATTGCTTCTGCTGCAGAACTCTGTATGTTTGTAGTTGTTGATTTTATCAGGAAAGTATCTGATTAATATAATATATAAACCCAAACCTACAGTTTTAATAGACACCCTCAGTGAAAGACCAACACTAAAAGTATTGTTAAAAAAAAAGAGTCAAAAGAAGTGAGTCTGCACTTTAATGATGTCTTTTCCTACAGTTTAGTTTTAACTTATGTAGGACTTGCGTGCATGCCTGGAACTTGTAACTTTTCTTTTTACTGTTCTTTTGGGCTTTCTAGTTCAACCTGAGTTTGAGCTGGAGGCTCCTCTTCTGCCTGCAGCTCTTCCTCTGTATCCAGGGGCGTCCCTGGGTCAGAATACTTTCATACCACGAAAATAAAGCGTCTAACGCAAACATGTGGAGCCAGTCTCTTCTTTTTTTTTTTTTAATCAGTTTAACTGAAAAAGAAAGTTTATAATCTATTCACTACGATGACATGATCATTGCAATTTTTTTTTTTTTTAATTTCAGGAGCAGTGTGTTCCATATTGCACCACCTACATTTTAACATCTGAGTGTTTTTGTTCTTTCTTCTTTCGAACACGCTGCAGTGTGACCTTGCTGTTGTTTCCTCTTGACCCATTTCTGTTGAGGTTTCCTCTTCCTCTGAAGCGTGCCTCTGCACCGCCGCGGCCCCGTACGAACACGCAGCCAGCCGCCGTGGTAAAAGGAGGTTAATGTGCTGCGGCTGCGAGAGCTGTTCTCCGGCTCTGTAATTGTGTTATTGCACTATAGAATTGTCAGCGGAGTTGTGCTGCCCCAGTCAAGACATCTGAGCCAAGTCTGTGGAGGGAGGTTAACTTGACGTATAAATTGCTATCTGCCAAGATGAATGGGGCTCAGCAGAGAGCAGATGAGGAGAGCAGCGACCTGACATCGCTTCTGACAGACTCGGTATATCCCCAGTCATCTCCTCCGCTCCCTTCCTCTGTTGGCGGTGCCAGCTGAGCTGCTGCTTCCTCTGATGTCTTGCTGGAGTTGCCAGGGTTGTGCTTGTGGTGCCATCCCATCCTTTCCTCTTGAGTTATGTACTTTTAAGAAAAAAAGATGTCGTGGTTCTGAACTGCTTGTATCCTTCTTACGCGATCAAATACCACCTAATCAGCGCACATGGTGGATCACTTCTACATGGTTTTTGCTCCAAAATAACATCTATAGGAAGTGTTCGCACATGTTGCATGATGTGAGTAAGAGCAGAGCTGCAGCTCGTTGAGTCCTTGTTTCTTTATGCACGAGTGGCTCCGTAATACACTGATCAGCTTCTGCATTAAATCCACTGACAGCAGACTGGGGGGGAAAAAAAAAAAAAAAAGAAACGCTGATTATCTAGACAGCAGCACCTGCCAACGAGGTGGGATTTATTAAGCTCAAAGTGAACTGTCAGCTTTCCAATATGATGTGTTGGGAGCGTGGAAAATAAGTGACGTGAGGACGAGAGCGATTTGACAACAGCTAAATTGATGGCTTAAATTATACTGATTGAGTAAGAGGTGAAATCCTGAAATATGTGGCATTTCTGACAAATGTAATTGATGCTATTTAAAGAACGTGATGTATGTGGTGTGGTTGTTAAACACTGTTGAATCGCAGCACTGGGGTTCAATGTTTTTGTGGTGCCTGGTTGGATCAACGGATCGGTATTATTGGTATTTGTGGAGATACTCAACACTACCTGTTAGTGTGTGTGTGTTATAGACTGGTGGCATGTTCAGGATGTGCACAGCCTTTCCATTTGTTTGTTCGGTCGACTTGCATCCAGACAAAGGGAGTAAAAAAGATGAATCGATGGATCTCGCCTCCCCAGGACTGCCTGACTTATGTTGATCGGGAAGGATTCCTGTGAATGTGTGGGAGGCTCAGTTTTCTATTCCTCTGCCTTATTTCTGACTGTAAATCTCCGGAGGACTTCAGGTTGTTTTGTTTTTGCCCAGGTGAAGAAAGCAAATGTGTGTTGCTGGCATTGCATTAAGAAACTGCCGATAAGGGTTTTCTCCTGTTTAGAATACCAAAACTTCATGTTGTCTCCTCAAATCATGCTGCTGATCAGATTTAAGGAGGGTGGAACAGTTACAGTTGGTGCAAATTAGGGGAAAGGGAGAGATCACCATCCTCCTTCGGCATAAAGTTTGATTGTGGTGTTTATGATCAGATTAAATCTTATCTCCTCCTTAAAGAGAGGAGTTTGTCGACGCCTAATGTTGCAGATGTTCCTGACTGAAGTCTTTTCAGGTTTCAGTTTCTCACTCCTGGACACTTTCATATAAAGATAAAACAAGTGATCAGACCACCAATATCCACATTGAATTATCCATTCTCCCCATTCGTTAGATTTGAAGAAAATTTGATGGTGTAGATATGACCAAAATAAAAGACATTGAGGCTTCTGTTCAACCAGCGACACATCTGTCGTTTCTTATTCCAAACTGGAAAATGCTCAAAAGAAATCTGCCAAAGTCACGGCTGGAGTCAAACGTCGGTCCACTGATCACAGGCTTGTTTCTTGAGTCACACCGTTTTACACTCATTGGGTTTATCAGTGTGTCCAAACTGCTTTTTTAAGAATAGCTTCGTACAGTTCAAGTTTCCTTTTAAATTTCTTGAATTAACTATTAAGTTTTTATTTTTTTAGCACAGTTTAACTCTTACTGCAGCCGTCATTTATTAGAGGTACTACATCTTTCTTCCTGTATCATTTATTTATTTGTTGCTGCTGTAACTGCACAATCAGACGATTACTGGAGAATCTGCTTGAATATATTACAAGATTTATGCATAATTAAACAACCATCTAATATAGACTCATTGCATGTATATTTGATGCTGACAATATCCTGCCTTTCAAAATGTCACCAGAATTGATGCATTCAGCTCTATATGGTGGCCTTTTTTATCTACACACTCCCTAAAGGGACGAGAACAATTTATGGCGTTGCATACAGACATAAAAGGGAGTGTTGCTGTGTGCAGCGGCATCAAATATTACCTCAAGCCCAGCACATATATTGTATGCATCATAAAGGCAGAACTGCAGAGCATTCAAAGACACTGAAGGACAAAATTGACCTGATACTTCTCCAGTGGGAGGGTTTTATTTTTCCGCTGACCAGCAGGTGGGGCTGTTTGATAAGTGATAAGGAGAAGCTGAGGCTGCACTGATGAAATATTGTGATTACAGCATGTTTGAATATTACATGACAGCTGCTGCTATCAGTTAATCTGATTGATATGAAATGAAACATAACGATAACTCCAGTAATTATTCTTTCCTGATAAGCCGTGGCTGCAAGCGTGGGATTTTCTTTTGATAATTGGTTGCTAATAATCAGCCATTAAAAACAAACATTTGGAGGTTTATGTGTCAGCCGGAGTGCAGGCATCGGTGGCGCCGGCCGACGGGAACATTAACGTCCCCTCGCGCTCTCGGCACATCCCCACGTCACACCGGTGGCCGCCAAGGTGAAAAGAATCGTTCGGCGGTGACCTCCGAGCGTCGCCGCCCGTTCAGAACGGGCCCCACCTTCCCCGTCCTCCACCTCCTCCTCTTCGCAAGTTTCTGGCACTTTTTGTTCTTTTTCCTCCTCGTCTGAATAGATGGGCTTCTCCCCAGCTGCTGCAGAGTAACAAAACAAGCGGCCTTATCGGCCCCTCGCCCCTCCGTCCTCATCTGATCGATGGGTGCCGGCTGGATCTGGGCCGTGGCGTCAGCGGCGAAGGCTCCGAGCCGCTCGCGTCTTGTTGTTGCTGAGGTGTAATTGTTTTGTTGTTGCTGGGTCCATTTAGATGTTCAGCTTAATGTTCGTGACCTGATACATTTACTCAATGTCACCATGACTGGGGGACACAGCGGGTCGTCCACTCAGACTGCTTATTCCTATCTATTGAAATGGCTTATTGACTTTTAGCATACCGAGGGGGCAAGAAGTGGCCCCGTCTGCAAACATCTAGCAGGTATTCATGGCTGTGGGAGAAGAAGGCACCACGGTGCACTTGGAAAGCTGCTGCGGTCCTTTAAGAGGCACCATGATGTTTTCAATTGATGGCATGTAATATCTCAGCAGAGGTCCTCCTCTTCCACCGCCCTCTCCTGCGAGCTGGAGGCCAGAAGCCCGGGCCGCCACGCCAGTCCCAATAAATCCTGCTCTGAGAGTGGCGGCGGCAGCAGCAGGCCTGCATTCTTCAGGAGCCAGCACTTCCCCTAATCTGCCCCGGAGTTGGAGCAACAGTTGGCCTGGCTGGCGGGGACTGGAGGGAGGGAGGGGGGAGGAGGAGGAGGAGGAGGGGGTGAGGGGGAGGCTCCCTGGTGACAGGAGCATGATGTGTTTGTAAAAACACTGGGAATGTTGGAATTGGATACGCTCACACTCTCCCTTAAGCAGGCTTTTTGTGGAGCGATGCAGAGGCTGATTTTGGCAGATGTGTTCATTTTCTCCTGTGCGAAGCGGAGACAAACAGAACACATTACCCTACCTGCCACATTTGTTTTTTTTCCATGATGCTTGAGACTTTGATCCCCTCTATGTGTGCATTTGTGTTGGAGGAGGCCGAAAGCAAGAAAACGAGAGAGGCAGACGTTCAGTGAGGCACTGGACGAGGAAATGCCTTGCAGATGTGTGCAGCTATGTAGCCACTTGTGTCAGACTGGGGATTTTTTTTTTTTTTTCTTTAGTGGAACAATAATCTACATTGTAAACGATTTTAGATGATCCCATACGCGGCGTGGAGCCGCATCTTTTTCTGTGTGTGTGTGTGTGTGTGTGTCCTGTTAACCACTCGAAGGTGATTAACAGACCGATTATGTGACAGACCCGGGTCAATAGGCATGGTTTTGTGTAGGTTTATCGCTGACACAGCCTGTGCAGTCTTTATAGAGGAGATCAAGCCCCCATGAACGAATTCCTCTCTGCTGGTCTCTAGTTTCAATTGATTGCTTTAATTTGGCCTATAATGAGTAGGAGGCCTCCTGCCTGCAATTAGTGCACAAGTGAATGTGTGTGTGCGTGTGTATACTTGTGGGCTGTGTTTAATTACTGCAGTGGATGGATGCTGTGTGGCCCAGCAGGGTCCTGCAGGAATGGGAGGATCCACAACTGTGCTTGGCATGCACTGACACTTCTACAGACAGCGCATCAGGGCCAGGATTTAAGTTATGCTTTCCTGTCTGAGGGAAGGAGCCAGCGTCTTCTGCAGCTTAATACCACGAATCCCACTGTTTGACCCGCTGAACTGAGCTCCGATAGACTCGGGTCTGGAACGGAGGGGGATAAAGTGTGCTTTTCCTTCAACCTCACTTCTCTAAATGCAATACATTTGAGGAAAAGAAGTATGTCCATCAAAGCATCTAAGAATTAGACAAATCTATAGCGTGCAAGTACATTTGTTGTCCTTTAACAGATTTGTAAGTTGCATGTGCTGCACTTTATATCTTTATTTACTCTGGAGCCTGGGGGGGGGGGCTGCACGTACTGTCAAAGTTGTGAATTATTCCTTGAATCTAAACTTTAAGATGAGTGTGAATGTGATTGATCATTTAAAGCGCAGTGACATTGGAGCAACAGTATAAATTTATCTGGTGCAAGATCAATAAGCAGATATTCTGTTTCTGAATGGAGATCCTGACCGTGATGTTGTTGGCTGCTTGTGTGTGTCACATGAGCATGTATTTGGGATTTATTGGTGTCTTTTCAAATGAACCATCAACTGTATAGCTATCAAAAAATGAAAGTGTAGCACCAACTATGAGTTTGTACAGCAGTTTAAAAGGTAATTGGCAGTTGTAGTAACCCCATGATATGAACCGAGAGGTCTGCAGATTAAATCGACCGCCAGCATCAGAAACATATTTGAAAGCTTTATCCTGATGGCTTATTGAAGGAGTTCGTGTTCTCGGCGTTACGCAAACCTCGCACACCCTCCCCTCGGCTCTCATTTGTCTGCTTGTTTTTTTTTTTTTTTATTTTAATAAAATCGTGCTTGCTCATCAGCAGAGGGGGGGGCGGGCGTCTCTTCTTCCTGGGTAAGAAGAACAGCAGCAGCAGCAACAGCAGCTCCCTGGAGGCACGGAGGGGGGTGGTGGTGGTGATTGGGGGGGGGGGGCTCGGTTCGTTGTGTGCCGCCGCTGTCGGTCTGTAGTGAATGCAAATCAGGCTCAACTCTCCCTGATAAACTCTGTGTGTGTGTGTGTGTGTGTGTGTGTGTGTGTGTGTGTGTGTGTGTGTGTGTATACCCAGGCACTATAACTCTATCTCCCACTATCAGGCCGTCTCTCATGCCATCCATCTCAAGGTCCTGAGGGTGCACACGCCATCCTCCACCTTTGTTTAAATCATGATAACAAGGTGCTCTCAGCACTTAGCTGTCACGCACCCACACAGCCGAACCGGGGGCTTTATTACACTGCAGGTATGTGAATTAGTAATGGATACCAGACCGTGATCACAGTGTGACGGAGCTGGACAGTTTTGCTCTGCGTTGCATGTCAGGCTTCTGGAACAGGCCTCCAAATATGTTGTTGTCATTGACTGCCAGATGGCTGAAGCACTTTTCCCCCCCGTTCCATCCAGTTCGAGGGTGAAATCTGCTCGTGCAGGGTGCAGGAATGGGGCCGTTACCCCCGCACCACGCATCTTTACCTTCACTTGAGCCTTTGATTGGATTTGAATGCTTCCATTAGCGGAGAGCAAGTCGACCTCTCGAGCATGACTAGTCCTCCGTAGCATGTGGGAAAATATATTAAACTTTGCGCGATTGTTTATGCCTCATTAATAACAAAGCACAATTATTTGTTTAAAATCTATCTCCAGTAGGACTAACCTCCACCTCAACTTAATTATCTTTTCTGTTTCATGCTAATTTGGAGTGTAAAGCAGGCTTCTTAATGATGTTGTGTGTTTGATTGCTCTTAAGCCCCTCCGCCAGTAGGATGGATACCATTTGTTTTTCTCTCTCATTAAGCAAATAATCTTATGTTGATTGCAAAAAGCTAATTACACTAGCCACTGCCGGAGCTGTCTGTGCAGTAAGGAGTAAAACAGCTACACAGGTAGAGCATATACAAGCTTTTAGCGGCACTCTTTCCCCTTCTCCATATTTTTCCTCCATAATCCTCATAAATTTTCCTCATTGTTTCCAGCAGAGAAGGAAACCTATATAGCATATTTATTCCCCAGCGCTCGGCGCTGCAGACTTGATTGACCTTGCATCCTAATGTATTTTTATAAGCTGATCCCTTAAGACCTTTGTGCCTTGGAAGATTAAAATAAGAATCATACAACGGCAGCATTATCAACTATTTATGGCCTCTACAGATTCTGTAATACAACATGACACAAGAAAAGCAGGCGGCAGATGGAAAACCTTGTTTTTCCCCCCAGATGCTGGTTATTGAAAGCATACATTACAGGCTTTGAAGAAGTATAACGGCAAACAAAATCCTGGCACTGTCGTATTTCACAATGGGCCTTGTTCATGTGTTCTGGTGAAATTTAAAAGATTTGTTGGTGCACGTTAAAGCGATTCAAATTCTTTAGCCGTAGGAATATAAAGATGTAATGGACCTTTTTTTTTTTCACGTCCTTATAAAGCCCTGCAGCCTTTTAACGCAGAAAACCTTGTGATTTGAACCCTTCAGTCAAAGCAAATGATCCTTTATGCTTCATAAGAAGTTGAGTCAGCTCTAAAATACGATGCCGTCCTTGTGCGGATGATGTTCCTGCGCTCCGTTCTCGCGGGCTTGCAAAATGATAGTATTATGAGTGACCTCCAGCCATACCTGCAGCTGCTCCTCCAGACATATCATGTGTGGAGAGGAAACCGAGGGAGATGAGGCAGCGGCTCCTGTTGCATTCAGCTCCGTCAAGTTATCAAGTCGCTGAGGAAAATCTGAAATAACCGGAGTGTGTAGTACATCTGAGCGCTGCTGCACAAAATCAAAGCAATCTGCTCAGACATGGTTTTATCAAAAAATTCTCCGTGCTCAGTTTACACAGATGAGAAAATCTGCGGCCTGTGATCCTCTGTTTTTTTTTTTTTTTAACAGCTGCTTTCAGCGTTAATGCAGGAGGAAAAAGCTTCGGCTGGTGGTGAAATCAATGGACTAAACTGTGGTCGGCTATCGGGATTCCTCGTGTGCGGTGATGTATGGATGGGGTGAAGTTAGTCTTGGAGATTGATCTGATCAGCTGCAACATTAAAACCACCTCGTTGATGGACCAGCCGGCTCACACAGACTCTGATCGACCTTTTGAGGAGCACATACTTCAAAATGTGGAGTTTGCATGGTGGGCCCTCCGAGTTACTGCAGCAGCTACAGGAGAAGTTTTGCACCAGAAGGTGTCATTAAAATTGGCTTTATATTGGGATTCTAATTGTTTTTGGTAGTAATTGTTTGGTTTTATTGAAACATAGAACATTTCATCTCGTTTTCTGTCACAACCAAGAAAAACTTTAAAGTTCAGACTCACTGTTTCAGCGGTCCGCCCACTCCAGGAGAATTTGGACTGAATATGACCCCTGAACTAAAACGTGTTTGACACCTCTGCTGTAAATCATCCTCGGTGTAACTTTCACATGAATTAAAGGTTTCTAGGCTCTTGCTTTCCTTCAAGCTTCAGATACAAAAGGTGGTGGAATCAGATGAATCTGTGGCTCTGTTTTCCATCATACTCTTCTTTATGCGATTTGAATCGGATTGATATCGCCTCTGTTTGATGGGGCCACACAGCCCAGCCTCTGCTCATCGTGCATCAGTAATCCTTGAGCTTGCCGCCGTCCTGCCGCAGTCAGAATTTGGCCCCTGTCAGAACTGCTCATCTGCTTGGCCTTGTCCATTTTTCCTTGCCTCCAACACATATTGTTGATGTGATGTGAAGTGACTGTTCACCTGCTGCCGAACACGTCCCACTTTTTGACAGGAGGCCTTTCCTGAGAGGAAGTCAGCGTTCCTCACATCACCTGTCATTACTTTTCATGTTACAGCTGATCAGACATTAAAGTCCTCACTGGTTAAAAGGAGGGACGTCCCTTTTCCTGTCATTACTTCATGGACATTTTAATTAAGACTGACCATTCTGAAAAATGAAACGGTCAACATTGGGCAACATTTTTTTATTGTGCAACATATTCCTTCAAGTGTGATTCCACTGTTGTGATGAGCTGCGTCCACATTTACACAACGCTGTTTTCAAGTGAAAGGAGTGTTGTGAGTCTGTTTAAATGACAACGGAGCCAGTGAAAATGCAACTTTTTGAAAACTGCTCTTAAGGTGGTGTAATGTTTAGAGCAATGTTTTCTTTTACGAGCCATGCTGCTGTCATTGAACGCAACATTCCTAGAAGTGAGCATGCGCAGAGAGCAATATAGGAAGTAATGCCTGTATGATCACCGGAGCACTGTCTGCCTGTATCGTGCCGTTATGATGGATATATATAAACTTCCAAGACTCCAACAAGCCATCTCTCATCAATTGTGTCCGTGCACACATCACATTGGCGACGAGGACTAAAAAGGAGAGAAGAAAAAAAAGGCGTTGATCGAGGACGGACAAGTTAAGCGCCGTCAAGCACGCCGGAGGAAAGTTTTTTTTACTTTCTCTGTTTTTTTTTTTTTCAAGCAGCCGTCATGTCGCTCGCAAACACGCCAGCTCTACCCGCGTTTGACACCGAAACGGACCCAAGTTCAGTAGGACCACGCTGGAACAAATGGGTGCAGAGGTTTGAGAACTACACAACTGCCTTCAACATTTCCGGAGATGGGAGACTCAAAGCTCTACTTCTACACTTGGCTGGTGAGCGTGTTCATGACATATACGATACATTAGCGGCCACAGGAGACAAGTATGCAGATGTAAAAGCAAAGCTGGAAACATATTTTACTCCAAAGAAAAACGTGCTGTATGAAGTGTACACATTCAGAAAAGCAGTTCAGCTCTCAGGCGAAAATCTGGACACATACTGCACAAGACTACGTATGCTGGCCAAACACTGTGAATTCGCGGATGTGAATTTGGAAATAAAAGGACAACTAATTCAGAGCTGTACATCAACAAGGCTTCGCAGACGAGCGCTCAGAGAGCCCAACATGACTCTGGAAGAAATCCTCAACTACGGCAGATCAATGGAAGTGTCAGAACAGCAGGCAACAGGCATGGAACAAGGAGCAGCTGCAGCAGTGAATGCGGTGCAACACAACGAACGACCAACCAAGAGGTACAATACTGCCCATGCAAACACAAACAAATCGAGCAGTCAGTGTCGAAACTGTGGTGGGAAGTATCCCCACGACGGTGATTGTCCTGCTCGAGGAAAAGATTGTAAAGCTTGCGGCAAACTAAATCACTTTGCCAGACAGTGCAGGTCAAAGCCAAAACAACAAATGAGCAGAGATGTGAAACAAAAGGGCTACACTAAACAGCACAAATCACAAAAGAAAGTCTACAATGTCACTAACTCAACGCACAGTGAAAGTAAAGACTCAGACAGCAGTGATGATAACTATGTGTTTGTGACCACCAGCACAGCTAAAAGAAGCACACCAACAACCCAAGTTAAGATTGGTGATACTGCCATCTCAGTAGTCCTAGATTCAGGTGCCACAGTAAACGTCATGAGTGAATCTGCTCTTAACATGCTGTCACCACAGCCACAGTTGGTACCAGCGGACACCAAAATCTTTCCCTATGGCTGTACCACTCCACTGTCACTGGTTGGCATGTTCAGATGTGAGGTGAAAGCAAATGATAAACAGACATTGTGCAGATTTTATGTAAAAAGTGGCAAAGGCTGTTCCCTACTCGGTTATGACACAGCGACACAGCTAGGTCTCATTAACGTAGTCAACACTATGTCCACACCTCAACCAAGCACAGTGGCGGATAAACTGGTCAAAGACAACCCAGAACTCTTCCGAGGCATAGGAAAACTCAAGGATTTTCAAGTCAAACTTCACATCGACACTACTGTTCAGCCCACGTGTCAGCCACACAGGCGAGTGCCATTCCACATCCGTCAAAGAGTGGAAAAAGAGCTAGAAAAGCTGGAAGAAGGTGACATTATTGAAACTGTGACAGGCCCAACGCCATGGGTTTCACCAATAGTGACTCCACCCAAACCCAAAAACCCAAATGAAGTCAGAATCTGCGTTGATATGCGACAAGCTAACACTGCAATACAACGTGAACGTCACATCACACCGACGATGGATGACGTCATCCACGAACTCAATGGAGCCACTGTCTTCTCCAAACTTGATTTAAGAGCTGGATATCACCAGTTGGAGCTTCATCCAGACAGCAGATACATAACAACTTTCAGCACTCACAAAGGCCTGCGCAGATACAAACGGCTCAACTTTGGTATTTCATCAGCAGCGGAAGTATTCCAAAATGCCATCTGCCAAGCACTACAAGGGATCAGTGGGGTAAAGAACCTCAGCGACGACATCATCGTGCATGGGAAAACACAAGCTGACCATGACAACAGCCTCGCAGCAGTTTTTCAGAGACTCAAAGAAAAGGGCCTTACTCTCAACAGAGACAAATGTGAGTTCAACAAGTCCAGACTGGAATTTTTTGGATTCATCTTCCAAGCAGGAGGAATCTCAGCTGACCCCAAAAAGGTTAGTGCTATCAAAGAAGCGAGTGCACCGGAAAACCCCACAGAGGTGAGAAGCCTGCTCGGAATGGCAACGTACTGTGCTCGTTTCATCAAAGACTTCGCATCGATCTCAGCCCCACTTCGTGAGCTAACCAAGAAAGGCACGCCTTGGCACTGGAGCTCGGTGCATGCCAAAGCGCTCCAAGACATGAAAGACAGCTTAACGAGTGACACTGTCATGTCGTACTTCGATCCAGAAAAACATACCGAACTTGTCGTTGATGCAAGCCCAGTAGGCTTGGGGGCCATTCTTTATCAACTCAATAAAGAAGGAGAAAGACGCACAATAGCGTATGCCAGTCGTGCACTCAGTGACGTAGAAAAACGCTACTCACAGACAGAACGAGAAGCACTGGCAATAGTGTGGAGTTGTGAACATTTTCATCTGTATTTGTTTGGGCACTCTTTTACTCTCGTTACAGACCACAAGGCGCTGGAGGTGATCTGGAATAATCCTCGTTCCAAGCCACCAGCAAGGATTGAACGTTGGGGTTTGAGACTACAACCCTACGACTTCGCAGTAGTCTACAGGAAAGGAGCTGAAAACCCAGCAGACTACATGTCCAGGCATCCAGCATCAACACAGCATGGGTTACACACCAGAGCAACAAAAGTTGCTGAAGACTACGTCAACTTCATGGCACAACAAGCAACGCCCAAAGCAATGACTCTGTCCGAAATCCAAGAAGAAACCCTCAAAGACCCCCTTCTGAAAAAGGTCAGTGAGCATGCAAGGCACAACACATGGCACACTATCAAAAAGGATTCACAGGATGCCACTGCCCTGCAAAAATACAAGCAAATCAGCGGCGAACTCACTGTTTCACCTACTGATGACATAATACTTCGAGGCCTCAAGATCGTCATCCCCTCAGCCCTTGAAGACAAAGTGTTGCAGTTAGCCCATGAAGGACATCAGGGCATTGTGAAAACAAAAACATTATTGAGGTCAAAAGTATGGTTTCCAAACATTGACCAAAAAGCAGAGTTTATGGTTAAGAACTGTCTAGCATGCCAAGCAAACACCCCGGTGACACAAGTCGAACCTTTAAAAATGTCAGAGTTACCTGAGTCACCGTGGCATTCAGTCAGTGCAGACTTCTACGGTCCACTCCCCACTGGAGAGTACTTGCTAGTTCTTGTGGATGAGTACACCCGCTACCCAGTCGTTAAACCTGTGAGATCCACCTCAGTAAATACGGTGATCCCAGTCATGGATGAAACGTTCTCAATGTTTGGCATTCCCAGAATACTCAAAACAGACAACGGACCTCCTTTCAACAGTGAGCAGTTCTCGAAATTCCTAACACACATGGGATGTCATCACAGGAAGATCACGCCTCTATGGCCACAAGCAAATGCAACGGCAGAGCGCTTCATGCGGACACTTGGAAAAGCTGTACGTGTTTCAGAGAATCAGAGCATCCCCTGGAAGCAAACACTGAACACATTTCTTCGTGAGTATCGCTCTACACCACACAGCACCACTGAAGCATCGCCTGCAGAGCTTATGTTCCAACGCAAGATCAATACCAAGATTCCTGCACATTCCAGTACCACTCAAAACAAAACTGACCAAGTGATCAGGGAGCGTGACAAGCAAGCAAAGACAAAAATGAAGCAAAACGCAGATACACGTCGCCGCGCAAAATCCAGTTCTCTCAGTGTTGGTGACGCCGTGCTGCATCGTCAGTCAAAACAAAACAAGCTGACATCATCCTACAACTGTGATCCGCACACCATAACCAGCATCAATGGCTCCATGGTCACTGCCAGAAACAACAAGCATTCCATCACAAGGAACTCATCATTTTTCAAAAGGATAAGTGCCAGTGCTCAGTGTCCCACACCTACTCCAGACACCGATGATGAGGACAGTACTCCAACAGTTCCACGGTACCCTGCGAGATGCACCAGACGCCGCCCTGCGTATCTGGAAGACTACGAAGACACTGGCTGAGCAATAAGTTTTCTTTTTCAGATGTTTGCCAATGAGTTCACTTGACTGTTTACATTTGGTTGTTTGGCTGCAACAATAATCACTTGCCATCTATTTGCATTTTTGAAATATCAAGTGCTGTTTTCTTTTTCTTTCAGTCCAAAAGGAATGCACTTATGAGACAGATTTATTTCTTTTGTTGTTTGTGAGTTCTAAATAGAGTGTGTTGTGAATTTCAAGAAATGCAACAAAATGTTCAGGGAATTTAAGAACCTTAGGTAAGAAAATGTTTGGAAAGTAAAAAAAAAAAAAAAAAAAAACCAAAAAAAAAAAAAAAAAAAAAACCTGGTTGACTGTGTACTCATGTTTTTGTAAAAAAAAAAAAAAAAAGGAGTGATGTAATGTTTAGAGCAATGTTTTCTTTTACGAGCCATGCTGCTGTCATTGAACGCAACATTCCTAGAAGTGAGCATGCGCAGAGAGCAATATAGGAAGTAATGCCTGTATGATCACCGGAGCACTGTCTGCCTGTATCGTGCCGTTATGATGGATATATATAAACTTCCAAGACTCCAACAAGCCATCTCTCATCATTTGTGTCCGTGCACACATCACAGGTGGAACTTTTCAAATGTTCTGACTTCGTGGAAACAGGGGAAAGAGAAGCTAAACTTTTTTGAACTGCTGCTTGTCCTCATATGCCCCATAATAAAGAGTTCATCAAATTGTCTTGGACGAGCGCAGCCAGCCTTGAATATTTGTACATTGCTCTTTTTTATTCTGCCACAGTCTACATGCTCCCTCGTTATCATTATCTCGATAAATTTACTGTCAAATGACTCAATTTTTTCCAAGAACACACCTTTCAACATCCCACCTCACTGTCTTGCAGTCTGCTCTCTGCCCTCCTGCTGCCTGATGGTGCTGTAGACCAGTGGTAGATGGTTGCACGACGGTTATTTAGCCTTGCACATGAGTTAGTTTAACTGCATGTCATCTCTGGTGCTGAGAGCACGATTAAGCCTCCTTGTTACAAGTTGCACATGTTTATCGTGAATGACGTATCGAAACCAAAACTTGGCTGCAATCTTCCACAAACTGCAGATGTTGCAGAAATGTAAATTCACATTATCCGCGTGGGTTTATGGGATCATTGTACAAATTGAACTTGCATAACAAAACATAATTGCTTCTAACATTTTGTAAAATATTTAATATTTACTTCATATGTAGTAGTAGTTGGCATCCAGTGACCATTATTCCAATAACATGCATTTTGAAATAAATGCAGATTAGGTCTGTTTAAATCCGAGTTTGTGGTGTAATGTCTTTATGCTATACTGAATTTGCATAAAGTGAGCGTGCTGTTTTGACACTGTCGCCGAGCCTCTGCATTCAGGGTGTGAAACACTGAGCCTCCAGCATCTGTTGGGTTTGTCGTGGTCCTCCTCGAGTGTCTGCGGTTATTTCAGGACAACCACTGGCAGCCATTCATCTGGGGGAAGCCTTTGTTACTGCTCACACACACAAGGCAGACATCTCTAACCTCTCCCTGCATCCCCGCTTTCATCACTCCGTTTGGATGTCATGCGTTTTGTCCCCGGCCTCCATCCCTCTGTGTCTATACCATTTTTCTGTCATAATTGTTGTTACTGCCCTTGGCCCCAGCTGTAGTGGTAGATATCTAAGATAACAGCTTACTCGATCTCTGCTGCTCCGTCCTCGGGGACAAACACAGACGGATGCTCCCGGCACTAGAAAACAGTGGCTCGCAGGACGGTTAACACTGGCTCACCTCTGTTTCAGATAAGGACTACTTAGTGTATTTATTCTGTAAGATGAATCACACTAACTAGAGAGGATTTGGAAGGCATCCCAGTAACTGAGGAGCGAGGATAATGCCTCCATGCAGATTAACTTGTTGTGCAAAGGGATGCAGGTATATACAGCACCCCTGCACTGCCGTATAAATAGTCGGAGGTTGTGTGTGTGCAAATGAGCCCACACAGCAGAAATTGAGCGAATTAGGCGTGCTGTGTGTGTGTGTGTGTGTGTGTGTACTCGGGTGTTCTTGTGCATATATATATATTTTTCCTTGCACCTGCGTGAGATTGACTTTTCTTGCCCGGCTGTGTTTGTTTAAGCCGAATGTTTTTGCCTCCGAGACCCCGGTCCATCCAGCGCCTCCAGCTGTGGGCTTTAACCCAAGTAGCTGTGGGCTGTGTGACCCGCCGCATCCGGTGCATGCATACACACATACACAGGCGTGCATATTAAATCACACATCTTCTGCTCCAATTTATGCAATCAGTGCTCTTAATTTGCATACATTACCATAGATCATACATGTCGGCGCTGCTTGCAAGGTCACTGCCGAGCGGCTCGCTTGTATAAATGCAGGAAAACACACGATGGACGACTGCAGTAGTGTATTCTTGACTTACTGGAGGAGCTGCTGTCCCTCGGCATGCTACGTGCTACTCTAAGTCCTACAGCCCCTCAAGACATGTGAAACACACAGACCTCATTACCACATAATTGCAGGGTGCACCGGTGAGGATGTCTCTTAGTATAAGAGCCCTTAATGCTAAACAATGGGCCCCGTGTCTCCTCTCTGGAGGTGCGTAATGGCATGTGTGCTGTCAGAATAGCGTAGTGGGCTGGAGCCTGTGATGTCTCTCTCACCCGCCTCTCCTCTCCCATCCGTCCGTCCCTCCCTTTCCGCTAGTTAATATGCATTTCATTAGACGGCCCTGCTGTTGGGGAAACCAAGCTCTTTTGGCTTGTCTCTTCCACTCGCAGCTTAGCTCCCTCAAGGATTGGGCTTAATGATTCTCCAAGACGGCGGCGGCGGGTCCGAGCCCGCTTTCCGCTTTGCATCCAGCCATGGGGAAGGCTACGGATAATTCACCTCTCCTCAGTCCCCTGTCCCCAACTGTGATGGATGCAGATGAGCTTTCCTATACCTCTTTTAGTGTGTGTGTGCGTGTGTGTAGGAGGCAGTGTGCCTTAAGCAAGAAATGGATTGGTCTGTGTCTTTCGACCGGCCCCGGTGAGGCAGGCGGAGAGTATAATCTGATTTAAAGCATGTCAGGGATTGTGAATAATTTCCTCATTACCCCCACCCCTCCCGTCATTTTCAGGGCATATTTAATTTAACAAGAAGAGGGGGAAGGTGTGTGTGCGAGTGTGTGTGTCTGTGTGTGTGTGTGTATGTCAGATCTATGCTGCAGACGGTCTCATATCTTCCCGCTCGAGGAGGAAAGAATTACTCCTTGCATACTCTCCCTCTCTCTCTCTCTCTCTCTCTCTCTCTCTCTCCCTCCGTCTCTCACTTTGCCTCCCTCGCCGACCCCCTGAGAGCTACAGCTGTCACAGTGTCACTTTTCCCATCCATAATTGAGGAGTGTGCACTGCACAAAGCCCATGAAACCATGTCAACCACTTCCAGTTGCTCCTGTTAAATAATCAGGCAGAACCAACAGTGCCAGGGGGGACTGTGCCTGTGCAGCTGCCTGTATCGCTGGCTTGTGTAATCAGTCCTCAACCCCCCCTCTCTGATCCCCCCCCACCATCCACAACTCACAAGAAAACACAAACACACACACACATACACACACACACACACACTAACCCCACTGGCCCAGTTGCCAGACTCTCCAAGTTCTGTCAAAGTGTCGCAATGAAGCCGAGCGTCAGCTTTGATTGGCTTTGTGAGGAGGAAGTGGGAGTGTCTGTCCCTGTTTCGCTCTGAGCTCTGGTTTGTGTCCCGTGTTTCACCCCCATTCACCCACCAGATGTCCTCAGTCTCTCTGCAGGCTCGGAGTCACCTGCGTAGCACTCCCACTTCACCGCTGCACATTTCTCAAACACTTGTTTGGTGGATAAACTGTGCAGCTGTGTTTTGGAATCATTTTCTCATTTAAATCAGCTAACAGTCAAATTAAAAAAAATGTTAAAGATCAAATGTGAACGGATGTAGCATTAAGATGGCGCGCAAGTGGAAAAGCCCGTAATACATTCAACAGATTAATAATTCCTTATGTTTTTTTATTGAGTATTTTCGCAGGAGCTTCAAACAGAGGAAGCTTATAAGACTTGGTTTGAGCTGTACGCTGTGAAAAGAAGGTATCTGTCTTTAAAGTTCATCTGGATGATGTGACGATGACGGATGGATGAATTGAGTCATGTTGATGGAGATCTCAACCGATCACTGCAGTGATCACCTTTTTTTTTTTTTACTAACTTCAGAGGAAATAGTAATTTTCTGTCACTGCTGAATGAACTAAACTACTTCAACCAACTGCTGTAAGTTACAGACATTTTTACAGGTTTCTACCATTGAGGACCAAAAACGACCAATCTGACTGGAAATCGATTTGACTTGAAACTCGGCTCGGTTGTTAAAACACGAATAGTTAAAAGATCAGACTATCAACGTGATCAAGTGTCTCACACTCCAGGCTTTGACCTTCCTGCAATTTGCTGGTCCAGGTTTGACCCCATTAGTTCCACCATTACCACTTGTCTCCACCCCTTTCACCGCCACTCTGAGCCCTTGAGCAAGACACTAAACCCACCATTTCTCTGTCAGTGCTGCACTTCAGCAGCCCGCTGCTCTCACTTTGTGCCGTTAACACTTTACAGCGCTTTCAATTAAGTACCACTCACTGTCGTTTTGTCTGAGTATATTTCAGACCTTTAAAACATCATAATGTGCTATACATGATGAAATACTACTCTATTACTGTACTGGCAAATATGCATTTTTAGCTTCAGAAATCTTTAAATAATATTTGTTTTTGGGTTTCTGGAAAAGATGGCTTTCATGCAGTTGAGTTATGTTTTATTTGCAAAAAAAAAATACTCAATGATTTACTAAACTAATGATGCTCATTTTGCATAATACTGTAGGTTAATTGTAATAAATAAGTCGGTTAAATGCCTCAATCAGCTGAAATGACTGTAAAGAAAAGCTGATTTGCCGGAGAAAAGAGGTAAAACAACCCAGCAGCACGCCACTGTTTAGCATAGAAACTTAATCATGATATGATTGTCACTGATGTCTGAAAAGGATGGGTACATGGAGATAAAGAATTTCCCCAAGGGGGGATAAATAAAGCCACTTAAATAACTCAATTATGCATTGTTAAAGACATAAATGATCTGTGAACTTTGGGTTACTGCTGTGAGTCAATCAATTGTACCATTATAATGTGAACTAAACTGGGCTCCTTAATTGTCAGTATTGCTGCAAAGCGGATCATTAATGCTATGAAAGAGGGCCCCATTATATATATAGCTTATAGATAATTTCTCATTTTTAAAGTCACTCTGATCTTCTTGTTGTAGGTGTTCACCACTGCAGACATCATGTGAGATTTGCATTAACTTTCTGACACAACCTGCTGTAATCAGAACCATTGTCGTCGCATACATAACGGTATATAGGAACAGCAGGCCCTCTAGTCAAGGACAAGTTGTATGATAGTTTGATTTTTGATTTTAGTCCTGGTATTTTTGGTCATCAGCTGCATCGTTTCTCTCTCATTTGCCTCATTTTGCCGCAAAATTAACATGTTAAATCTCTGCTTAGTGTTGAGACTCAGAAGTACCAGGCAGTCAAGTTTCATGTTTTTTGGCCATATTCCATAATATTTCAGCAATATCCTGCAGGTCAATTAAGAATTCACTCTTAATTCTGCTGCAGCGTTAACATCCACCATTACAGACGTGGTCAACGTAAGAGCGGCTGGATTATCTCAAACATCAGCTGTCCTTTCCTCCATTCTAAAAATTCATGTTTCCTTTATCTCTTGATGTTTTCCACACAGTTTAAGGAGAAGTGGTTAGAGAAGGAAATTAGTTTGACTTTTCTCCCACAGCGTTGAGTCTGCCAGCTTGTCTTTGAGCCTTTTTTCCTGGAGCCGTCAGCCTTGGCTTTTCCTGCCTGTTTGGAGTGTGACCTCTGCTGTGCCCTCTGGTTTTGTTTGCCTCCCTGCCACCCTGCTTGTTAGCTCTTGGTTTACAGGAAACTGCCTACAAAATGTTCCCTGCAAGGTTCTTGCGGCTGCCAATGAATTCTGCCTGTTCTCAACAAGAACACGGGTGTGTGTTTAACACTCGCAGATCTTTTGATCCTAACCAGAGCAGGGAAAGTAAAAACATTCTTCTAATTCATCCTCTGAGGATTTTCTGAAGTTTCCAGAGCCATTCCAGTAATTTTCACTCTGAACCAAACCACAATCCACATCCAGCCTCGCTGGCAAGACTAAATACAATCAGCGGACGCAAACTGTGCACACTGTCAAATCTAACAAAGATCAGCGTGAGTGGGATCAAGCAGCAATTCACGTCAGATTCTGCTCTCTGTGGAGGTGTTTGTCACTTTCCAGATGAAGCCTGTGATAATTACATCACTATTAGCATTCTGATTAATCCGAAAGAGCATATCGTAAGGGGGTGTTATTCTTGTTCCACCTCTTTTTGTCTCCTGCTCGCTCTCCTCGCCACGCCTGTGCCTATCACTCCGTTCCAGTTTCCTCCTCCGCCGCCGCCGCCCCTCCTCTCTCCTGACCCCTCCTCCCTTCCTCTCGTCTGATGGCAGGTTCTCACTGGCATCTCGCGGTGTCAGGAATCAAAGCAGGCGGAAAGCTCCCAGGAAGGCGTACTGCGTGCTGTGAAACAGGCGCCAAGATTCCCCCACCCCCACCCCCACCCCCACCACCACCCGTCCCTGGATCTCTGTATAATTGAGCATCACCACCTTCGCTGTGGAGCTGCAGTGACTCACACCGCTCGTAGATACAGCATCCATTAGAATAACACCGTCTGCCCTGATGATTATTAGACGCACACTTCTCTCCCTCGCTGAGAGGTGGGTTACTGGTGTGCATGTAGAGACAGGAGCAGGAAGAAAAGCTGGTTAAGATGGTGCGCGGCGTAGTTTGACATGAAAGCCAACCTCCAACCACTTCAAAACTCCCGAGAAACAGCTTACATTTAGAAAATAAGCAGTGCTGCCAGGATAGGAGTTGAAATGATACTGTAACCTTCACACAGGAGTCGTGCGTCTGCGGCGCGTGATCAAAAGAGCTGTCTGAAAATGCACACCCTCTCCCAGAAAGGTAGAGCACAGAAAGGCTTAGTAATAAAAGATCTGTAATTACTGTGTAGTGAACAGTAATGGTAACCTCCCACTCGCTGGCTTCTGACAGCCACACAGCCCTCTCTGGGGACGGAGAATCTCCTCCTCTAACGTTTACTTTTTACTCCGCTGATTGGCTTTCTGATCACGGACAAACAGTTTTTAAGTTAATTAAAAAAACGAATTAAAAAAAATAAAAATAATAATTCAAGTTCATGTGAGTTTTGACTTTTTTTCTGTTAAGTCTAACCCTTACCCTTTTTTTTCTCAGTTTATATGAGGCAGAGTTCAGAAATGTTTGAAAGTGCAGGTTTTCTGGATTTTCTTCAAGTTTCTAGTGAATAAATTTCAGAGGCATGAGAGGCAGGTTAACTCTTTTCATGCAAGACACCTTCTCTTAAAGTTGCTGCACTTTTATTCCAGCCAGTCTGTGTAAAAATGACACACACTCTACCCCTCTGCCTCGGCAGACGACTTGTTGCATAAAACGTCGCCGGCGATGGCTTCAGTTGAGTGTGACTCATTAAAAAGCTGCAGCATAATGCTGGAACCTGTTTTGACACTGAAGTGGAGCTTCCACAAAATTAGTTTGCTTATTGAAACCTGGACACAGTTTTGGAAAATTACTACTCAGCCGCTGCGAAGCAATGCAGCCTGTTACTATTCTGAATATTTGAATTCCAAAGGCATTACATATTTAAATTCCTCAGCCAGTCTTTTATTGTTACATCAGTCATGGTAAAATGTTTTAGTTCCTTCAAATCTTCTGCTACTCTTGAATTCTTCTACCCTTCATGATGCTGGAGGCTTAATTTTTAGTACCAAAGCAATTCTTTAACTGTTCAGTTGTGGCTGAGCTTCTCATTTTGACCAGTTTTAGGCTTTGTTTACACTCGTGCATGCTGAGACACACACACACACACACACACAGATGTGTGACCCATTTTTATACAGGCATACAGACGAAGGTTCAGTAAACATTTCCTGTCACATTCAGCTTTTTGTAGTTTTTTTCTTTTTTCAACCTCTTTGTGAGAGTTTGCATGTTATACCTGCTCCTATGCTGATTTCCTCCAAACTCCAGCCTATTTGCCTGTAAACACAGAGTCTGAGCCACATCGATCTGTCCACCCCTGCATTACGTGGCTAAAGTTTTGTGTCGCGTCCTCCCAGTGAAATCCTCCCTGAGAGCTCTGCACCCAAGCTGCAGGCTTCTTGTGTTTGTCGGAGTGTTTAGAGCTCTGCTCTGATGCACTGTGAGCATATTTCCCTGTCCTTTAGAATTGAATCATCAGCCTGGTTGCTGTGGCCCGGCTCCTCTCACCCAGGCGCTGCTGCTGCTGCTGCTGCTCCTCTCTGCAGTAAAGAACATATCTGTGGCTCCACGGTGCTTCCTCTCCCGCAGACATCTCGGTGATCTTTCATATCACTTTAATAACACCTTTGACTCTGCTATTTTTCAGATTCTTGACATTACTACAAGGGGGCTGCGGTCCTCGTGCAGTGAATTCCTCTCTGATCTCCCAGTGAATGTAACCTGAATGATGATGGGCTGCAGGGGCCGCCGCGCCGCTCTGCCAAGCTGCTGCCTCTGCTGCTGCTTTGTTGTTGTTGTTGTTTGCGTTGACACATGCAGGGACTGGAAAAGGTCAATGGCTTCTCTCATAGAGGGAAATAAGAGAACCTCTGGATCATAACTTCTGCATATCTATGAGCCGGAGAGAGTGGCTGCGACTCGCCTCTGTGGATTTATTGACTAGCATACGAGTCTAAATGGGGAGTCATAATTGTGTGGAGACGAAGGAATCCAAGCAGGCTATAATATGTTAATGTGGCGTCTGCTCGCCGAGAAGAAAGGACTGTAGAATAGTATTTGTGTTTTCCTGCCACTCACAGTCTGCATCTCATGAAAGCAGTCAGCTTCAAGGTTTTCACTCTCGATGTGTACTAACCAGAGCTATTCATAGCTTTGATTGCCCCTGAGCAGAGCTTTGTCTGTGTGACTGACTTACCAAACTGTGCACATCGCAATATGTCTGACGAGCGGCTTCCTGTTTGATTTTTCTTTCTTTCCTTTTTTTCTCTATCATTCCATGTGAATTTAAAATAATTCATTCATTTTTAGTAATTCTTTTTCTGTATTAATTCAGCTTAGTGTTCCTGGTAAATGCAACCTTTTTCCATTTGGACTTTTTTTTTTTTTTTTCTTTGAGCAACGACTGAGAGGCGACTGCTGTCTGCAGGCCTGCCAATCTTCATTACTGGCTGAAATGGAGTAAATTGATTTGAAAGATTTGGTTATTTTCTCCGAATGAATGAGCCGAGTCCCTGGGAACTGATCTGTGTGTTTGATGTAGGCGTATATTGCCTAATGATGCATGCAGATGTATGGTGATTGTATAAAATAAGAGAAAATGAGCATATAGGCCACACGCAGCTGACGGTTGTCACATCAAGAAACGTGCAGTTCCAGCTGCAGCTCTATGACAGCCGTGGTTTCCACCATCTAGACTGAGCCCAAGAAACATTAGGAAGCCGTGTTTTCACCCGTTTACATGACCAGGGAGTCGAGGCATTTTCAAAATGTTCACCTTGGGAGCTGTTTTCAGTGACTCGGAGCAAAACGCAGCGGAGGTTTTGCGTTCTCTCTTGAAAACAGTGTCGCGTAAACAGAGCCCCGATTCTTGGAAAGCTATTGAGCCGTGTGTAAATCAGTTAATGCTGTGACAAAGCATGTCAAGAAGAAGAAAAGTGCAGCGATTCAGAGATCCATTAGAGCTGGAAGCTGTTTGTGCAGTTTGAAGCAGATGAAGAAATTGATTTCAGACCCTTTGTGAAGTAATTGTTTGAACACAGAAGAACACATGTCACTGTCTTTCTCATCACTTGAGTCAATAAAGACGCTTAGCTTGACTTTTTTCATTGAACGCTGCTGTATTGAAGAAATAAAAGAAGTGAGCTTGAGAGACATCTTGTAAAAATTTTCCTCCACATTTATTTTCCTGAGCATATTTACTAACAGGGAGAAGACGCATCTCTCTGTATACAAACTACCGCCACTGCAGTCATCTGGATAGAATTTCCTCATAGTCAAAAAGAAATTTATTTACATTTCTCAAAATGAACTTCATAGCAGAGAGGTAGGTAATCTATTCTAATTAACATGGTATACTAGTCATTTTATATATTCATTACTGAAATCTAAATTATGATGCATTTTATTGAGATAATTATGTTTTTGCATGTATTTTTTTCTCTTTATGGTCATCAATTTATCCTTTTAAGAGTAAATATGTCGTTAGAGAACATGTTTATTGGGGACATAGATGGCTGAAGAATGGACAGTGTTTGCTGTGTTTTTTTCTTGCTTTTTAATCCTTTTGATTGCATTTACCCGATGCATTTTCTGATTTTGGAGAAGCTGTTGAATCAAATCGTCAGATGCAAACAAATTGAAAGAACAAAGTTGCTGGATTTCTGAGTGCTGTGATTTGTTGTGGACACGCATCAGTTCTAAGCCCAGATTGACTCTTAATGACAAAGTGCCATTTTTAACGTGAAAAACCATTTCTTTGTATCTCTGAGCAGAACACAGTTGATTTCTTGCATGTTTGGCCTCACTCAGTGATGAATTGATTAGTTCTTGTTGAAAACATGTCTTTAAAAGATTTCATGCGTCGTAGAAGCCTGGACACACTGCATCTACACTGTTTGGTTTATTTCCTGCCTTGTAGTTCGATTCCTTCCTCAACCAAACGGAACTTGGTGACTTGAGTTCAGATGTGGCACCAAGAGACTCGTGTGGATTCAAAAATCAACATTTTTTGAGGTCAAGGTCAGTCACTTCCTATTTTTCACAGAAACTTGTTTGTCCCAGATACCAGTATGTCAGATAAGGCTGCACTGCACATTTTATTAAAGGCCTGAACAGTCTTGGGAGAGATCGCTGTCATCTGCAACGCACCAACAGCAAGGTGGAGGGAATAAATTCCACACTTATGAAAAGTTCTGCAGGAGTTTATTGCCTTCCAAAAACATTTATGGATGTTTAATCGATGGCTTTAATCATCGCCAGAGTTCAGTGCCTCTGGTGTTCATACTGCGAGCGTGGCTTTGCTCGGACTTCTTCTCCGCTGTGATCCATCAGATGCTGTATCTTCCACTGTCGCCAAGCCTTCAGAAACAGAATTCACGTCAAATACGTTTAAAATGGCCTGTTTCCTTTAAGTTGCAGGACGCATGTTGCTGTTTGAGGATGACAGAATGAAGGCAGATCTAAATGCTTGTGCTGGCGTTGATTGGTGTTGGATAACGTATACCATCAGCTATACTGCTGCATTCAGTCTACATCAGGGGTGTCAAACACAATTTACTTTAGATTTCATATTGATGTATAAATTCATAAATAAAAAACAAAAACTTTACAACACATTTCACAACTTTTTCCTCTTATCTTCAGCCGTTCAAAAACTCAAAAGAGATACTGCTGTCACTTTGTCATACCTAGATCAACTTTCTTTAAAGTCACTTAAAATGTTTAAATCATTTATCTGTTGTCCCGATTGGATCCCACTGATTGTGTGCTGATATGTTGTGTGGTTTAGGTTTTTATTCTCTCCTGTGTTGTTTATCTGCTGCTGTTCCTTCATCCTGTTGCTTATATTTTCAGTGAACTCCAGGTTTCCTCCTGTATCTGTCAGAGCACCCGGCTGCATTGGTCTCGGCTGATATGTTAGTGAGGAATGACTTTAAGTTATATGCTCGTTTTAGAAAGGTGAATGTATCCTGCTTCTCTTCATGAAACCAAACTTTAACTTCTTAACTGGAATCACCCATTTAACAACGTCTCATCCTGACACAAGCGTCCAGTTGCAATAGAGGAAGCAGGTCACTACATTTCAGTTTTGGGCATATAAAAAAAAAAACAATCAACAGCCGTTATTATTCAGTTTGGAGATATAAATTAGATTGCAACTCCTCTGAAATTGAAAAACAGTTTTGTTAGTGTAATGTTTCCAGGGAGGCGGATAAGCTGCAACAGAAAATCTGAAACTCAAATGTCAATCTCAAAACAAAGTGGGATTTGTCTCATTTTTCACTCGGAGCCGGTGCCACATGCGCTGGTGCACAGGTGCGTGATCCGCATGTGCCGCGAGGTTCTGGCCCTGCTTTATGACACACCGCGCAACAAACTGTCGGATTTAGCGTTGATTAAGAGAAGCAGATTGTGCCACATGCTGCACGGAGGACAAATATATTCACGGCGCATGAACAAACGCTCTCCTTTAGCTGTGTCGGGCTGAGCTTTTCGCACGTTGCGTCGCAGCCGAGCGTCGGGCGAGCCGCTGCTGCACGCCGTGTGTGGGATTAGATGTGACATGGCGGTGGATGGAGGGGACGTCACGGTGATTCCATCTGTGTGCGTCTGCCCCATCTTCCTGCCGCTCAGGAGGCTGCCGAGCTGGTGCCTGAGTGTTATTTAGAGGTCAAGCCGTACATCATGAGTGGTACCGCCGGGGCCTCGCGCAACACGATGATAATCTGACTCAAGTGTTTATTCAGACCAGTGGGGACGATATCTGAATATCGCATAACAGCGTCCGGCGCTTCCCCTTTTACAGCTCCTTCAGTATTGCCCCCGGGTAAACATTCCTCATCATAACAAGGCAGTTTAGTGGGATTATTTTGCCCCACACAGGGACGCTTTCTGGCCGCGATGCGTGTCACAATCGCTCTTAATGACTTTCTTGTGTTTTCAATGGCCTACCAGTCAGTGTGTCCTTGACTCTGTCAGCTTCTGAGCTGCCGGGAGAACATAAAGACAACGTGTGATCCTGGGATTGTGTGTGTGTGTGTGTGTGTGTGTGTGTGTGTGCGTGAGATGCTCTTACAAAGGAGAGGTGGGGGTGGGGGGGGGTGCATATGGATTGCGGATGCATGCTTAATATCCACGTTTTTGTCTCTGTGTGCCTGTTTTCGTGTGTCTTCCTTCGCTCAGTGCAGCAGCCTCGCTCTTGCACCGCGGCAGAGGCCCGCGCTCCGTTCCTCAGACATCTTGTGCGTCTCTGGTGAGTAATCAGGTAATTGATCATAGAGACAGGTAATTATTCCTGTGCCAAGCTCACTGGCAAATGAAAAGTCCGGCAAAAAGCATCCGTCTCATCCTGCACAGCCTGGAGTAAGAGGACAAGAGAGGAGTAAAAATGGGACTCTGGGAGGATAGATGGCCAAACGAAAAGCCCTTAAATCACAAGAGGGACTTTTTTTTTTTTTAACCCTGCTCCCTCCTCCTTTACGTTGTTTAGTCTCAGCGTATTAAAGAGCTGCGTGCTCCAGATGTTCGTAACCACAACCCTGGATGCTTGTACAGTGACAAACAGGAAGATAAAAGGGGTGAATTCCTGTGTGACTCAGAGGGGATTACTCCTGGGTACCTTGAGAATACATCCAACCACAAGTTCCCATGTTCACACTTTGAAGTTTGAATAGATGCCTGAATGTTGCGCCGGCTTCAATCCATTTGCTGCGATGATTACGAGCGCTTAAGTGGGTTCTGTAGTTTGCGGGACTGGAGTCTGCCTGGTCGGTTATAAAAGGTGAGCTACTGTTGGCGTGACAAAGTGCTTACATGCAGGATTTTACATCCCCCTGCCTACATCCGTGATTCGGATTGCTTGCTTCATTGGTGTCATTTAGGTTTGTTCTGGAGCAGTGAGTAAACCAATCTTCTTACATACACCCCTGTCTGCAGTTTGTCTTGATTTATGAACGGGGAATAACCCAGCCGAACTTGAGGCTCATTTGTCACCTGTCATTAAGATGTACTGGTAAGGTGTTTTCCTCTCACAAATAGCCCCCCCTGCCGCCTCCCCCAGCTCCCCCTGGCCCCCCGCGCTCGGCGTGCCGCCGCCGCCGCCGCTCCGGGGCCTGTGCTGCGGAGGAAGACGAGAGGAGCCTCGCTCGGCGCTCCAGCTGTGTGTATCTCCCACTGAAGGGAAAAGGGTGCTACGTGTTGTCCGGCCTGTCCGCCGTAATTGCATGGCCGTCCGCACCAGAAGATCTCGCTCCCCTCACGGCGGTCTCTCATTGTCGTTTCTCATCTTTCCTCTCTCCCCCCCCCCCCCCCCCCCCCCCCCCCCCTCCCTCCGCCTCGCCGCCTTTTTTCCTGCCTCACGCACCCCTCCACCACTCACAGAAGTGGTTGCGCTCTTGTAGGCTGAAACTCCCACTGGAGACAGACACTTATTTGGCTCCAGGATAAAGCTAGATGTGTGCTGAATTGAAATGCTAAGTCTAGCATGAAACTCCGGGGCCATGGGAGACTAATCAGTTGTTGAAAGGCAAATAAATAAATAAAGGCCCGCTGCAAATCTAATTTAGTCCGGACGTATGCTTCATATGCTGTTGATAAAACCTTAGTTGTAAAACAGGCAAGTGCATGAGTTTTAGTGTGTGTGTGTGTGTGTGTGTGTGTGTGTGTGTGTGTTTTTTTTATCTCGCTCCCCACCCTTCTCTTTGTCTCAGTGTGGAGCGATGGCGAGATGAAGTGGAAGGGGGCATCCTCCCCAGAGAAGTGAGGAGAGCCGGCTGAACGGCGGCCGAGGTTGAAAGAGACACAAGTGCGGATTTGACATTAAATATGTATTTCCTTCAGCAGAAATCCTTCTAAACACACTGAACTGACATTCAATTGGTATCCTGTGAGCAGTGTGGTGGGGGAGTGAAGGGGAGGGGGGAGACAGACACACAAAGAGAGAGAAGTAGGGAAGGAGAGCATGTTTGACAGGAATAAGAAACAAAGGGAGGAGAAGCCGTCTGCTGAGAAAAAAGCTGAGCTGACAGTTCAGGTAATGTGGCGCTAATCAAACACGAGTGCTAAATATTCAGGAAATAACCTGAAATGTGAACGAAGCGTCCACAAACGGACACAGGTTCTCCTCCTTTCTTACCTGACTGCTGAGACTACGCACAGTTACACAGATAACTCTCATTAATAGTCCGGTCTAATTATAGCATTCGCAGTCGAACTGGTGCGCTCATCAGCGGCTCTATTTTCAGGGAGCCGCTCAGCGTGCGCTCGTTTACCTGTTCACGCAGCACAGGGGCGCCTCCGCCGCACGCCACTGTGGCATTTGAAGGTCTTCAGCGGCGAGATGGAGCTCTCCACACAGATTTAGGGCCAATCCTGGGATTATCCTGCAGCTGTCCACATCGACAGTTTGACATTATTTAACCAGTAAATACAGGATGATGCACGGTGATTAATTTACTCCCTGCAGGAAACTTGGACAGACATATTCTGTTTGTTTAAAAAAAAAAAAAAAAAAATCAAAAAGCTTAACTATGAATTTTAATTTCTTAGTGCTAATTGAGTCGCTCTGTCCACCAATGTAGAAAACAGCAGGTTCTTCAGCTCTGTGAGGCTGCATGACATGAAAAGAGAATCCAGTGAAATCCAGCTGCAACACGGTTTAGTTCGCAAACAAGAGTTTTCTCTTGCTTACTTGAGCTCGTAGTCAGCTGCCAAGTTACACTGCCAGGACTGTTCTAACATATTTCATCAGTTTAAAACTCACTTAAACAAGATACACTGTTGGTCGCTTGTTGTGGATTGACGTTCTTAAGTCCATTCGGATATGATCGGTTCAGCAACAATGACTTTGATTGCATGATGATGGCCAATTGCTCTCTTACTGCCGGTGAATAAATAAATCAATGAACGAGCTCAGTGATGTTTGTAATGTCAGGTCAGTGTAATCACTATCCTGTGAGATACACAGGTTCACATTCCGTAGATCAGAGGTCGACAGTCTTTATGACCAAAAGAGCCATTTTCATCAGAAATGAATGAAAAAAGAGCTGCGTTCCTGAAGTGTCATCGGCACAGTTGAGATGTATTTTTCTACATTTTTGGCTTTTATGGTCATTTTTGAAGATTTGTTTTCCTCAGTTTTGGCCATTTTTGCTATTTAAGCCTCTTTATTGATAGCCACTTTGTTTATCATTAGGAAAAAAAAACTAAAACTTATTTTAACTATATTAGTTTGACTCTTGTCTTGTATCATTTTTCAAGGAAAATTTAGCTTTATTTATTTTAAATTACCATCTGTCCTGTCGCTTAGCTGTTTCACCTTAAGCTGATTTTAGCCTGGAGGTTAGACCATTTTTGAAAATCAGTGTGGAATGCAAATAAAGACAAAATGTAGCTTATTCCATCTTCTGAAAGTGTGGTGGAGCCACTACGGAGGAGATGAAGAGCCACATGTGACTGCAGAGCTGCAGGTTGAAGACCTGCTTCAGCACATACATGTCAAATACACGGATATGGAATGTGGCACGTCCACCAGATCCACCAACTCCAAGTCGCCAGTTGTGAGTTTTCACTGAGACAAAGTAGTGTTTTCAGCAGTGCTGATGTGTAACGGGTGTACTGCTTCCACTCACATGTTTATTTCCACTTCACAAGGTCACAGCAGTCACCTCCTCGGCTCCAGGCAATTTAGAGACAACAATTCACCTCAAACACATGTTTTCAGACTGTGGAAAGAGGCTGTAATTAGAAAAAAACCCACACAGAGAACATGCAAACTCCACACAGAAAGATCCAAACTGCAGTATTTTGGGTTACAGATGAAAAACAAAAAAAGAGCCTGGTCGTAAAAGAAATCTCAACTGTACAAAAAAAAAAATTAAGGACATAACAGAAGATTTTGCTTTGATTTCTTGGCCCACCAACTTGAACTTGCTTTGCATGTTTTCACTAAAATGTCAGTTATTATTGGTCTAGTTACAATTTTCATGAGATTCTCAGAAACTGTAACTCTGGTGTTTTAGTAGCTTGCATCACTTTCTTTTTAAAGTTAACATTTATAGATTTTATTTGAGTAAATTTTAATATCTTTCAATTAGAAATTCTTCATAAATCTTTTTTCTATTTTTGTGTCTTATGCTGCTAATAAGGTGAGCATGTGTGCTACAGATACAAAAATTCTGTAGAGGTCAGAGATCAGGAGGTTAAAGGCCTCCAAATAGTCAAATATTTAAGAAAACATTTATTTTTGTCTCACAATGAGGAAATTTTGCATTGTTGAAGCAGCAAGGGTAGTAATAAGAATACAAACAAAACAAAGCAAATGTGACAATATTTCACATTATTGCATGATGTTAGTGGTGATAACACACATGTATCAGATTATTATTGTACAGAACAATTATTACGCACAGTGAAACAGTGATAGACTTGAAAACATGCAGTGTGTGAAATTATATAATTTTCAACTTCGGTCCAATCGCAAAAATAAACCCAGTGAATTGTTTTGAGGATTTGTCCACCAAACAATAATTAAAAATATGTAAAATACTTCTTTGTGTGTGTGTGGTAAAGGGAAAAATACATGAGTTTCTTAAGAAAACTTTCGTTGTATTTGGTTTTGTAATGGTCAAATTGTGTTTTTCTGCTCGACATAAACCACAAATAACTTAAAAATGAAACAAAATGTTTTTGCTAAACTTCTGTTAGAGGTTGTTTATCAGCATTTGTTTGTTGTCAAAAATATACATGAGCTAGATTTGCATGCAAAATAGTCTTTACACAAAAAATTGGTCAATATAGCCCCCTTTAAAATAACTCTATTTAAATGAATTTGTATTTTGCGTGCACATGTACGCATGTACAAATAAATCAATTCAAGTAGAATCAAATCAAAACCCGGGTGACTTCTGCTGGTTCCACAGCTGGAACAGGTGGGTTTGGTTTACTTGTGCCACTGGCAAACCCTCTAAACATTTTTGTAGTCCTGATACAACCAAAAATAGAAGAACACCTCCGGAGAAGCCCGAGAAGTCATTCTCAGTCACTATCCGGACACATCTGATCTTATCAAGCGTCAGTCGACTCTCGGTGTGTCGGTACCTGTTTCTCCAGGCTGAGGCTATTAGACACAGTGAGAGACTCTGTGTGTGAGAAATGAAAACCAGCAATGATGGTTGGAAAAGCCCCGGGTGACATGCTGGCGCTGTGCAGACCTGCAGCAAGCAATAATAATGTCCACTGACACAATAATTTGGGCCATTTTAAGTGTAATAAAGGCAATCAGTTAATAAAATCATGGAAAAACAGAACCGCAAAAGGACAAGAAATGCACTCGTATCGATGAATTATTTATTTTAACGGCTGTAGTTATTTAATGTCTCTTTGTGTAAATTCAATTTTTATTAGGCTTTCATTTATTCATACATTCAATTATGTTTCTCTACGTTTGCCCTTCTTGTACATTTATGATTGCCAACCATGTATCTTGATTTTCCTGTAGTTCAGAAACGGGACGTTCACCCGACAGTGAATGCATTTTCTAACAAACCCGAAGGGACTGAAGGGATTATAATCTAGTTAAAAGTCGATGACAGTCCAGAGAAACGCTGCTCTTGTTGACTCTTCTTCCTTTTTTTCCAGCTCAGCCAGCGGTGCGTTTTAACTGGGATACTTATGGGAATTTCCCAAGAGGTAAAAATGCTTTGTCAGCTTCTTTTCATGGCACTCTGTGGGAACATTGCACGTCTACTACACATGTAAAGTTCCCTCTCTTCTCACTGTATGTCACACAATGAATAATAAAAAAAAGACAATATAGATACTAAATACCTTTCTCTGTGGTTCTTATCAGACCTGACTGATTGTCACCTGTCATTTGTTGCAACAGATTTTACATTGTAACATATGTCAGCTGTCTGTAAACTGACTTTACTGTACAGTTAGTCTTGTTTTTTTTTGTTTTTTTTTTTGGTTTCATGGCCACTTTAAAAATGATTACATGCAAGATTGACATGAAAAAGTCAATTTGTCCTAAAAATAGGCTCTATAGAGTTTGGGGAACATTTCCCCTGCATTATTTATCGCTCACTCTGCTTCTCGGAGGTTTCTGAAGTTTCTGGAAAGTAAAATGTAGATATGGTTTAGCTAATATTGGCTCTAGCCTGTGAGCTTTCATGTTGTCACTGCTGCCGATCGTCAGTCAGGAAAAACAACCTGCAGTATGTCTAAAGCTCCGTGTTTTGTGCTGCCGGTTAAACTGTGGGCCTGTATGGTGGAGTTAAGACTCTCACCTCACACTGACAGTATCCTGGTTCGAGTCTGAGCTTGGATATTCTGTGATGAGTTTGCATTCTCCTTGTGTGTGTGTGTTTTTTTTTCAAAGTACTTGAATTCTTTTTCAAAGCCTGTGTTCTTGTTCCTTGATGACTGCGTTGATTTAGCTGGAGCACGGTGCGTCACGCTGTCTGAAAGAGTGAGATTTTAAACTGGGATCTTCAGGGCTTCGTCCGTCCTGCGAGGGGGTTAATAATGAGCTCGGTGCAGAACGACCCGTCCGGCTCAGCAGGAGATCACCTTGATGAACACGGGTAGGACACGTCCAGTACGCGTGCTTCCCCGCTGTGACGGACGGCTAGAAAAACATGGAAACGGCATTTCACAGATTCACTGAGAGCAGCTTCTTTCCTCCCTTTTCATCAGATCCACAAAGCCTGAAACAAACCTCTCTCTGTCAATTCTGAAAGGAGCCTTAAATAATGCCTAAATGGACTTGTCTGGTTCTTTTCACATGTAAAAAAATGTCAGATCAGCATTTTCTTGATCTAACAGAGGCTAAAGGAGTAAGCTGGCTTGAATCAACCAGCTGCTTCTCTACATGAACTGCTTAGATTGTGTCAGAAATTAACTTTAGTGTAGAGACTGGCCTTTCATTGTTAGCAGAAATTTGACTGAAACATACAGCTTAATGGTCAGTTTACGTCACAAGTTTCAAGTGAAAATGCAAAGCTGCCGGTGTGCGTTTCAGTGGTTCGCCTGACCACGGTTCTCGAAGCAACCCATCAACTGTCCACATGAATGTCGCCATTGTTGACGTTCATGTTGCTGTCTGCATGCATGTGATGTGCCATTACAAAAATGAAGGCCCCCTGGCTGCTGAGGGTCCGGCTGGATCCTTCCTCTGCCCCCCTTCTGGACCGGACCGTGGTGTGGTGGTCTTGTGGGGGCCTCTCTGGCCTTGCTTCTTTCCTACACAGAGGCGTGGTCATACTTGCATGATCAAAGTCACATTTCATGATCACGCTCATCTTTAAACACTCTGCACTCTTCATACTCTGCATACGGACGCAGTCATTCTGTTGTCTTCTGGACTTTTATACGAACGATTACCTGTGTTCGGCTTTTTGCTCTGGTTTCAAGTCCAACATGTTTCCTCAGCTTGCCTATCTGGTATATACCCGAGGATATCCTCTGTAGTCTCTGTGCAGGTGTAGTAGCGCCTGTTGTCTGGTTTGTCGGTTTTGATTAAAGGATCTTTGCTGAATCTTCGCACTTTCTTTCTTCTTTTTACTCTACTTTTCCTTCCCTCCCCCCAATCAGGTCTTCAAACTAAATGAAATAAAGTTAGAAATCAGATCATCAAGAGGAGCCTTGTTTTTATGAGCTCAGTTTGGAAGAGCAAACTTGTTTTGGCAAAATTCAGCAGCCAGATCTTCATTCTGCTTGCTTTGATGCTGGACAGGACACAAATGTTTTAAATAAAATAAAAATAAACAGCAATTTCTTATAGCTAACTTATATACTAACTACATCTCTTTCAGTGTCTATTTGTGTGAACAGATGTTGTTTTCAAACATGTGAAAACAATTTGTTGCCATATGAATGCAAAACTTTTTTGAAACAAAAGCACAACTGATGCATTTTCACTTGAAATGCGTAAATGGGCCAAAAAAAAACAAAATTTTGTCCCATACCGTCAGACTTTCCTTTGAAGGGTTTTGCATAAAAGGAGTGAGGGGAGTGTGTTTCAGTTGTTGCTCAGGTTAAAAGGCCACAACATTGCACAGAAGTTAACTCCCACCTCGCTTATTCATGCTTTACCGCGGCCAACTGTGACTCATCCGGTCACACACTGACATGAATCAGAGAGAAAAGGCCAGAGTGAGTGGTGTGTGTGCCCTGGACGTGGGCAATAAAAAGGTCCAATATGTCCTGGAAGCCACATCAACAGACAGCCTCTGTGGCTGATAGTACCTGGCAGATGTTTATCTCTAATCAATATGAACACAGAGAGATTACAGCAAAGTCTTATCATCTGTCATCTGTTGGAGCCAATGTGCTGCTGTTGTGTGCTCCACCTGTTGTGGGGAGGAAACTTGCCGCAGTCGACGTGACTGAGCAGCTCTCGTATTGGGTGGCAGCGGTCCGCTCGGAGCCGTGGTGATGATAATGAAGTGAACTCAGCCAGCTGCACCCATCCCGAGCTTTGTAAGTGGTATCATGAAAGCATTCAAACATGTAAGGGCAGATCTGATTTGCAAACCAAATACCCTCAGCCAAAACATTCTCTTTCACAAGCAGGACTATATTAAAGTGCATTTGACCCTGAATTGTATCACTTAGAGTCGGCATTCAGTTAGTTTATGTGCAGCTTGTAGCAAGAGGGAAAAAAAAAAGGCCTGCATGAGAAGATACACATTCCTCATCTGATATGCCAGCGCATTTAAAACAGGATGACTGGTATTTTAGAAAAATAAATAAATAAAAACAACAGCTAATGCTGCTGTAAACATGCTATAATTATTATCCTCCACTTCAAAAGTTCCCACGATCAAGGCGTCAGATTCTATCAATTAGATGGAAAATTATCCAGCTTTTTTTTCCCCTCCCCAGATAGCCTACTCAATATCACTGTTAAAACAGCATTGTAAAGCATGACACTCCGGCTGAGATTTAGAGCTTACGTCTTGTAAATTCCACTCAAGAATGCACTCAGGAAATGGTGCAAGCTGATCACACACATTAGGCCGACCATATTGCCCCTCAGAACAAGACACTCCACACAGTAGATGTAAGGCGCAGATGCAAACATGCATAATGCATGAGTGTTGAGCAAGTGTTCACGTTGCAATGGCAGCGCGCTGTGTTGAGAGTATTTATGGCATATTGCACCGTGAGTAATGACTCCAAACACACATATGTGTACACACATTTGCATTTACATTGATGCACACGTGTGCGTCTATGCACACACACACACACACACACACTTACACACTCGACAATCCAGTCTGCCGGCAGCACAGATGGATTTCTAATAGGCAGCTTATAACTTGTATCCAACTACCAGCTTGGCTTACAATGAGCAAGTAACGACATGCACACTGTATTAATAGAAATGTACATTGCAGCACTCATTAGACTGCCACTTGTGGTTTGTCATTATATTGCTGCTCTTTACATTCTGAGCAGATTTAGTGTACTCCATGTATTGATCAAACGAGCACAGGAGGTACTGTATCTATCAGTATTCTCTGCTGGGGAGAGGCTGTTTGCAGAGACCTTGGATGCTGCACTTGGTAAACTTATTGACCGGTAACTAGTATGTTCAAATAAACCCCTCTCATGAATATTGACCAGCTTCCCATAAAATATTGACGAGCGTGCTCTGCAGGATCCTGAGTTCTGCATTTTTGTTTGGATCCCTGCACAGGAATACATTTGTCTACATGCATGTGCGTCTTGGCAGAACTAAAGAAAAATCAAAATTGAAGCTTCATTTATTTATTTCATTTCATTTTGTGTGAGATATAATGTGCTATTTTTTGAAATTCAGTCTCTTACAAATCTGATTCCAAAGTGTCTCTTAAGTTTTACACTGATCAGCTATAACTTTTTAACCACTGATAGGTGAAGTTGATCTCTATATCGTGGCACTTGTTGGTTGGTGGGTTATGTCAGGCCTCATTAATGAGATGAAATCAGAAAAATGGGAAGATCTTGTGTGATGGTGAGATGACTGAGGCTGAACGTCTCCAGGGCTTCAGCTGTCATTTAGCGTTCCCAGTCTGTGGTCAGTAAGTACTACAAGTTGTCCCAAGAATGATTTCTTGGACCGCTTTAGTAAGTGAAGCATAGACCTACACTATCCCTACATTTTGCAAACTATTGACAGCTTTCATTATTGTGCATGCCACTGGTTAGCAACATGTTAAAATTCCTTCACATAATACTTGGGTAACTTCCAGCAAAATTCATAAGGTCTGCACAGTGGTGTAGTCATTACACACACTCCTCGGAGCAAGAGAGTCCCTGGTTTGAGTCCAAGTTGGTTTTGGGAATCTGTGCATATTTGTGGATTTTCTCCAGGTGCTTTGGTTTCCTCTCACAGTCCAAAATGCTTGTTTGAAGTTAATTAGCGGCTCTAAATATCTCACAATTGTCTGTGTCTCTCTTTGTGTTTGCCCTGTGATCTGGGCTCGGCTCCAGTGCTGTGACCAGAAGGTAGAGAAACCGAGTTTCTTGATTATTTTCATCAACTGGTATATCTTTGTGTGTATAACGGCTACTGAAACATCAAAATTAATATGACTGGATTATATTTGGACAAAGGATCACTTGAGCAGGTTGGATAAGTTTCCAGGAGGTGCAATTGCTTGAGCTGGATCACACATCCAGCCTTTCTGGGTGATGTTTGCAAGTTCTCATTGGTCTTGAACAATCTTTGTTTCCTTTCATAATCCAAAAACATGCATGGCAGGTTAATTACTGACTCTAAATCCACTACGTGTACGCAAATGTCTGTCTGCCCTGTGCTGTACTCTGCTTAACGGTTGCATTGATAGACTCTAGCATTCACACAACCTCTACACCTCCTCTCAAGCATAAAAAGTGAAAAAAATTGTGGGATCAGCAGTTCATTTTTTTTTCAGGATGCGGGTCAAATTAAGCACTGCTGAATGGATTAATTCACAAAGACAACATGACTCCCAACACAGGTGTGATTCAAGATTCAAGAAACTTTATTTATCCCCAAGGTGAGATTCAGTTGAGATTTTTTTTTTTTTTGTTTCAGCACTTCAGCTAGAAATATTGTCTGATTCACTTCAATTGAGGTTTCTGAAGATAAATGACTTGTGAAGTTTGTACCAGTTCTGAATAAAGTCATCTCTTTTGTCCTCTGGAGCCGTCTCTGTTTTAGCTGGAATGAAGTCTTCAAGAAAAGTGTACCGGATGACAGCTGCAATGCGAGAATGACGTTAAAAAACAGAGGTTTTCTTCTAAGTGGCTCTTGCAAACTGTACATTGAGTTACATGCAGAGTTGACCCGACCCATTCATCCCTCTCAGTCCACTTATAAGGTGGCTTGACTTTGTTGTCACTCTGATGCTCAGACCTTGACATTTATGAGCTGGAAATTGAATTAAGAATCGGACCTGGTGCGTTAAGTGACTCCAAACAGGTTCGTTGTGTCGCACATCTGTTGTTTGTTTGAAATAGAGGCTGGTGATGGTCATCAATCACTGCACTACTTTAATTTACATATTTCTGCAAGTGTTGCATTTTTTTTTCCCCCTCACCGTGATCAACTAATGTAATGAGCTCCAAGCAGGAAGCTGTGGGGGGGGGGGGCATTGGAAACTGGGTGCTGATGTGTGGTGGTGCTGATGGAGCAATCACATCCCATCATAAGGACTGGAGGCCCATCGGGTGGTGAACAGGCCACTATATCAATCAGCTGACTGGGACAGGAGAGCACGTGCGCTGTGGGGCCTTCTCCGCCTCCCACACAGCCTCCAATTAAACAATTAGGGGCCGGGGCTGCTCCGGCTGCTCCGGCTGCAGCCACAGCTCCAGCGCAGGAGCCTCGGCTGCATCAGCGCCACTTCAGACGCCACACTCCAGGGCACTCAGCATGCCCTTGAGTTGAACTCTAACTTCTCCATCACTCTCTGTCTCACTCCTTCTCCCTCCCCACACTCAACCTTTCCCTCTGTCTCTGATCTAATTGCAGCAGTCCGTGTGGATGGCGGGAAAACTGCCATGTCGGCAAACCTGTGTGTGTGTGTGTGTGTGTCCTTATTATGGCTCCAGCGTCCATAACCCAAGAGTAAGGAATCAGGGTTGCACTTTGCGGACTGCAGCCACTTTAAAGGGTCTCTTTATTATTATTATTTTTTTTTTAGACTTTTCTTCTCCACACTGAAGCGGGACATCATAAACCTGAATAATTGCGCCACCCTGACACTGCGCGAATGGCTCTTCCTCGGATGCGGCCCGTCCCTCAGTGTCGCTGTGAAGTGAAATGACAAAGCGCCGTGTCACAGAGGAATGCCGGGCATGTTGCAGCCAGCCGCCCAGGTCAGCCTCCTGACAGCGGGGCCCAGTTTTATGGCTTTTTGCTGACTGCTGCTTTTAATGGCGTAATTGTGACAATGATCTCATTCTCTGCCTCTCCCCGCCTGATCTCAAGGAGCTCTGTGCTCCAGTCGTCTTCCCAGCGGCTGGCAGTCAGGAGGGAGAGGTGGGGGGTGCACATTTCATTAGCTTTCAATTCATATTGAATTTATTAATCCCATGCTGGTTCTGGAGGGTGGAAGTCTGCTTAGGAAGGGGAAAAAATATCTTCAGTTCAGACACCTTTTCCTCCATCTGCTTGCAATGTGTGTGTTAAACTGTATGAGGGAGGGAAGAGAGAGTAATGCAGCCAAGGAGGCGGCAGTGGAGAGGGAAAATAACGACAGCCTAACAACAAGGGCTTGTGAAGAGACTGCAGCGGTAAAAAAGTGTGTCAGATCATTTACCAGTGGGGATGCACGACTTCATCTTTTTAAAGGCAGCAGCCCTGCAGAAAGCCTCCTGTCTCGTCGGCGCCGCAACAAAGGCACAGCTACGGCTTCATTTGTGCCACTGGAATGTTCCTGCGTGAACGGGGGCACCACCCCAGCACCCCGCCCTCGGCTCCATCCAGGGAGGAATCGTGACGTTAACCCCGACCAGACCTCGCTGCGGATAGAGAAGCAGAGTATTGTTGCCACAACCGAGCTGACAAGCACTTCACACTGTTTAACTCCAGAAGTGACTCAACAAAGAGCCGCTCTCTGCCCAACCGCGTCTGAATAACACTGTTTGACGTCGTTCTGAAGGGCCCCGGGTGGCGGCACGCTGGTCCCGTTACAAAGCGCCGCGCACGGCGGCGTTTGAGCAGGTGTCATCTGACAAAGAAAGTTTATCCATCCCTCGTGGAGACGGTTCACAAGCGTTTGTTTTCGTGTCATAAAGCCTTGTTGACCTGCAGCACTAACAGGGCGCTGGGCTTTTCTTTTCCTTTTTTTCTTTTTTTTTTTTTTTTGGCTGGAGCACTTGTGGTTCACAACCAACTATGCATGACCCCACACTCAGTGAGCTTTCACACTGTCTGACTGGGCTGCTCAGATGGAGGCTGCAGCGGCACGGAGCCAGCTGCTCTGCATCCTCAGCACTCTGCAGCCCTCTCAAGCTAATGACAGGAGGCCCGCTCCCACTTTGTCATATGAAAAACTATCGCTTTGGCAATTCCGCGCTCCTGTCTGTATATGGGCGGCGCTATGAAGTTAAGATTCAGCCAACTTTGAGCCGTGTCATCTCTTTTTTTTTTTTTTTTTGCTGCAGAAACTGAATAAAGTGAAAAATAGTAATGTGTAGAGCAGAGATGTGCAGTTAGCCGCATACTCGGCTCTGCTGCTTCCCACAAATCTTGTTTCTTAGAAATGTAAAGAGAGGAAATAATTAGCCTTTCCAATAGTAACACATTGATTGTCAAACACAGAATTATTACCTAAAATAAATTGCTTTACTTTTTGTATGTAGTTTATATAATCTTTCATCTGTTGTAGATGTTTTCCGACTCCCTTCTGTCACAATTTCTCTTCAAAAACCAGAAGGAAATTGTCCAAAGAAACCACACCGGGCCATTTGAAGCTATACTTGTGGTATAAAAATAATAATGTAATGTCAGTGTGACATTGTATCCTCTGCACGTCTTGAATATTCTCATTATCACAGTTGGTTTTGATTAATAGTAGAAATCCTACTGACATTTTCATCAGCTTTACAAACTCTATTTAAGGTTTTCTCAGTTCAGAACCAGCTCCATAAATCTTTACATGTCATAACCTGTGAAAATTTGTCATTACATCTGCTAACGGGCATCAAATCCAGCAACACCTACTGGACCTGCAGGCTTCCAGCAGCTCCAGCAGCCACCTATCTGAGAGATTTCAGCGCTTTCATTAATTTATAATAAGGTTTTCACAAGGACTTCCATGATGGGATGTTCCACTTCAAAGCCATTGAAAAGGTGCTCAGGTTATTCTACATAGATCATTAGGAAGAGATGAATACAACTTCACGCGTATCTTCAGTCCTGTTCCAGTCTAAAACTACAAAGGTCCCTCTTGATGCTTGAGAAAATATGTATTTGAAATTTTGAACAAAGATGGACAGAATGGCGCACACCATTAGTTTGAATGTTTTGTCATGAGCTTTAATGGTAAACATTGAAAATCAGTGTGTCGGTTAAAGGCACTGAAGCATGAGGTGAGCAGAGTCCTGAATATTTATTCTCGGGTACGGCTCCTTGAGGTACAGTTAAGTAAAAAGTGCTCTTCTCTAAAGTAGTTATGGTTAAATCTTTGACCTCTACCAGGTTTACCAAACATATTTAATTTCAGGGCCACATCCAATCCATATTTCTTGAGTGGACTGAACTGGTGAAATAGTCCCATAATAAAAACCTTTAAGTTTAAACTTGAACGGGTTTTTTTTTGTTGTAGCACAGAAATGTCTATTTTCACAAAACCAAAGAATTACGACTGAAAAGGACAATACAGTCTCAACATAAAGTCAATTTCAATGGAACCATCAGGTGCAAAATACATTACCTCTCACAAACGTCTTTTCTCTCTATGGTCGGTCTGTTTTCTTACTCTACCTTCCTGCAGCATCTTTAACTTGATGATATGCTCCTGCTGTTCCATCAGTCTGCTGGCTGCAAGTCCATTATCTTGTTGTCTGACATCAACTTGTTTGTTCATTTTGTTCATCCTCTCACCTGAACCAGTGCAGTTGAAAGTTTTTCCTTTCTACTATCAAGTTTGACTGTTTTGTTTTTCTTTTTATTGGGATATGAAAGTGCAATTGGTAGTATTGTATGTGGCACGATGACAGATGGCACATGAATTGGAATTAGATTAAACTATACTTAAATATGAATGTAAATTCACACATACCAGACACTCAACAAAATGGGTTCCAGAGCTACTGAAATATAAGGATTGAGGACTAGTTCCTTTAACTGATTCCCTCTTAAATTAATGAATCTGAACGCAAACTAAATCGTATGCCATTATGAGGAATTGTGTGTATTTGTGAGGTGAATTCATTGAGATTTTCTCTCAGTCATAAAAAGTTTATGAGTTTAATTTTTCTGCTCTTTGTGAAATGTTCATGTTACATTTGAACTGTTAACTACATAAATGTTTGTAGTGGAAGTATATATACATATAAGTGCAAGTTTAAATTTAATCTGACACGGACAGTAATAATGTAACAAAACTAACCATCGAACATTTTATCATACGGTATTATGATAACTAATCTAAATGTAAGATTCCCTTTATTAGGGGGGATAAAGGAGTGGAAATACTGATCTTTATAGCAGTTTAAAGTTAAAAATACAACAATAACACTTGCAGTTAACAGTACCAACAGGGAATCGGGGTTGAACGAGAGCTTATGAAAAGCTGTGAGTGTTTTGTTTTCATTGCCTGGTTTACTGTCGTCTCTGTTTCATGTTGCGGCTCTGCATTCATCCTCACACACAGACGCTAACTGCTGTGTTTATTTGCATGGATTTACCTGTTAGTCTGCTCCTTTTAAAGCCAGACGTCTTTGTTGGATTCACTATGATGCAGCGTGGCCTTTATAAGCTCACAAAACATGCGCCGGCCTTGACTCTGTCTCTCTCACTCCATGTTTGATTGCCATCTTGAGAATATGAAGCGGGTACAGTAACCGCCGGGGCTCTTAAAGCATTATATTATTGTAATTCGAGCACAACCTTGGCTCTTGAGATATTTTCTTTTCCCTGTTTTAATACCTTTGCAGTCAGTGCCAAATGTCATAACTCGAGCAAATGAATGGAACAAGTGCTTGTTTTTATGATTTTCAAAAGTGCTCAACGATCCATCCTTGCAGGTGAGTTTTGTTAAAAATAAGCTGTGTTTGTGTGTGTGAGAGAGCAAAGAGAGCATAATTCTGTGTGCTTTAACATGGCGGCTGTGAGGAGGGCTACTTTATTTGTACATGGCACGGTTGTTGACCCTCTTCATAGCTGTTCCTTCTCTGCAGAGGCTAAGAGTGGGATATTACCACTTAGCCTCTGTAAACACACGTTATGCTGTTGAACTCTGGACCTCGGGAGTCACGCTCTTTACTGCGGGATGCCTCGGCTACGTGGGCCCAGGAAGGAAAAAAGCTTTTCAATCTGGGTGGTCAGTTTTCATTGATTTGCAGAAAGCTTCTACAAATATGTGTCACAGGACTGCAGCGATCTTTCAGCGGCCGAGCTGCTTGTCCTGTCTCTCGCCCTGCGTGCGAGCTCGGAGGACGCTCAGGAGCGAGAACTCCAAGACACACATTTAACCCCTCAAGTGGTTTTTACACTCTGCTGTATTAGAATATATAATGATTATGAAGCCAAATTCTTCATCCAGGTTCTGTTTTTTTGTCGTCTGACCCCCCCCTCATTCCATTCAGCACATGTTCTCCTTCTGGATATATCTTAGATTTATTATTCACTTTGTCATGCAGGATTTAGTCACACAACAGTGAGACCGGGACAAATGCTCCTACAGCCTAGTGGCAGGGACCACAGAGCATGTCAAATCAATGTCAAAGGACCAGTTGGCCAACTTGGAGCGATCTTCCACTTCCTCTTCCCCCAATATTCTGAAGTGCTGCTGGGACCACATGTATATATGACAGAATGTCTCCGTGGAACTTCACTGAGAGTGAGCTTGGAGATAAGTGGAGAAAAAAAAACCCATCAGCAGATACGATAGCTATCTGCTATCCACATTAGTCACTCTATGAAAACTGTGCTCATCGACTGCACTATTGGTTTTTGTTTTTTCGTAAAACAGTTTTTTACAGATGGTATCATTCAACGATTGTTTTTTTTTTATATCAAGGAATGACGATAAAGCGTGGGAAGCTTTGACTGGGAGATTAACATCCATTCCTATGGGGAGATTTAAGGTTTAAGAAGCTGTGCTCAGTCCTTTAGGATCAGATGAAAGACACAAAGCTGATTTTGTGCAGCCTTGGAGACCGCACAATACAAGGAAAAACGCTTGTTGCATATTGTATTGGTAATGTGTTTAAAGGCCTGTTACAATTAGCCTATCCGTCCTCGATCATGTGCTGTGGATCTGGGATGTTTTCTGTTTTGTTCTGTTTTTATCATGCTGGGGACAGATGCCTCTGTGGAGCCATCTCTAAAGCAGGCAGAAGTATTTTGGTTTCAGCCCGACACGAACGGAGGCAGCGATGTTTCCAGAAGGCCTACAGGGCTGCAGAGTGTTTATTAGCTAATGTATGAACAACCACAGAGAGCAGGCAACGGAAGAAACAGCTGAAAAAAACAAAAACATCCTCAGCTGCAAGTGTCCTCCCAGTTTTTATCTCCCGCTTGTGATCTCGATGAAATATCTCCCCGATAAGTTTGTGGAACAAATCGATCTCTCCCATGTTCTCCTCGGGCTACGACACCTTCACGACTCCATCAGCCGTTCAGGAGCGGCCCGCTGTTTTCTGGCCTCGGGATGTGCTATCATCGCCACTTTTATGGCCCCGGCTTTCCCAGTGCCCACTGTAAGTATTGCAAACAGTAAATGTCACTCATGCCTGTCCAGCGCACACAAGGAATCAGCTGTTACAGATCATTGTACAGCTCTGATTTATGTGCACATAATCAGATATTTACAGCCCATTTACAAAAACTGCAAGGCCAGCAGTGACTTAATGAATATAGCAGTTTAGGAGCACAGAGGCATGTTGTAAGAGTGGGATTAAATGGCAAGAGCAGCCACATTACCAGAAAGAACTACTAAACAAAAGCCGCACTTAAGGATTGTAATTACTCGTTAATGAATTACAGGATAGCAGGAAAAAAAAAAAAAATTACCGGCTAACTGGTCAACCAGCTGCCATTTATTCCTACACAGAAATAATGACTAAAGACAGCTTACATTGTATTATAATGAGGAACAAGCTCCAGCTAAAACTCATTATTAATATTCCAGAAACATGCAGCGCTCACACTTTGCAACAGGAGGAGGAGTAGTCTGGCTGGGAGTGTGCCTTGGGGTAAAAAGGGAAACAAAGTTGTCTTGGCTGAAGTGAGTTACAATTCCTGGGTAAGTGGAAGAAATTATTGTACAAAATAGAATATTTAAACCCACCCCCCTGCACCATAAGAAAAAAAAAACACACACACACACACACAGGAGAGATTGATGGTAGAATGAAATGGTGACTGCCAGCGCTGCATCACACAGTGTTGACAGCATCATTTTGATAATGTTTTATGCAATGCACATGAGCTGTTTTGAATGAATCCGCTGTATAAATGTCAGCTCCTCTTGTGTTGAGCGTAAAATCATTTACATGCACTTCCTGCAGACGGAGGCTGCTTCGCTCATGAACGCCGAGCTGGACGTGCCGGCTCCTATAATGAGTTCGCCTAAAGCTTGATGCAGACTGCAAACTAGAAAGACAAGCGTTGTTTGTGTCTGAAGCAGCTCTTAGCTATAATTGAGTCTTTTGGTTTGGCCCGACATCAGCTCAGATGCTGGTTGGATGAGATCAGAGTTGCAGTGCAGAGTTGAGCAATGTTTTGCAACGATTTGGGGAAAAATCAAACATATATGGCCGAGCTCGTCTCAGTGGCCAAGATCGGGAAGTGAACTGAGGCACAACCGTCTGGTTCGAATCAAGAATGAGCTGGCTGCAGTGAAAAAACATGCAAAAGCAAACGATGCAGATAATATCCTGCAAGATGGGTTTTGGAGATTTCTTTTGAAATTCCGCATTTAAAGGATGTTGATTGTTTTCAATAAAGAGCCCAAAGAATATTAAGAATAATTGCTCCAACGAACCTGACACATGTGCTCAATTCAGTGCTGCATGCATGGCGCCTCTTAAATTACCTTGATGTGTTTGAGTGTTCTGGCATGACGACATATGTCAGATTTCCCCTCTGAACTCTTATCAGGGCTACCTGTCAGATAGTGTGATGATCAAGGAGGCGGACATTGAGTACAGGGCCTGATTCAGCCCTCCGAGACGAGCGCCGTCCAGCCTGATAAGGTATCTTTGATCAACGTGCTGATTGAGTTGTTGGCTGCTTCCAGCCGGTGGCAAAACAAACAAATAACAGCTCAAATCGCCACAGCTGATGAAGTGTGGAGCCGTTCCTTTTGTGACAACCACTTCATTAATCATGTCCATGGGAGGATTTCTGTCAAGAATTTGCTTACATGTTTTAGGAAAATTTAAATAAAGATGTGGAAAAATGACTGATGCTTTATTACAAAACAATGAACGAAGCTGTTGCAGCTTTAGTCAACAGTAAAATTGGTTTGGCCTGCAGGTTTAACAATATGAAATAATTGCTTGTTCAGGCATTTGACATTTTAGCTTTGAAATCTCTATTGCATGATATTTATATTTAACTCTCTGGTCTTTTTTCAGGCAAGGCAAACTTATTTCTACAGCACTATTCAGATGAAAGAAAATTCAAGTGCCTTTTAAAGGAATAAGATGAAATGCTTTAAGGATTTATTAGGATAAAGGCAATGAAATGAGTCAAATCTATTGTTTAAAGTCCTAATTTAAAGGATGTCTTTGTTCCTCAGTTGAGGAATGCAGAAACTAAAAGGTCCTTCACTTTGTTTCAAGAGAAGAAGCAATATTTTGAAGTCGAACCTTTGACATAAAGGCAGCTATCCTATTGTCTACAAATATCTATTTTTCTGCATTGTTTCCTTCTTAAATATCTCCAACAGGCATGCATTTGTTTCATCCCTGCATAAATGTATGATTTATTTTTGTTTTACCGTTTTGAATTAAGGCACAAATTAAAAACAAAACATTGCCTCTCTGCCCATTTCAGGGGCAACATGACATGCACTAGGTGGTGTACTGTGTCAGAGAGCAAGTTTTCAGGGTTTGATCATTAGTAACAGAATCTGTTGCTCAGTAGCGCCACTTGTGCTGGCCCAGCGGCAATACCTATCAGTCCTGTGTTATTACAGCCCTCATGACCACGACACTGTCAAGGCAGCAGGGCTCCAGCAGGAAGCTGTTTTGTGGCCTTTCTAAATAAGAGTCGTGACAGTGATAACCACGGGAAGGATGAATTTAACCAAAATACAGCAGATGCTATTTACAAGGAGGAGTTTTAGAGTCTCTCCTGTGAGCCTGGACTGCACTTCACCGGTCTGCTTCTGAAGATGTTGCTGCTGCTGGCCTGGACATCATGGAGGAGATGAGACGTTATTCAGGATGCACCTCGGTTTAGACTGAATCCTCTTCTCCTAGACCACCTCTAATGAGTCCACCCCCTCTGCCGCCAAGTCACTGGCCTTCCTGAAGAGATTTGTTGGGCCTGTTGGTGTTTTCCACTCTCAGCCTGCTGCTCCAGCATAGACCATAGCGCTCACTGCCACAGACTCAAGTCCTGTTTACATGACAGAACTTTTTTGAATTTTTAATGTCTCTTAACATGCAGACGGCGCTATAGCCATTAAAAACTGAACTTTGTGTGAACGGCTCCAAAATGCAACTTTTCAAAAAAACTACGACTCTTATCATGTAGGACAGGTGAATAGAAGCTTCTTTTTGACATGCTTGGCTCCATCTCCATGTCGACAGTGGAAATGCGGCTGCTGTGCACGCCACCACGGCCTTGGTAAATAGTTCTTCTGGACATGCACAAGCAGATGAACAACAATGGCGGCTTCCGACATGTCATGACCCTCAGTCCATATTCTCCTGGGACTTGATATTTTTAGAGTTAAATCATTGGTAAAAGCTATCCAACTTCAGAAAGTCACCATTGTTAATGTGTGTATTGCTCTCTGCACATATGTGTTATTCTATTACAAAAACCAACAGCATCTAAAAGTGGCCCAATAAGTGAAAACATCGTTGTCAGTGTTTCTGCCACTGTTATGTAAATGAGATGATTTTAAGAATGTTGCTGTGTAAACACAAAACTTTTCAGAAACACAAATTATACAATTTCAGCTGAAATATTGTTTCAAAAGTGCCTGAAGATCAAGATGAATTCTCAGACAAAGGGAACTCATTGTAACAAACTATTTCACAAAGTGCTTGTCAGATTCCTTCATTTTTTTATGTATTTATTTTTTTATTTTTATAATTGTGCAGGTTGTTGTTCCAGCTCTCATACGTTTATAATGTAGAAATATTTGGGATTCTCAAGAAAATCACGGGGAACCGCTGCCTGTGACGGCAAAGAAAAATGTTCGCGTGCCTTTATTATGTGGGAAGTGTCGGCTTCCGCCTGTCGCGTGCGCGCGTGCCTGCCGCGCGCTTGACGCAACTCTGACCACGAACGAGCCAATCGGCGGTGGAAGGCAGAGTTGTCCCTGTGGCCGCCATTAAAGAAAGGAATCCATGAATTCAAATGGAAACCAACAGGAACCGAGGCTCCAATAATGATCGAAATAATCGTTAAAATATAGGCCGGCGCCACCTTATCGAGACGTCCGCGCAGGATGTGTTCCGTTTCTGGACTGAATTTGGCGATGGAGGAGTGAGACAGGACGCTTTTATTATTTTTTATTTTTTAAGCGGACACCGTTTTAGGGCTTAAGGGGGAGGGGGAGAGTTGCTTCTTTGCTCTCCTTTTCTTTTTGTTTTATCAACATTTTTCTGCTTCCTTCCACTGGGTTTGACATGTCGACCTAAAAGACCACGCCGTCTCTTTTTATTCTTTTTTCCCCCCCTCTCTCTCTCTCCCTCTCTCTCTCTCTGTCGCTCTCTCTCTAAATCGGGGAAGGTTGTTGAATTAACTCTCCTCCAGCCAAATGTTGCAAAAAATATCTCTCGCTGATTAAAGCCGTGCAACATCTGAGAAAACAACGATTGTTCTTTATTTCCACCGGGAAGCGACACGATGGAGAGTTGGACCTTGCAGTGAAGAAGGATGAGTTCTTGTTTTGTACCAAACGGGGCCAGCTTGGAGGATTGCCATTCCAATCTATTCTGTCTGGTAAGAGATTTAAAACTAAAGGAAAGCAGCCATTTTTAACTAGCTGAACGGGGCTAGGCTAACGTTAGCCACATCACTTGATAGCAGCTTAGCCAGGCTTACGGCCCTGTCGGGGCTCACATCGCTTTATCCCAATAATGTTATTACATACTTCCACTTCTTGTCTTTGTTGTCTTTTTCCTTTTTTTAACACTTTGTCTCACAAGTTGTAACGACCAGTCTGTTATAACCCCCCCTCCTCATGCCCCCCCCCCTCTGTCATCCAAACACTGAGTTTGTTAAAAGCTTCATCTTAAACAGAAATGAAATGTTTTTTGTTGTTTATTTTAGTTTTGTTGGAGCGCATTCTCCTTGTGTATTATTAACTATTTCACATGTTTTTACATTTTCGTGCGCTTGCAGCTCGGATAAAATTGTGAATGAAACGGATAAAGTAAACTAATATTATAGAACAGGCGTTATTATCATAATGCAATGTGCAACGAAATTACGGAGCTCCTTCTCTCGGTGCAGAAAACAACAAATGTAACATACTAGTACAGTGCAATTAACAGTAAATAGTTCACCATCTTCACAGTAGATGGTTGAGCTGTCATGATGTATATTCATACTTTATTAATCCCGTTTGGGAAATTCCTTTTTCCACATTTACCCATTCTATTTCTAGAATGCAGTGGGCAGCCACATTAAGGCTGCAGGTGGGGGTCAGGGGTCATGCTCAGGGTGGTCATCTGTCTCCTGAGTTCAGAATCTTGCTCAAGGGGATATAGAGATGGGGAATTGAACCGGCAACCTTCTGATTATGCGATAACCACTCTTACTAACTGGGCCCTGTCATGCAGGTTTCACATTTGTTTTTTAAATTAAATTAATATTTCATTTTGAGTCATCAACATGTAATTACATTGATTTTAGACACTGAAACCTATCAAAAGCATTCTTTCAAAAAGAATTTTCAAAGAATTAACCCAAAAATCATTCATTAGTATCACAGTGCAGTATCTGGCAATTTAGTGAAAAGTTACAATAGGAGTTTCAAATACATTTCAGTTAAGAGGGCACACAGCCCAATTTGATCTTGAGTGAGCCAGGCAGATAAAATACTGCCATATCATTTAAATTTAAACTTTAAAGTTTTTCTTAGTTGTGGCACAGAGTTTACATGATATAAATGTCTATTTTTCTAAATCTGAACAATTTGTTCAGAAAATTACTTCAGTCTCAACATAAAGCCAATTTTAAGGAGGCAAAATAGAGAGAAATATAAAAAAAAAAATTATGACTGTAGCACTTTGCAGCCTTTTGCATGCATGTTTTTCCAAACTCACCCTGACTGCATGGCTTGGAGATTGATGCTAGTTTTCATGGCAGCATCACAGACTCAGCTCAGGTCTCAGTGTTGCGTTTATATCTGCTTGTTGAAAGCAGAAGAAAGCTGCATTAAAAATTCAGTGCTTTCTTTGCAATTTTTACAATTTGCTTGAGCTATTTGTGGGCCGAATTGCAGCCTCTTGTACTGGATTGCAGCCTCTTGTAGGCCAATTTTGGCCCTCAGGCCCTATTTTTGACACCCCTGGATTAGAAGTTTAAAGCAGAGGTTGTCATGATTTTGAAAAGCTCAAGATAACTTTCATTCTGAGTTTGTTGTATATTTAATTTTTTTGATGATCCAGTGTCATGACACAACTTACACTAGTTATAAGCTCGCCACTTTTTTGTTTGTTTGCAGAACCTAAGCCATTAATGTATTATGTCATCGTGTTGTTTATCAGAGGCTTAATTTCCTTGGAGTTCATTTGCTAGTTATTCATCACACCAACTAAGGCAGAGGCCCCAGGCTGATTATATAATCTCTGGCATTCATTTCTGGGCATTACAAGCACCTTAGGAAGCTCCATACCTCAGCCTGCACATAAATACTGGCTGAAACCTATAATGTGTTTCTCAGAATATCTTCCTCATCATCGTGTTGCCACTTGTGGCTGACTCTCTTCACCCTAAATAGTTGGGGTTGTATGTACTCCCCCCCCCCCCCTCCTCGTGGAAGCTCACAGATTTTCTTTAAATCCCCTGTGAGCAAAATAGTGCAGAGACACTCTGTGTGCTTGTCAGTCTTTTAACCGCGGCAGCAAAAAATGCAAAAGGTGTTGGTGGAGTGCTCCTTCCCTTTTCCCGGCTGGATAATCAGGAACATGGTCTGGATGTGTTTGTTGTTGCAGTTAATTGGCTTGTCAGCAGGCTTAACTACAGTTGTACTTGTAGGTTAGCTGAGGAGTGGAACGCACGCCCCTCTTCACATCACGGCTTCCACGGGAGGAAGTTGTTAATGTGATTTGTCGAGTGCTGAAACGCAAGCCCGAGAAAAAGTAGATTTTCGGTATAGATTAAACGACACACGGCCACTATGCGGTGCAGAGTTGAGACCACAGGTTGTTAGATACATGTGTGAAAAAGTTAAATATGAAACGGGAGAGCATCATGAGTAACGCTCAGGTGCAAACCAGTGTAATAACAATATAGTGGAAATGCTACATTCCTTTTACTGCAAATTGACACAGCATCCAAGCTGTCCGCCCACCCTAAAGGTAACATTTCACTGCAGAAAATCCCCACTCTCCTGATCCGACTCAGTCGGGTCGATTGTGTGTGCTGAACTGGTAATTACAATGTTTACGACAGCACTCGAAGGCAGCGTTGGCTACAGTGGACAGGCGAGATCGGGGCTGGTAGTTGTAGTGCTGTTCCTGTCTGGCTGACATTTTCCTGCACACTGAGACTAAGCATAACACCACTGCTGTTATGACTCACTTGCTGAACAGACTCCACTTTGTGGTTTTATGGTGAAAGAATGTGAACACATTGTGGTCGTTTTTTCCTCCCCTTTCATTTTTTCTGGGAATAGTCTCCTCTGGAGTGTGGCGCTACTTGTTGCATACTTCTGTCTAAAACGGCTGTATTTAGCTTTCCTTGGAGAGTAACTTTATATCACTGCTTTTCAAGACATGTTTTGTGTTGAGGTCCTTTTTCAAATGGAGAAGTGACTGGAATACGGTAACATCCAGCATGAAATCCCATAAATTATGTGACTTAACCAGCTCAAAGGAAACAGTTTGCATTCCTCTCGATCATAACTGTAAACGCTCGCATTTGCTGGAATTCAGGGTTAACTGAGGGAGAGGGGGTGACAGAGAAGAGAGACAGAGACTTGGTGGAAGAAGCATCTGTGCTATGATTTGAGCAGCTTCACCTGTTGCTTGTCTCATATCTTGAAAGGCAGGAAGGCAGCTGCTTGAACACTATGTTCCCTACTGAGACCCAGAACCCAAAGTTGCCAGAGGGAAGGTGAGCAGCTGGCAAAATCAGGGGTCGTAACCCTCTCCTCCCAAGTACGCATCACCTCAGGAAAACTTCCTGCCTGTATCCCCAGGCTCTGGCCTCATATATTCCCGGCTCATGCAGCGGTGTGATTTTTGGCTTTGACATTTGAAAGATAAAACTTCTCGTGACCGACATTGCTTACCCTGCCGGGACATTTTATAAGCAGTTGCTGGCACACCTGAACATTTCCTAAGACACAGGCAGAGCGAGGAGTGAGTGCAGGATTCATAGCAACACCTCAAATGTTTGAGGCATTCTCATGCACATGGCCTGGAAAGCCCGAATGTTGGAAGGGAATCCACTGATATTCTTGGCAGCCTCTGTTTTTGCACACAGGCTGCAGCTAATTTCTTTTGAAAGGGACAGACAGAACAACTGCAGAAGGCACATTTCTCCTTGATGGAGCGCCGTGCCTCTTGGATATTGTTGATGGAGGAGCGGAGCACTGATGTGTCCAGTCTTTGAGGGAGGGTTTTGCACTCCTCGGTAATGCAGCTCTGGAGATTGTGCGGATGTTTTTTTCATTTTGTGCATAACTGTTAACTGCAGACCGTCCAGGGTAAATTCTTTAAATGTTTCACTGTCGTGTAATTCCTCAATAATGGAGCATACAGTACAGCTGTGCAGGGGGAGATAGCTTGTTTAACACAGTCCATATAAAAGCCTTTCATATCGTGTTTAAAGTTGTACAGCATGTAGTTTTTGATGGAGGCTGATGTGTACAAGATGCACTGTGTTGCTTTCGTTATCTGTGTGGCAGCTCTTCCTTCAGATACACTCACAGACACTCTTTGTTTATGTGTTTCAAACCCAGCGCTACATAAACCTTTATCAAATCATCTCCGCGTACTCTCCGTCTTTTGAAAATGGGAAGATAAACGCCGAGTGTTCACACAGTGACATTTGGTAATATTGTATTGTTTGTACAATCACGGCTTACTTAGCTACATTTCTGGTTTCCATCGTTAGGCGCGTCTTTATGAATCAGCAGCAGAAATACTTGGCCTGCTTCCTGTGTAAACAAAACAAATCGAGCCGCAAGACTTGCGGGAGCGAGATCAGTTTCTTTTAAAGTAACTTCAGACATTTTCCTATTAAAGCCTCTCGAATGGACTCAGCAGCTGCAGATGTGTGTCATTCAGCCGCTCTGTATCCACTGTTCAGATTGTGGATCAAAACTGACTGAATCTGTCCACAAAAAAAGTCACTTTACAAGCCTGCCGCTTCAGTTCAAGTCCAGTTAAATCCACCTTGTCACTACATTCACAGTGTTGAGTGCTGAGTGACTCACTGGAGGAGGGAATGAAAGACCCCTGTGTGTCCGTGGACAGATGTTAGAAATTAATCAGCTCCACACAGCTGATTATCGTCTTTACATATTCCAAATAATTTCGCTTCATTGTAGAAATCGTTTGAATGCTTTCAATTTTCTTGCAAACTGTCAGTTCATATCTGAGCAGCTTTTCAGATCGATATTTTTTTTTATACAGAGATCTCATAACTTGTGAGTTTTTCCAAGCTTCCCTGTGTTGTATAAATGGATTTGCTCTGAACACTCATTGCAGAGTAATGGTAAAGATTTTTGGCAGTGTAGTCAAACACATCTTAACTCAGGGGTCACATGTAGCCCAATTTCCAGGCCTGTCAACTAGTGCCATAATAACCTCTAAAGTTTTTCCTTTATTGTGGTGCAGAGTGTACATGAGGAAAATGTCTATTTTTCACCCTCTCACCCTGACACCATAGCTTTAAGGCCAGTGTGATAGCAGGTAGCCAGCTATCATGACAGAATCTCAGTTTCAATTGAAGACTGGATGAGAGCCTCTTGTGGGCCAGTGTTGACCTACAGGCCCCATGTTTGACACCTATGATTTAAAGGATCTGTAGTAATTTTTTTTCCTGTTGATAGTAGCTTTTGAATAATCACAAGTCTATGATTTGGTACACTTACACAGACTCAGTGATACACTTGTGTACAGGAACACAAACATCTGCTTGTGCATGTCTTGCGTTCTCTGAAGATTCAATTTATATATTTTTTCCAGCTGGATGATTCCTCACATGGAGAAAATGCACAGATGCAAACATCCTGATAGTTCACACTCTCAGCTCAGGTGATGACGCACAGTTTAATGTAGGATGAATAGACGAGCCTGCTGCTCTTATAAATGCTGTATTTCATTCATGCATTAGCGGCATTGCAGCAGCATTAATCAGTATTATATCTGTGACTGCCGCTACAGGAGTTAAATCTCAGGAATAAATCAGGTCAGCCTCTCGGTGGCCACAGGATGTGGCCAGTCAGTTCACTTCTCCGCACACGCACACTCTCACTGCAGAAAACTGTGGATAACAAGAGGAGGATCTGTGTGTTCTTTGCGTGTTTTATAAACGGTTTGACACCGAGCTGACAGTTAATTAAACTGTTTAACCTTGCTGTGACCGTGTGTTGCATCTCTGTCCAGGCGTGACACGGACGCATGTCTGTGCTGCTTCTTGCAAATGATCCTGACGTGCAACAGTGTGCAGTGAGGAGAGCTGGGAAAAGTTGAAAGATCTCTTTTAAAAAGCTATAATTGACCATCCAAATTGTCATCAGGTCAATTTTTCCCTGATTGAGCAATTGACTGTTTAATTATCACAGCACAGATTGCAGCAGGACTTGTATTTGATTTGATTGAATGTTGTAGTGCAATGCGTATTGCTCTTTTTTCTCATTAATATGAAGTAGTCTATTCAGCTGCTCTCTTTTACAGAGGTCCCTACTGCTAAAGTATTTACTACTTGCTCTGTTGACTTGGCCAAATATTACGTTGGATTTCTTTCCTGTTGGGACCGGGAGTGAGTCCCAGATCCCCCACTTTCTAGTTCAAGACCTAACTGATGTGGACCCAGGGGGACATCCCCCCATAGTTTTCTTACAAGAAGGAAAAAATAACAGCAGTGGATTAAAATTGTTGATCTTGTGGTCCAGGTGTGTCACATCATCTCACCTGAATATTAAGTATTAAATACCATAATTGTGTCAAGTTTTCTGAATATTACCTTAGAGCTGATCTTGTCTTTATTTTGCTTCTTGGTTTCAGTGCTGTTTGTTTACAGCTGCATTGCTTTCATATCTTTGTAACTCCATGTGCTGCTAACGTGCTTCCACCGTATCAGTACGTGTCACATTTAAATTTGTAGTATTTTTTTTCAATGTTTTTCTTTCTTATCTGAACTTCAGAGTTAACGTTTAACAAGTTGTCAACTCACAAGTTATGTAAGCAAGGTTGAAGGCTCAGAAAATGTTCACCATTCTACAGGTAAATTAGTCATGCATAAAAAGTAGTTTTTGTTGGGGTTAACCTCTGAATTTGCCACAAAGGAGCAGAAGTTACTGGAACACTTATTTGAATGACAGTTGTGTTTTCAAAACCTCAGTATCGGTCTGCTGTGACAGGTTTGATTCCTGCTTTCTGTGTGTGACACACACACACACACACACACACACACACACACACACACACAAACAATTCTAAAAGTGTGAAAGCAATCCGCCCAAGAAGATAGGCCTGTAATAAAATCTGAGATGCACTTAAGAATAAAACCTTTTATACATTGACGTGCGCGGTGCCATCGGGGACAGGCCACGGTCAGTGAGCTGAAGGTGATGCCGGTGGTGGCGATGGAGGAGAGGGGGGTTGTTCCCTTGCTAATTGCCGATCTGTACTGCTTATGATCTGGTTTCACAGTTAACCGTTGCCTCCACCCTCGCTCCCTCCCTTTGCATTGTGTGCACAGATGTTTCCGAGCGAGGTGCAGGTGTAAGGCAGCTCTGACTCCAGCAGGAAGGAGCAGCCGAGCCGCCGCAGCTCTGTCATTACACACAGACCACAGGAGCTTGTCCTGAGCCTGCGTGGCGGCTGTCGGATTCCTCAGGAGCCACATTGTTCACCAGATATCTCGGTGTTTTCAGCCTGCGCCCCGGCAGCTTCTGAGCTCAGTTTATGACATGACTGGAACACAACCTTTGGCTTTTTGTCAGCTCGCTTAGACATTTTCCCCCCCCCCATCTTGAGTTAGTGGTGTGTGACAAATTAAACACATGCTTTGCGTTTATTGATGGTGTGTGGTGTAGTCGTCTTAATTGTGAGGCAAGCACCGGGGCTGTATTTTGTGTGCATGCACAAGAGTCGTAAATACAGCCTAAACAGTCGGTTGTTTTGAAATGCAGGTTATTAATAATTCGTCCCCCTGTGTGAACAAATCATTGCCGTGTCTCATGGCTTTACTAACTTGTTGTTGTGGTTCGACTCTGCTCCAGCTGACGCCACACAATGCTCTGTTTTGACACTCCCAGCCCCCACATCCCCTCACACACCGCCACCACCGCCACCATCCCAACTAACACCACAAATCTCCCAGCTTATCCCTAGCCAGGCGAAAGACCACCGCTTCGCCACAACCACGGGTAATCACTTGTTCAGGCTCAGCGCCTCTGCACTTGAGTTAAGATATCCCCTGAATTGTAATGGATTAATTGGTTGAACGTACAGAGGGACAGCCTGCCAACTCAGCCTGAACGGAATAGGACTAAACAGCAAGAAAATGAACAGTCCGTGTTTTCAGCAGATTACTCCAAATGTCTACAAGGATAGATAGAGGACCCAGATTGCCAGCAGGAATGGGGCTGTATGCCTAAGGCATTGCGTGTGTGTCTTTTTGTGGTAGTTAGCATGTATCTGCGTCCGTGTGTTGAGGTAGACATGGGCTGTCTGTCGGCGCTCGGCTGATAAGCAGCAGCAGCAGCAGCGGCACTAGCTTGCAGTGGAGCGTAATGTTCCTGTTTTAACACTTAATAACCCCGCCAGTGATTTACTGCCTATGAGGCTTTTTCCTGTGTGTTTTGTTCTCTCTATAAAAGCCAGACAGCGTTTATAGAAAGGCAACGCATCCCCCCCAGCACTCTCCAATAATGAGGATTAAGGTGGTGAGACCACATTTACCAGCATTAGTTTTTTTCCTATTTGTGTTTTGAACATGTTGTTCAGGATGATATTGGAAGCACCTGAAGCACAGGTTTACAGAAAACAATCAAACGTCCCAATTTTAGAGGCTGTTTTCTCCTCAGTATCAACACACAAAGGTGTCCACTCCTTGTTTTATGTATATCTTTCCATCTTCCTGTTTTCCTTTTCTCTTCTTTCCAGTGTTGACAGAATGGCCTGTTGTGAGAAGTAATCGCTGGGTGAATTACCCAATAAAGAGGGATAGATACCTGTTTTTAACACTCCCAGGTACTGAGTGCATCCTCAAGCTCTGCAGGCTCACAGTCTGTCTTTCCCTCCCTCCCTGTGTCGCAGGCTGATTTGACCGGGATCAAATGGAAGAGGTTTGTGTGGCAGGGTCCCACCTCTGCGCCCATCCTCTTCCCGGTGACGGAGGAGGACCCCATCCTGTGCAGCTTCAGTCGCTGCCTGAAGGCCGACGTGCTGAGCGTGTGGCGGCGCAGCCAGCGGCAGGGCCGGAGGGAGCTCTGGCTCTTCTGGTGGGGCGACGACCCCAACTTCGCTGATCTCATCCACCACGACCTTGCAGGTGAGTGACTACTGGCAAACTCAGGGATGTAATGCTTTTTTAAAAGAATTTAGCTGTGGCACATTGTCTCAATGCTTCTCCCTTGCTCTGTGGAGGTACCTCGCAGTAATTGTGTTCATGCTGTTTGTTGCAGTTTAAGAGCAACTAATATACACTAAAACTGCAGGTTTGTGTTGTTCGGATAAGTTACTTTGATGGAGAATACTCGTATTTTATGTCATAGTCATTACCTTTTTTTAACATGTGATGCTCCTTTTGCTAGAAAAGCCCATTCCTAGCTCTGCTCAAGGTTATATTGCTTAAATTATGATGGATGTAAAAGGTAACGGTGCAGTGTTGAGAGCTCACTGCTTTTGTGAAAGAGGCTCTTGTGCTTGGATCATGATTCTGAGATACATTAGTAGTTGTACAATGAAAACTGATCTAGATTTTACAGCTTGGTTGTCAGGTAGGCACAGGGGAGACGCTCTGGAAGTGAGAACGTTTAGGGCAGCATTGTTATCGGTGTAATCTGATCCTCCTTCAATGCCCCTTACTCTTCTCTGGTTGATAACCTCGCCAGACTGCCAGTGCCAACACCTGTTGGGCAACTCCCTCTCCCGTGAGACACCGGGCCACGTGTGTGTTCGGCAGAGGGTTAACATTATCTCTGGTCCCATTTACACACGGTGTTGAAACGCTGTTCTGAATTTATTTTTGGGGTCCAGGTTTCATTGTTTCGCTGTTTTACATGCGTAGTCATCGAGCTCTGGGCGCTTCCAGCTCACCCTGTCCTGAGCTCGTCTTCATTTGGCACACTGTGTGGAACAGGGCTTCCAAACACGGGGCCTGGGGGCCAGAGCCGGCACCCTACAGTGCTTATGTAGTGGGGAACTTACAAAGGCAACATTATCTTTTTATATAAATAAAAAAATATCTGCTGTTTGTGATGTATATACTGCATGTTGGGTCTCTTTTTTACGATCGCAGATGCCACAGTGAAAGCCGTCTTATTGCTAGCAAAGTATCATTTGTAGAATCTGTGCAAACTGAGAAGCGGCAGGCTTTTATGAACATTAGCCTGAAAAGAAACATTGTGCTTTTTTGGCCAAATCAGCTGAAATATGTGAAGTCCTCTCTGCCACAAAGTCGAGTCATTTGTTGCATTTCTGAATGTCTTCAAAGAAAAAAATAGAAGCTGCAAAGGGAAGATGTGTCTTCTGGATATCTCACTGCAGATTACTTTTGGAAGAATGTTTTGTAAAAAACTTGAATGTGGCAATTATAATTTTTTTCTTAATGTACTTACTGAAGCAAAAGAAAGATTTTTTATTAGTTACTGGTTATTATGCTTATTTTTTCACAGATTTTATGACGTTAGAGACAGATGTTTTAGAACAATTTACTACTGTTAATTGTGGTTGCACTACTTGACAACGTCAAAGCTTTGCCCACATAGATGAGAACTGGGACTCATATCAAACAATGTCTTCTGAAATGTTCGGCAATGGCTGGTGTTCCCCTCCTGAAGATAAACAGTGTGACAGTCTGCGGTGTGGGTGGGGACAGTGTTGCAGTGACCGTTGGTATTGAAGTGGAACGGCATTACAAATGCATTTCCAATTCTCCTCAATGCAATCACATTGTGTCCCTGACCAGCCCTCCAAGTGGTCTGAGTAATCAAATCTCAGTGCATCCTGAGTGCATTTTCAGCTGTACTCTCATGTCATCCAGTGCAATCTGATCAATCTGAACTGATTTCAAGACGGATTTAATTGCCAGAAGTTAGATGCAGGCCGCTGTTTGGGTTTGCAGAAGTCAAACAAGTGAAACTTGAGTCACGTGGCGCCACGCTGCAGAGGATGAATATGGAAGGAAGAAGGTATACGACAGTGAACTCCATCCTATCATAGCTTGAGTGAGAAGCACAGCGTGCAGGGTCAGCCATGCAGAAATGAGGCAAATGCATCTACCCCCCCCCTCTTGAAGAAAAAGTAACATTAGCAGCGCAAGATGGAAAAAGTCATCTTTATGCACGCTCCCTGCCATGTAGATTGAACTATGGAGTCTGAGCCAAACACAGCCCGTCTGTGACCCTCCTTCATTACGCGACATTGTGCCTGAAGTGGACTCAAAATGGGAGCTGAAGGCTACGATGGGCAGCTCATTCAAGCCTAACGGGTCCTGGTAATAACCTGAAGCGTTTGGCTCAGGCCCCTCTAATGGAGTGTGCTACATTTCAAGTAAGAGGGGGTCGTATGGAGAATCTATATTTGGAAATTGTTGGGAGTCACTGCTGTGTTCTGACTCTGGCTTTGGGGAGATTGAACATGATATCTTGTGTGTTTCAGGAGATGGAAATGAGATAATTCAATATTGACTATTTAGGAAAAAGAGAAAAAAAAATCAGCTCATTCTTTCCTTCCAGGTATTTTAGCACAGAAAGATGGATCGTGTTTTGCTGGATTCCTGGCAGCTCACGCTTTCAGTGTGGGGTTCCTTAAATTTTCAGATAAAGCATGATGCAACGCTCCTCTGAGAGACGATGTTGACGTAGACAGTCACTGAAGATGCTCTTCACTGCTCCCACTCAACATGAGCCACTGTGCCTCGGCGTGCATGTTTCCCAAATGAGTGGCGTAATCTGTGTCTCGCTGTTTTGTAAAAGGCTACTCCTTTCTACTGGAAAACATCATCCTTGTCGTTCTTGAGAGTTTCCCGTCTCTGTGGGGCTCTGTCAGTGAAATGAAGCAGAGCGGCCTTTCTAGATGGATCTGCAGTAAGCCAGAGGGCTTCTCCCTTTTTCCTCCTCCTCTTTCTCCTCCTGACAACCTCTGATCCGCAGCTGCTGATCAGCCTGTTGAAAATGGAGCATCCTGAGACCCGTGGACATGGCGGACACGGCGATGGAGGAATGTCAGGACCTTTGTCCAGATGGCTTTGCCTGGATATATGAACCTGTGTGTCCCATTGAGGCAGTGGAAGCTGCTGGGCTGCCAGACAGCCTTGACTTGCAGACTTCTCAGTCTTTTCTCGTGCACAGGATTTCTTTTGCACTTCACTCTTGAAATAACAAGTGAGGCTTCAGATTAAGGCTGTTGAGTAGTAAATGATCTCGAATCTGAGTACCATTATTGCAGATATAAAGGTGCACAATCTATCCATTGGGAGCAGTTTTGGGGTTCAGAGTCTTGCTCAAGGATATTTTGACGTGTGCACAGAGGATCAAACCTGTAAACTTCTGATTGGAAAAATGATCACTCAACCAACCGAGCCACAGCCGCCCCATGTCATGTTATGTCATTTTAGAGAACCTGACTGAGTGTTCTTCCTCAACTAAGGTCAGGCTGAATGCATTCATATCACAGACTGGATTCATTCCTCTTTACTCTCAAGTCTAGAACAGTTCATTGACGATAGGTCACAGGTTTGGACTCTTTCCTAGGCGCCTTACCTGTGACTGTGTGAACTCAGGAATACCAGTGAGATTTGGCTGGGCAGACCGCAGCAGGACCTGTCCAAGCTCAGCGCTCCACTGGACTGTCACAGCTGCCGTCGCCCTTTAACCGCCACACACTTTTTGCTATTAGTTTGATGCCTTTGGTCCTTGCCTCTCGGGAATTTTCAAAAGCTTTCTTTTCTCTCTTTGTGTTTCAGGCTCTTTTTAGTCGTTAGTGCAATGTTGGCGGTAAACATGAAAATCCGCTCTTGTCCTTTCATTTCGGCAGCTGAAATGGCGCTTGCTCATTCCCTACACCCCCTTCCACCCTCATTAGATTAGCAGCCTGTGAAAGTCTTTTAATTTTGAGCAAGTGCCATTTCTGTATACTAGTGTGCCAGTAATCCCCTCTCTCCAGGGAGATGAGGGGAGAAGGAGTGAGCCAGAGAGATGGGAGTAGTGAAGGGCGGAAAACTTAAGGGATCTTTTAACGTCAGGCTCTTAATCACCATTGAAGGAATGTAAGGGGAACAAACCGCCAAGCCCCTTTTCAACACTGTTGGACAACCCGCTTTGCTCACGCTACCACAACCAGAAAACCAATTCTAATCTTCCCCTGGCCATGCATAGAAATTATTCCCAACAAGCAAATGCCATTCCTGAAATAAAAGGCTTGCTTTCCCCCGCCCCCTTCTACCAGTGGTTGAGTATAGGCATGTATTCTTATGTAAATGTGATGCTCTCTTCATCGTCCTCTGCCTTCAAAAGCTGGTGGAGTCTCCTGACCAGGGGCATCCAAAGTGAAAGATAAATGGCTGCCTTTTCCTCCTCTCAAAGACCTGCTGATTTTTTATTTTTTTATTTATTTATTTTTTTTATGCATAGAAATTAGGAGTGGATGTGTCTTGAGTGTAATTGCTCTGTGGCACATTTGTCCCAAGTTTGTCCCGGTCCCGTTTCCCCTCACGGTGTGTCCCATCCCATCAAGGACTTTCAACATCATGTTTTCGTGTGGTTCTCCCGTCCATGCACACTCGAAAAAGAAACTGGTGGAACCCCCTCCCAGTAAAATCAGTCCTTTTATTTGGAAAAGAGGGAGAAACCTAAACAATGGGAAATTGTTGGTCAATGTCATTTGATTGAATTGTTCAGTCTCAGGTTGGCATCCCTTCACATTTCTGTCGTAATTTTTGAGAGGTAAGGTGAAAAGGGAGAAGCAGTCATTTGCTATCCACAACAGGTTATCAGCCAGCCGTCGTCACTGTGGTCACTGGAGGCCCCACATCTATTCATTACTGGGTGCTGGGTCAGATCCCTTGTGAGTGAGAGCAAGGACTGATGGGGGAGGGTGGAGGATTGCATTTAAAATGTCTGAACACTTTGTCTGGGATCTATTCACTGATCAAGGGGGAGAAAAACTCAGTTTTCCTGCACTGTGCACTTGTTTGCACAGTACAGACTATTTTTTGTTGTTTTAGTCATTTTTTTGAATCATTCTCTTCACCAACTCCATAAAGTTTTATTTTCTTTGTTCTTGTTGAACGACTTTCCTCTGAGAATTTTAATCAAGAGTGAAATAAAATCAGTCCTGCTTTGTACCTCGGGGCAGAATCCCCACTTCCAAAGGGCATATTTCAGTAGTGGATGAGGGGCGTGTTGGCTCAAAGTTTCACTTTCTTGTAGGTCAGAATTTTTTTTTCCTCTCCTCTGAAGATCTCTCAACTTGAAAATTATTGAGCTGCCCACATATCTGGGAGATATGCTCTGTTTGAAGCACCACCAGCAGAATACAGATATTTGTTGACAAAAAAAAAAAAAAAAAAAAAAAAAACCCACACCATTCAAATATGGGAACGTGTCTTTGAACTGAACTGCACCTTTTTTCGTGCCACAGATGTTTATTGTCTATACAACAGTTTTGAGCTCAAAGATTACAATCACTACTGATTTTCTGTGTCAACTGGGAAAAGAATGCGATAGATGTGTAAGATTATCTTATTGACATTTTGAAACTCTGCACTGTATGTGGCACAAGGTTGAGTTGAAAAAGAAACAATAGTTTCCTCTTGTAGTCCTGTGACGGTCCCTTCTTGTCATATCCAGTAAAGCAGGCTGATCCTGAATCTAAATTGCTGCAGTTGAATCAAACTAAAGCGTTCAGGTGTGTGATTTGTTTGATGCAAATTCTAAAATACAAAGACGGCAGCATTATTTACTGAAGTGTTTGTTGTGTGCCGTTTCAAAATCGCAGCATTGAAAAACTTGGCTGTTGCAGCTTCAGGAAATCTTGTGTTTTTAGAAGCAAAAGGCTTTGGCCCACATTAGTGTGACAAGCTGATTCATTAGTTCTTTGGGTTGCTGACCTATTGTTCAAGAAAGTATCTTGTATTTAGTGAACTGAGTAAGTGTGCTGTGATCAGTCATCTCACATAGAGTAAAATAAATTTCCTAGCTGATTATTCCAGTGCACAGCTATTCTCTGGACTTAGCTCGAGGTTTTTGAGCCTTGTTCTTTGTGACCTGATTTTTTAAATTTATTTTTTGTTAGGGTGACAAAAGAAAAGAACAGTCTTTGGCATTAAAACAGCTACAGTCTTGAAGCAAAACGTCATATGAGTGTCTGACTCTGTGCTCCAAATCCCATTTTAAAGATTGTTCCGACATATTTGCTCTCTTGGATAGTGACAGAAGCGATGACACACAACAATGGCCGTGATACAGATTTGGTTCCACAATGATGTACGGCTCATTGTAAGCACTGTATCTCAGTGGATGCCCCAGGCAAGGATTCAGAGAGGAGAATGCCACTCACTCTTCAGAATTTTCAAATGTTATTGACTTGGACAGTCCGTGAGAGTTAAAATGGATTCTGAAATCTCCAGTGTTGAACTGTAAACACGGACAGAGGGTGTCTAAAAGAGAGAAATTGGCTCTCAATTCACTACTGGGGGGGAAAAAAAGCAGTTTCCTAGTGGAGCGATTCCTGCTAACCAACCCTGGAAGTGTCCGCTCTTAATGAAGCTCTGTTGGCCCTCTGCACTGGATTTGTGATGGTGTGAATGTGTATCATAGATAATTAGATCCACTTGGTTAACCTTAGCTAAGGATTGTGGTGTGTTCACTTTTGGTTCTAAACCTGAGTGTGTAATGCAGAGATTGATGAATAGATAAACCCAGACGAGCTCTTAGGAGGGAAAAAGTGGAGGAGGCCGATGGCTTTTGTGCTCAGGGATCAATTTTCCAGGGCTAATCTCCTGCCTGTGAACCACCCTCTGCTTTCCTTTTCTGCCCCCCTTCTCCTCCCGCTCCATCTCCCTCTCCTGTTCGCTCTTTCTGATGGATCTCCATTGGCTGGCACAGCGCGGGGACTCGGCCATGCATGCAGCTCTGGCCCATGGGTGCAGTCTCCCTCTCTTCTCTCTCTATATATCTCTCTTTCCCTTCTCTGCTGAAGAAATATTCATTAATTAGTAATGGAGACTTTACAGAGCAGCACTAGTTCTTCCTCTCTCTCCCTCTCTCCTTGCAGATAAGGAGGAACTGGAGGAGAGGAGAAAACCTTCTGGACAGACTTGGTAGAATCCCCCTGAGCACAGTTGATCACAAGGCATTAATCTTGCTGTTTAATGACTGACTGCTGCTCTAATTGCTTATACACAGATGAGCAACTGTGTGGAGGGGGGCACCTCTAAAATCTTCCTAAGCTTTCACAAAATTCATTAAATTTATCATCTGTTTATAACACTCTGGCGCTCTTACGTGTGTTCAGTAAAGTGCCGCTGCTCTATTGTGCAGCTGTGTTATGTAAAGTGGAGTGTGAGATTTCTTATTAGAGCTCTGAGAAAGGTCAGCTCATCTGGGTCTGCTTCACAGGAGCCAGAGACACGAGTGTCCGAACCGTCAGCTGAGCCCATAAATCTTTGTCCAAATGAGGCCGCTCATCTTTCGCCCCATGCACTGACCGCCGCCCACCATGCCCCACAGCTCTGAGCGCTCACCCATCTGTTAGCATGCAGGAACCTAATCTGAGCACATTTCCACATGATCACAGTGAATTTATTCATTGAGTTTTTGTATCATGATGACAAACTGAGCCTCTTGGAATGACTGAAAACAAGTGGATCAATGAGCCAGAAACATTTAAAGTGGGGCTCTGAGAAACACTGATTAGTGTTCCTTTCCTGATTTGTAGTTATTAAATAATTAATCAAGTGACAATATGTATTATTATTTACCCTTGAAGTTATTGATAGACATGACTGTTACCAACTTAGATATCATTTAGGCCTTTTATCAATACTTGTGTTTTATCCCCGTATCGTTTAACGTGTCTCTGCTTCGTCATCTCAAACACTGAATATGTGCAGACACTGTTTTTTTCTACACAAGGTTTAACAGAATAGGGACCTGTTTAGACACGGACATTCATATGGACAAACGAAAAAAGTTGGATTGCTGTTCTGGTGACTGACGATTTCTAGAATCGCCAAGTCCCAGGAGAATCTGGACTGCTACTCATGACACTGTGGAGGCAAACGTTGTTGCATTAACAACAACATTTGCAGCATTAAGACAGTAATGGACATAACGTGCATTTCATGCACTCTGAATTTGCAGCTCGATGCCGTCAGTTTAGCTATGCTACAGGATATTGACATCTCCACATGGTCTTAGGTTGGTCTTGCTCTGACAGGCACATGTTGCATAGATGCATGAATCCCAGTGGACAATGGACTATTGATGTTTTAGTCAGCGAATGCTGATGCTAAACATTATGTGAGATGACTCCTCCCATACCTATTACAGCTTCATCTCTAACAGAAGCCTGATGTTTTCTTCTGAAAGCCTTGTTGACATTTGCTTGTTACACTCATCAAAGTAGTTAAAGCTACAACTGCTTCTGGTTAGTTTTGGGTATATTGCCATTTCCCTTGGTTTTACTGTGTTTATTGTGACTCCTTCACTCATTATTTAGTGTGGCTCCAGTGTCGGTCATAGCTCTGAATACGATCACACGCTCGTTCTAAATTGGCACTACTTGCATATAATTTGTGATCTTCGGGGAGTGAAAAGTGGTTACCTATTTAGGCAAACCTCATAAGCTGCTGCATGTTTAGAGGCTTGATGTGGATTAATGTTAATGTGAGCTGAGGCTTGTGTCCCAAAGAAGGCTAATGGGTGTCACCGAGGGACTGAGCAAGACAAGTGCAACATGGAAAACAAACATGTTGAGGGATTTTTTTTTTTTTTTAAGTGTTTTGGAATTAGTGTTTTTCCCTTCCCCTTAACCCTGTGTGGAGTAGTTACCTTGTAGTTGTGACAGTCGAGTCCATAGACACATGTCAAGGGGGAGTCCTCCATTAAAAATTGCCAAGCTGAGTCTTATCTAGCCTGGGAGTTTGCTCTGCCGATCATGTTTCAGCTTTTTCAAAGTCTTTGGATGTCTCGGGGAAGAGACATTATTATTTTAAGTGAGTGAGAGTCAGATGTGTTCATGGGAAGGAATGCTAGATTCTGACTGCAGCGTCTTCTGTCTGCCTGGAGAATGGTGCAGTGAGGTTTGCATGATGAACACGGGGTCGTTAGCTGCTCCTGATGGAAACCAGACTCTTGTTTTAGTGCAGCTCCACACTGGAGGGAGGGACTGAGGAGTAACAGGCGACAGACAGGGAGGGGGACCGACAGGGCAGATGTAGTCTTGGCAGGGAGAAGCAGATGGGATCACCATGGCAGATGATGTTAAAATCGGCGTAGGGAGCTTTTCTGCCAGTTTCACGGAGGGCCGAAGCAGGACACTTTGTCAGATCTTTGTTTCGTCATAGATTTTTGGCTTTACTGCTCTCCTGAGTCAACCAACTTTCCAATGTTATAATTCAGACTGAACTGTGATCTGTGAGTGGGAACCTAATACCATTTAGCTTCCCCTCATTCTTTCTCCTGATCTGCCGTCAATGCCTTGGTGGTCCTACTTTTCCTTGAGTTTTTGCCCTCCTGCCCGCCATGTCTCTCAGGACAGCCGGACCAGCTGCTAAAACACTCTAAGCAGGCTTGGTTGTTTAAAAAAAAAAAAAGTCTGGATCCCACGCATGCTTCACCCCAGATATTCTAGAAAGTGGAATGGCTTCAATACTGTACATGATTTATTTTTAATCTGCAATTGCTGGTAGTTTTTAATGGGAAATTGCTGTTTTCCTTCCTTTTTCCGGTGTTGGCCCTGCTTTTGTGCTTTCCGGACCTGATCCCTCAAGATATTTGTGCACCTGATGAATTGGTTTGTTTCTCTTCAAAATCGTTGAGTATAGCCTCCCTTGCTTGGCACCTAGCCTGAGGTTGTTTTACTTTGGCCGGGCTGGCAGGAGTGGTTTGAAAGGGGAGCTGAAATTGCTATGTCTAGTAGAGCTGAGATGTTTGGGAGTGGATTTGGTCAGGTTGGGGGATATATTTGATCTTTCTCAGAACAAATTGTTGCTTTGCATTATTTTATGGATATATTTACATCTAGTGAATTGGAGAGAGTTGGAATTGCGACCTTTTTTTCATTTGGTACCTTGTGCGAATCAGAATGAATCATAACTAGCATCCGAGTCAGTCACTGGAATTTCATTGTTGTACAGTATTTAGTGTGGGAAACAGTATACTGACTTTACTATTTGCACTGTGATGAAGCAATGATGTGTCAGAAAGTGATTGCTCATGTGTCATTTGCATGGCATCTTCGGAGATAAACAAGACGGACTGCTTCAGTTGGCAGGGTTGTTTATTTTTTTGACCCACTGCCAGAGGTTGGCACGCAAGCTTCCGAATGTTCTTGGACAGGGTGACCTCTCTCCTACGTGTCGGCTTCTCAGTACGTACCGCACTGCTTTTTCAGGGTCAATTGTCTGTTAAGGGATATTCACTTGTAGTTGCATGTTTTTCCTTTGATGCTCTCCTTTATTCACATTTATGTGATGTATTGACCTCAATGAGCAAAGGGAATATATAAAAAAAAAAAGAAAAATTCTTGATCAGAAAAATTTTTACTTACCTTAAAAGTTCAGCAGAAACCACAGCTTAACTCAGTGATACAATAAAAGTTTGATTTTCTTTTGCATCCCCGACATACTGTAGGCCGCCTTTAAGGGTGGGTCACACTTGGTATTTCGTTCGTCTGCTCTCACACACTTGGAGATATTTGCTGCAGACTTGACTGAAAGGAGCTTAAGTGCTGTAAGATGTGAGCAGTGGCTGTTAATGAGATTAGGCCAACGTTGGGGCAAGCACAGACTGTGATTCAGAAAGCAGCTCTGATACGGGTCCAACGGAGCGTCTCTTCATCCCAGGCAACTAGGTAGAGTTTGGAGGGCGACTCGTTATATTTAGACCAGTCGAATTAGCCAAGACATGATAGCCCTGTCAGACTTGGAACTTCATGCAGTTGTGAATCAGCAGATGTTTGTGTCTGATTCAGATCTTTCTTACAAGGATGATCTTTTACTTATTTATTTATTTATTTATTTATTTATTTTTTAGCTTTGTTGTTTGTTATGGAAATGTCTCCATCCAAAATGTTATCTTCTTTAATTTGGAGCAGCCTCACCAACTGTCTGTTTTTGGAAGGAACCAAAACTCACGAAGGAAAGATTACAGGAAAAACTAACTTAATGTGTCTTTGTATAGTGTGAGGTTTCACTGCTTCTTGGCAACAGTTTTGTAATTCTCACGAATTTTCCTGGTGGAATCAGACACTAGGCTCCAGAAACTGTCTTCATTGGTTGTTACCATGATGAGAGCAATGCTCAATTTAAAGAACCTCCTTGTGTACAGCAGGTTTCAAGGTTCATAGCATACGATTCACATAGTGTTCATACTCATCATTCAATGATCCTTCATACTCTGAACAGTGGTGTGGCATAACAGGGCCATCAGATCCGTGTTCGATACAGATAAAGTCTTGTACTTGTACCATTCTGCTGTTGTAGGCGAGTCATGCCCTTGCCTTTCTCAAGAGGGATGAATCATCTGACCATTTCACTGTTTCTCACATTTCTCTGCCTTCAGTCGGCACCGCTGAACTCTCAAACATGTGCTCATTTTTGTAATTAGGTGTTTTGTGCAGAGCAGCCTAACTGTATCTTTGTGGTTTTTGTCATGAGACTGATCACAGTTGTTTACCAATAATTATTTCTTCAATGCATCGGTGTCGCAGAAATCCTATTTCTGTAGTTGACACAGTTTCTCACCGTTAGACCAAGATTTTATGCTATATCTAAGTGAAACACCAGGCGTCTGAGCCAGCTTTGTGACTGAAGCTCGTGCCATCTGTGCCCTAACAACGAACCGTCCCTTACAGAAATCTTCCACCCATCTTGATGCAAAATGAGACAGAACTGAGCGTGCTCAGCATTTTTTTAATCTGCTACAGAGCATGATCGAACGTTAACTGCCTAATTGCACCATACTGTGTGCTGTGGTGGAAGCATCTGCTTACTCTTTCTCTCCTCTCATTTCTTCGGGACGTTGTCTTTACTGTGCCACCTGTATGTGTGTGGATGCTGAAGTCAAACATAGCTATTAATGGAACCGCTCTTTCATTGCTCTCAGTAGTATTTGTAGACGATGACAGATTTCTACTGTAGACTTCTCATGTCTTCTTCTTTTTTTTTCTTTCTGTACTCTACATTTCATGCAGACCCACTGTAAAGGTTTGAGTGCTTTTTACATTGAAAGGAAAAAGCAAATTCACTCTTGGCGGGTTTTTCTCGCTTCATTGAAAACACAACCTGGCTGCTGGTGAACTGTGAATTTTCTGTACTCTCACACTTCTAAACCCTGGTATTAAAAGTCAATGTGCGGAGCAGCTGAAAGCCTCTGAAACCTCCACAGCCTAAAAGCAGGCAGCAGCAGCGGGTTTCTTACTTAACCTCTCTTTCTGTCTCAGTGAGCTCGCTCGTGTTTGCATTTACATGGCCCGTTGGCCATCTTTCTGTCATGTTGCTTCAGACCCGCTGCTTTGCATTTCAGGAAATGTGCAATTTCTGTATCAAGGTGCTCAGAGTGTGACACTCATCAGATAGGGAAAAGTATAACTTTGTCCCAGTTCTTCTTCAGTGTGTGCATAACTTACCTCTACACCTGATTAGCCTACAGCTACATTTGTTTATTTCTACCTACTTGTATTTATTAATTGTTGCTGTACTTAGATATTGCAATTATTGAACTCTTCTATAAATTGCTCTTCAAATATATATCAAACACAACCCTGTTTCTTGATATGGTATCACTGTTCTAACTCAGTAAAATAAGTGCAGTCCCGTCGTTGGGTTCCCAACTCAAGAGAGAGAGCTCAAGCAGTTTGCATCAAAGTGGCATCATATTTTTAACTACAGGGCAAGATGAAGTCTCCTTCCAGCAAGTCAGATGTGGGTCAAATACACAACCAGGAGTCTTCAGAAAGTCGTGTTTATCCACAATTGTTATTCTTGTTGCAGCCTCCACACTCAGGCCAAAAGACGGTGGGGAAACGTCTGTCTTCCTTTTCAGTTCAAAGCTGAAAGTAGCTTCAGGGCTAACTGGATTTGCCTGACTCAGCAGCCAGGATAGAAAACACAAAACTTATGTTTTGACTTGTGTCACCTTAGAATTTATTTACATTTAAAACTGTGCATTTAGTGCAACTTTTCATTTCTTGCAACACACTTTTAACAAAGTAATTTGTGTTCCCAATGCCTGTAACATCACTGAACATGTGACATTGTGACTGAAAACAGCTCAGTGCAACATTGTACCTTCTTGATGGTTTATCCACTGTTTAGCTCTGCTACATTTCCGAGTTGGATTCGGTTGGAGACAGCCTGCCTCGTGCTATTGCTTCACAATGTGCAGCAACGGTGCCACTCGGAGTTTAATCATGCACTAATTAACCAAATAAAAACTATTCTGATTACAATTAGCAATATATTTTAATAGGAGATGACAATTATTGCAAAACAATTTTATCTCAACACAAGGCAAAGCTCTTGATGGATATATATATATATTTTTTTGTTTAACTTACATCGTATATAATGTGACAATATGTTTGATGTGACAGTTGGCGCTCCCATATGTCATGTTGTAAATGCTGATGGATGTCCCGATTAGTAACTGTGCCAAGTGTTAGCCGACGTTTTGCTGTCCTCATTCCATTCACAGCAGCATCACGCACTGTCGTCACCACTGTTGTAAATGGAGTTTTTCTGCTTTTTGTGATTGACACGGTTTTCCCTGGAGAGAGTCCTTACAGGTTTTTAAAAGTGGGGTGGGGTGGAAACCCTCCCACGTCTTCACCCTCCTCTCATTATTTCACTCCTCTTGTTTTTTTTCCTTTCTTCCAGCCGAGGACGATGGGCTGTGGGAGAACGGCCTCTCCTACGAGTGTCGCACTCTGCTGTTCAAAGCCATCCACAACTTGCTTGAGCGCTGCCTCATGAATCGAAGCTTTGTCCGCATCGGCAAGTGGTTTGTCAAGCCCTACGAGAAGGATGAGAAGCCCATCAACAAGAGGTATGTTGGCTGCACTTGTTCCTGTCTAAATTTGCTTTTCTCCATGGCAGGGGTCTGCACAAGTACCTGAACTCTGGCTGGTTTTTATGTCACTCTTTAAGTTTGTTGTTGTTGGGCTCAGATAGGCTGTTTTACCCACTCAGCTGGCTCAGTGCTGCCTCACGGACGCACAGGGTTACGGTTTTATGTGCTATTCAGTGTCGAGGCTATTAAATCCTCACTCTCACTTTAGGGCTTCTGTTCCCACTAAACACTTGACATTACATGTTGTGACATTGCTACTTTAAATAGAGGCTCATATTAAACAGTATCCAGTGAACAGGGAGGTTCCTGTTTGCTGCAAATCTTGACGATATTGTAACATTAGGCTGTACGGTCCACATTTAACCCAGGGCAGTGGTTGGCAAGTAGCAAGCAATTCAATATCTCAGATTTCTTGAATGAAAAGTTAACGTTTACTCTTTTATAACATGCCATTTAGAGTTTTCTTGTTTACTGGAGGTAACTATGTAAATACCGGCCTGAGAGAAATGCCTATAAACACAAGCCTGAAAGCAATAATTTGCATCTCAAACACTCGTAAGTGGCAGACAAAACATGCCATCTTTAAAGATAAAAGTGTTGACATTTGAATGAAAGTGGTCACTGTTTGTGGCGAGTGGATCAGTTACACCGCTCTGACAAGTCTTTTTTTTTTTATAGAATGAGTGTTAACATACACTGCTGTAATTCTTTCAAGGGAAACATGTAATCTGCCCTTGAATGAGACTTCAAATCAAAGAATTTTTTTCTGCAGCTGCATTTACACGGTCACTTTTTTTGTCATTGTGATTGGATTCCGTGCGATTGCGATATCAGATTGTCCTTTTCATAGGAACACTGAATCAAATGATCGGGAAGAGACGATAATAAGGTCAGCTTTGGATCATGCTTTGCCAATTGCGTGAAGCTTCATGCGGTGTTAGGAATGTGCACCAAGCTCTAATCGTAAGAACCAACCTGACAATTGAGCGCTCCAGAGTGTCATCACTCAAAGGCATAATCCTCGTGCGTTTCTGCTGTTACTGTGTAAATACAGAACATTTCTGAAATAAAAAAACACAGAAATGATGTTTCTGCCTGAAACATTATGTAAACAGGACCAAAATGACATGATCTTAATTGGATTGTTCATGCCTCCTAAGGGGACGTAAATTCCTCAAAAAGAAAACTTGGGACTAAACTGCAGCAAATATCAGGTTTCCTCACCTGTGAACTTTTACTTCTGCCATGGGAGAGTAGTGGTTGTTCAGCAGTAGCTGTTTAAAGGTGCTTTTTTTTTTTATCTGCCATAGTGGAGGCAAAACAAAAGTAAATAGATCCGTCTTCATCTGGCATTATTGATGTTTCTGAAAACCGCCTGGAAGGAGCTCGGGCCAGATCAGGTGGATCAGCTCGCCACATTCATACACACTGCACTACAGTTGTGATATGAGAGTATTAAAAAAAATGCTGAAAGAGTCGCCGTTGCGCCGGCCCGGTGTGCCTCCTATCTCTCCTCTTTGCTCGGAGTGTGTTTGTGTACACAGTCGGCTATCTGCTGAGCTGGATTTCTCGCCGTCTGGGTGTATTGATAACGGATGGCGACGCGGTTAGTGAGGATAAAGTGACCAATGCAGTTTTTTCGGCCATTATACCTCCACCAGCTCCCTGATTTAACCTACCTCACCATACCTCCACTTTTTACAAATGGCGTGTTGTTTGAAAGCTCTTATGGAGACATTTACCGTTGTAATGTGAGCTGCTTCTGCTTTGTTTATTTTTGTATAACAATTGCAGGCTAATTCACCTAAGCATCTTGCAAACCCCCGGCTCTACATGCATCGGTTTTGTTATTGTTACGAAGTTGCCGTCAGTTGCAGATATAATCTTGTGTGTGTGCACAGACACGTGTTGGCCAGAACGGCTGCGCAGTCTGCTAGAAATGTCCGAAGCGCCTGCTATCTCCAGTCAGCTTGTCACTATCTTGAACACAGTTTTTCTGCAGACTCTCTCACAGCCGATCACTCATGTTGTCCAGAACAGGTGGGGTATTCTTTCATTCTAATGGCATAGTAAAATACAGAAGAGCAGGGAGAATAATACCAAGCTGAAGATGGTGTTCTCTTAAGCTGTGAACATGCCCTGTTTTTAAATCTTTACCCAGTATGTTGATGACACAGGGCCTCAGTCAAGGGGGGAAAAAACACAATGGTCTTTTCCTCTGCACTGGAATTCACAGTCCACCCTCTGTCTGTGTCTGGCTCGCTCCCTCTCTCTCCTTTCCCTTTCCCTCCACCCCCCCTGCTGTCACGGAGCAGACTGGGCAGGTTATAAATAGTGGTGCAACCACCCTGAATCTCAGTTGTCGTCAAGGATGTTTTTCCTCTGTCTTTTTGGTGCGATCCGCCGTGGCCCAGCCACGCCGGGATCTGGACTAACAAAGCACCACCGAACCGCATTCACTGGACCCCTCGGTACTATTTTGTCTGTTTGATGTTGCTGCTGTGCCCTGAGCAGAGACTGTGACAGTGAAGCATTTCCTGAGCTACCGTTGATGCACGGCCGGGGTGTTCACAATTATTAAATAGCTCGGGCATTGTTGGTTTCTGGAAGTAATGCAGATCACAGAAGCCAAGTCCCGTGTTCTTATCCTCCTTTGCATCTTGTCTCCTTGGAGATGTTGAGGCTAGTCTTACTTGTGCTGCCACAGAGCAGTGCTCACCCGGGGGGAGGCTTCATGCTCATGGGTGGCATGATGCTGCTTTTTATAACAGCGCTGAAATGTTACATCATGAACAGTGACTGACTGGCGTCAATGGGAGCGGGTCTGAAAATTTCCTGGGAATTTCCACGTTTATTGTCCAGAGAAAACCGCACTACACTGTACATTGTTTCATTGTTCAATCCCTTTCCTTTCCCCTGCTTTAGTAACACACACTAAACAGATTGCTGAACATTGTTTGCCAGCACCTCTGCTCATCTGTCTCCTTTAAGCACCTTGTTCACCTTTCATTGACAAGTAGGTCAGGGACTATTAGTAGTGCTTCCCGTTCTAAACTACAAGTAGATTTGCAGCGAGGAGAGCATCCTCAAAAGCACCTCTGTCATAAATTTTATTTGCACAATGAAATGGTTTCACTGTGAATGCAGTCTTTGGGGTTTGAGAAAGGCAAACATTTCTAATCGTGTTTTTTAGATGCTGAGCAAGACAGAGCCCCCGTTTACGTGACGTGTACTGCCAACTTTTTCAAGTGAAAACACAAAACTGTCGTTGGTTTTGGGTGTCCATTTACCAATGTCCTGACACAACAATACCCACTAGTGGCGCAACATGATAATTGCATTGTTGAAGAGCCGCGTTAACAGTGCATTCATCAGTGCAAATAGTGCAGTGTGAGGAGAAACAAACTGTGGTGCATTGATAAGACTTGTGTGATAAATCATCAATCGCAAAAATAGGAAGATGGTGCTCTTCTGTACGACATTTATTTGCAATGACTGTGTCACAGTTATCAGCCTGAACTTTTTAAAAGCGTTCTCTCACAGACATTAGAGAGCTCAGAATAATAAACAGTTGGGGCTCGTCTTGCGGCTCAGCTCGGCTCTGCTCATGGGAAACACTGGATACCCCACTGATCATCAGACTGCTCCTGTGCTGCATCCAAAGTTTCCAGTTGGCCGAGGCTGCGGCCAGCTGACAGCGCTCATAACCTCAACCCCAGACCTCAGCCTGTGTTGAAATGCTTACATCATCTATCTGCCCCTCCTTCTCAGTTTAACCAGACATGCGGTACGTAAACAATTCTCAGAGTATGAATATGGCACCGCTCAGCCACAGAAAAGGTGAACGAGTTGCTCTGTCAGCTGTCAGATATAGTAACGATTTTCCCTCAATCAGCATTATGTTTGATAACATCTGTAAATATTCTTAAATGAGATCCGTGCATGCTGATTGGTCGGCGCCTATGTGTTGACACGAGCTGAGAATGGAGCAGCATGTGTTGACAGAGCTGACAGTAATTCTCTTTGTCTGGAGTGCAGGCGGCTCCAAGTTGTGCAGCCTGCTCCTTTCTGTAAACCTTACACTGCTAGGTAGACTGGAAGCACAGAGAAAGGGAGGGAGGGAACCAACGAGCAAGGGAGAGCTCCTCTCGGTTGTCATGGCAGCAGGGAAATGCACCCTGGGATGGTGTGTTTCCAAGGTGAAGCGAGATGCTGGTGCTCGATTGGTCAGCTTTAGGCAGACTAACTCGTTGACTTGCTTCTAATTGGCTGCATTACCCAAATTCAGAGCAACATTAAGCCCAGGCTGCTTTGATGTCTTAATTTTATCAGGACAAAGGGGATATCGTTTCTTTTATCCGCATGGTATATGCGCCGCGTTTACGACACCTACAGTGTATTCCAACTGCTCTGCAATCAGCAGTGTTTGACTACTGCTCCCCTTTATTCAAATATGTGAGCTCTGTCGTGCTTTCAGTTGTCGTTGCCTGACTGAAGGTGTCTTCAGCAAATGAAACTGTTATGAAATGGGGCCACTCTGCAGCAGCAGCTGCAGCAGCAGCTCACATTGCAGGAGCAAAACATAATGAATGAATGCAAAACAGAGTTAAACAGTAACAAACGTGCCCGTGTAAACATGTGCAACTGTCTGCACCCTGCTGCCTGACTGTGGGTTATGTGGGTGAGCACATTCTTCCTCTATTGTTTGGTCCTAATGTTGGGAGGTGAGTGTGTGAGTCCTGGTGCGCTGTGGCAGGCGGAAGCCGAGAGCAGCACTCTGTTAAGTAGGACAGTGCAGGATAAAGGGCCACTGCCTCCAGTCTGGGGCTAAAGTGCTAAATTTATCCCCTCCCCGCTCCCAGCACAACACAAACACACAGGGAGACCGGGCACACAAACATGCGCGTCAACAATCGGCATGCAAAGACTGTCCGTGTGGAGGGCATTCGCACAGTTGGCACATGAGGTTTTCATTAGGACGAGCGGTGGAAGACGCAGGAAATTGCAGTCAGGGGAAGAAAAAAGAGCAACACGCTTGTAGTGTGCAGACAGTGGTCACACTGGTAGAGACGTACAGGACAACTCAGCAGGTCTGTTAAATACCCGATCCCCCACTCACACAGAAACACTCGACCCCTTTACCCCCTTGTCTTTGCCTTTACTTCATCAGTCTCTCTAGCAACAGAAACTCCAGGGAGACGAGGCTATGGGACCATGTGACCCGGCGCTCTGGATATATCATGTTGCTGGAGAGATCCTGTCCAGAAGATAAATATGGCTCTTAAAGGAAAATACCTAAGTTTTTGTTTATGTCCTAATTGCTGCACAATATTTTATTGTGCATTTCTCTTTTTGTATAGCTTTACAAAGACTGTTGGGAAAGTACTGAGCCATAAATTTGTATGTTGTAGCTAATTTTATCCAAATACCCACAATAAAACTAAATTACATATGCTGACTGCATTTGTTAAGACAATATTTGTACATAAAGTCTTTGCCAGAGAGGAACAAGTCAACAGTCTCTTTAAATAAATTTGCATCACTCAGTCTGCTTGAATGGATTAAAGCTTTCGATCTCAAAGCAGAATAATGTACAGTACATCTGAGTAAATTAGATCACAAAAAGCTAATATGCCTTTGATTAACACATCTCATGACACTGTGCGTAGTGAGCCAAACATTTAGATTAATTCAAGCTGCGTGAGGAAGCAAGAGACCATTAAAAACTCCTCGCACCTTATTGTAAGATTATTCACTCATTTCCGCTCCTGAATGCCGTCCTCATTTCCTCTAATGCCAGCTAGAGGCCCTCGGAGAACAAAGAATCCATCTCCCATTAGTAAAGTTAACAGGCACCATTGTCTTTTTATGTATTGCAGTACTAAGGAAGCCCATTTTGGTGTCAGCGTTGAATTCAAGGGGAGCAGCACGGACACATCTCTTATTCAGGGAGGGAATCCTGTGTCCTTAAATTTCCTGCACTGCTCCTCAGTTCCCTTGTTCTCCCCACCCTCCCGCCTCCTCATCCGCTGCATTCCTCCCATTCCTCCAGGGTTCCCATGTGACCACGGGGCTACGGCCGAGCACAGGGCCAAGCGAAGGTCTGAAGAAGTCGTCATAGTTAATCCGTCAGGCGTCACTCGCTCCCCGTTCACCCCTCCCGCCCTCTCTGTCCTCTTCTAAGTAACTGCGCTTGCCTGTAGCACTGTCTTTAATCCAGAGGTTCAAACAGATGGTCACATTTGAAGCTAATCCCTTATATGATTTTGGACTTTTCACCTCGGCTTTGTCAACTATTAGGTGGCCGCATTGTAGCCTTGAATGTCCAGATAAACCTGGAAAGGAGGTTACTCACTGTGAGCATTGCATTGTGTGGTGCCCGTCAAGTGTAGGTTTGAGTTTGAGTCCCCTGCAGAGTGCAGGTGGGCGTAATGGCCTAAAATAAAAAGTTGATATTTCAGGATATTGTGGGAAAACATTATAATTGACACAATGACTTAAAAGCATTCAACGACTTAGTGAAGAGGGACGCACTGATATCACTTTTTAGTACTTAGATTTGGCTACTTGCCGACACAAAGTACTGAGATGAGTACTTTATAATGCAATTACAACTCTCACTAAAAGAACTGCACCATTATTTATTTTTATCATTGACACTCAGATATTCACTGTTTTTTCAAACTGACACAGCACTAAGGCCCCATTTACGACAACTTTTCCCAGTGAAAACAGAAAACTTGTTTCTGTTTATGTCACAACATTCTGCATATGCACAGGTAGACAAAAACAAGGTGTTTTCACTTGAAACACTATGGTGTAAATGAGGCTTAAATTAAGAGCTGTTGTGGCAAATGTGCCATATGACATCCCCGAGCACCTCTTAGCATCCACATAGCAAGTCCCTGAGGGTAAAATTGTTCTGGGAAAAAGAACCAATCCAGTGTGATAGAGTCACCAATCTAAACAGCCAAGCACAATGATTAATTAGCTTCACTTTTGTCGTTGATGATCTGAAGTGTCCACATGGCTGCTCTGCTGACAGGTTGTTATAGCACTTTAATTTAAGTACAAATATCCACATACAGTATCAGAATCAACATCATTCATGCAACTCTACTAATGGCAATGCTGTTTCCTACTGTAATAGATTCTGAGATGATGATTAGGAAAGAGAATCATGACTTTGAATGGAAAAATTATTCTCATAAATCTCAACAAAACAGTCAGAATTGATTTATTTTGAGCTGAGCTGGTTGGATTTCTTTTTTTCTTTTGCTCTGCCCTAAATTTCAGCTTTTAATTCTGAACACAACAAGATTATTTTTTATTCTTCCTGCAAAACACATGTATTTTTGTTGTGTTAATAACTAAACTCGCTGTTTTGATGGAATACTTTATCTCCTTTTTAGTGGGAACGGTTCATAATAGACAGAATACACTAATTGAGATTGGCTTGATTCAGAAATTGCTTGATTTCTCTGAGAGTTAAGATCCTAAAGTGATGGTACACACATTTTCCAGGCATCCTTCATTTTAATAATACCGGTGAGTTTCAACAAGACACGAGGACTGTATGTTACTGTGGACCAGCATCAACAAGTGAATTTCCACTGCTGTAGTCAAAGAACATCTCGTTCCTCCCCCCCCAACAACCTTGAAATTTAAAAAACTGGCACACATAGCTCCTCAAAGACGGCTTCCAGTGTATCACTCACCAGAGCTATTGGTGGACTGATAAGGAAGCAATGTAGGAGAAATCTTATCATGCCTCAATTTGATGTGAAAGCACATCTGTAAAACCCGTTAAAGGTTGAATTTGTCCATGGTGAAAGCCCGAACATTAAAGAAAAGTTCATAGAAAAGCAATATTATGCTTTTTTCTCTTCCATCAGGTAAATTTATTAAGTGTAGAAAAAGAAAAAAAAATCACGTTTTGCAGAAATTTTCAGTCTTTAAGGCCACTCCTGTTTCCATTTATTTTCCCCATGCGTTTTGTCAAACACCCCAATGCAATACATATTTGTTGAGATTGACTCGATGGAGATCCTTTAAGACAGAAATTTACTCGGTGACTTTTAACTATGGATGAGTTTGAAATGACAACTGTTGACCATCACGATGAGCTGAACCTCGCTCAGCCTTACTTGCTACAGTAAGATAAAAGTCTCTACCACACAATAAGGAATTCTAAACTCAACACCTAAAACATGGTCTGACTGGCAGCTCTCCTCTCGGCCCCTTCCTGCCCAGTGGTGTTGCATCACCGATGGGACTTACTGAAGCCACTGGAATTGAACATTGAGAGCCAGGCAACGTTTCCACCGGAAATATGCCCAAACTGTCTGAATGCGTTCTTTCCCAATCCTGCAAACACTTGTTTCACAGAAAAAAAATCTCTGTGACCTATAGTGGCCACAAACGCTCCTCACCCAGATAGCGAGATGTGTCGAGTAGGGTTTCGAGGTCAACGATTATGCTTACATGCTCTAACGGGAACATCATGTACACTGCTGCTTAGAAAAGATCTGTCCTCACTATACGCTTCAGTCAGTGTTGAAGGAAAAAAGAGGCTAACGTGACCTCTGGTGCTCCTTATCTCTCAGCCAATAGATTGTTGGACAGCTGGGGAAACACACAGTTCTTCTTTGGATTTTGCGAGTCTTGTCTTCATGTCAGCAGCCCTGTTGTTTGGATCCAGCCGTCTGTAGCAGGTGTCCTGCGATGCAGCTGTTGGTCTCACAGCTGAGGATGTGTGTATGCTTTTTGCTGTCATGCAACAAAGAGTACATGGCTATTTATGAAGACTGTGTCTGGGATCGATCAAATTGTGCATGCCACAGTCCGATCAATTCAATAATAGTGTATTGTGTTGTATTCTAAAAGTACTGCAGTTTAACAGAAGTGCAGTACAGCTTAGTTTTTTTCAGTAACAATTGAAACAATCATTAAAATAATAAAAAAGTGGGATTAATGGTTTGATAAGTTTGTTAAAGCAAAACAATTTACCTCAATCCACAAACACAATTATATTACTGTCATGGTCTGAGTTTAAAACCCCATTTACATGACATTTCAAGCATAAACGTTTGTTTATTGCAGAAAAGTTTTGGTGAATTTGGACAGTCATGACACTGTGGAGGCAAACACTGATATTGTTAATTTCCTCATGCATGTGCAGAAGAACTGTGTACTGCGGCTGTGATACACGTACACAGTTGCGGCGTTTTCCCCTGTTTCAACAGAGACGGACTCAGAACATTTTCATAAACCTTGGGAGCTGTTTTGAAAAAGTTGTGCTTTCAGTTGCTCCGAGCACCGTTGTCGTGTACATGGATCCCAAAAACTCAATAGAGCTATTTTGTTTTCACATAAATGCAGCCTAAGACAAAGGTCTGAATGTGGTAACACTGTCTGAATTTGGTCAGCCCTCATCTGTTACTAATAGGACTCATTGATCATTGGACATGATGGATAAGCATCTAAACCTGTGAAGCTTGATACGGTTTCTGCACGGCGGTTCACTCACTGCAGGCAGATAGCCTGACATTGAAGTCCACTCTCCCTCCACAGATTCAGCACGCCTCTGATATTTATTCTGACATTCCTTTGCAAGTTAATTTGTTCTGCAAGACAAAGAGATTATGTCGCCCTGTTAACCTTTCCTCGCTTCTCCTGGACTCTCGCAGAGTAAACCCACAAATTCAGCCGTGGCATTCAGGTGCTTGTAGAACGTGTTGGTGCTTAGAGTCAAACCTTTAAAGTAATATTGTAACATGGTTTTTCGAAAAGCATTTCATCTTGTTTGAGAGAGATAAAAAAAAAAAAAAAGGCCAGAGTAGCTTCGTTGGGTTCTCTACAGAAGCCCAGCTTTAATCCAGGTTAAGGCTGACTAATTGCCCCCAAGCTCTGAGTAATGAATCTCTATTATTACAACTGAACAACACATTCTACTTACTTTATGTCAACAGGACGATTCAGCCAGATTTCAAACCAGCTCAGACGTATATTAATATTGAATGCGCCAATAACGAGTGCTCTATTTTCCTGCAGAAGGTCCTGCAGTGTCTTATACTACCCAGTTAATTCTCAGTATATTATGTGCTGTGAATAGAGTGCATGTTTTGACAGCTAAATGCATATCACACTAAATGCTTCCTTCACGAGAAGAAGCAGATGTTGTGTCACAGTCGCGATGCAGTTGCAAAGTGATTACTCGGATGTGGTAATGAGAGCGTTTTTACAGAAAAGCCAAGGTGTTTGACTCTGATTGAGACAGTGACTTTCCAGTTGACAACAGGTGAATTAGCAGAGCCCTGCTGTGCGTTGCTCTGAGTGTGTGTGTGAGTGAGTGTGTGTGTGTGTGTGTGTGTGTGTGTGTGTGTGTGTGAGTGTGTCGCTGTCAGGGTTATGTCAGTATTATCTTTAGTCGGCTCTGGCTGGATCCTCATGCGGTTATGATACACTCGTTGAGGATCGGATTTCCCCTCTTTTCATGGACTTGTCGTTCCATCTCGTCCCATTTCTCCCCTCTTTCCAAGTTTAATCTGACATACATAAAGAGGCTCAGCACCCCCCCCCCCCCTCGCCATTTGTGGCAGAGAGAAATCAATTCAAAGTAATAGAGCTCTGCGTGTGTGAAAGTGCTGGCCTTAAGAGTTTCAGTGAAGTGTTTTCTGCAGCACCTTCTCTCCTGTGTAAACCGACACTACAGCTCGAGCTGGCATGTCTCCCCGGGCCTCCTGTGTTTTGTTGTGTTTGTGTTACTTTGGCAGGCAGGAAGACAGCGCTGTTGTTTCCCAGTGGTCAGGTGACTCGACAGTGGGGAAGATTATATCACAGTGGAACTGTGTCCTTTTAATTCTCTGCGATTACCACCTTTGCTCTCTATCCTGTGTTTTCTCTCTTATCTTTCTGTCTCATCTTCAGCTCCGGAGCAAAACTCCACCAAACAAAAGTGTTCTCTTTATTCTTATCATTTGGCATGTTTCCTTTCCCCTGTCTAGAGCCTTTGAAGTGGAAAAGCCTAATGTGTGCTGCCATTCATTGTTGAGTATTTTCCTGATAGCTACAGCTGTGATGCAAACCAAACAGTAGTGCTGTTGTTCAGGAAGAAGGCCTCGCCGCTCTTTCCAAGAAAGAAAAAAAACAGCTTTGATAACTATGATTTCTGAGCGAGCTTCTCTTATGTCATTGTCCAAAGTCAAAACAATTTATCCCCGTTGACGCTGCATCTTCTACTGTAAGCATCCAATCATTGTTTATTAATGTTGTGCCAGAAACTGTGCCCATGCCGGCATGTCCCGTCTCTGCAGCGGCGGCGGCACACGACCAGTCAAAACATGTTTACACGCCCCAGCTCATCATAACAAGCTGCTACAAATGGCAGCCGGCCACGGACGAGTCGGACCAGAGGTGGCTGCAGTGTGTCGTACACCAGGGGAGGAAAAAAAAAACGGGCACAACTGGAGAAGTTTCCATTTCCCAGTAGAAGGCGACACTTGTTGTTGTGCTGGGGAAGTAGTCATCAGCGAATCGGAAGCTCGCTTGTTAGATCGCAGCCGGCCAAGCCCAGCAAACATCCGAGGAATGTCACAGCTCTACAGTGCCGTCTTTTTTCTCCCAGCCCCGTCTTCATTTCTCTCTGCTTCACTGGCTTCGTTGTCCGACACCTGACTCTTGATTCAGCTCACATCAAGTGTTGTATTTGTTTTGTAACTGTGTTCCTGTGTGTCTGCTTGTTATCTCATACCTAAGCAGAAAGGCATGTGACTTCCTTGCAGCTAATGGTCTGTGAGCGATCTGGCATCTTTTACAGCCTCAACAGTAATCGTTTTATATTTTCTTGCAACTCAATAAAACTCTGAAAGAGAGTGATTACCATAACAGTAATAAAAGACTGCAGCAGCACTTCGAAGTGATGTAAAACAGTTCATCTCAAAGCAAACAAAACAGAAAACCCAGGCATGAAATAGTGACATTCTGTCATGCTGGGGAACAAACTTTATTTGGTGCACATATTCTGAAGAGCCGAAGACCATTACAGAAGTGGAAAGCCAGAGAAATAAAATGTGCAAATGTTTCTATTGCTTGAAACTGTAGCACGAACTCCTATCTGTAATCCTCTGATAGAACAAAAAAAAAAAAATGCTATTATGCACGTTGCACATTAATTTATTGCAGCTCAGGCGATGAATGGGAAAATTTGGATGCAGTGTCCCCGTAGGTTTGCATGGGCAACTGCTTTTGTTGCTATTTGCTGGAACAACGAGCCACAAATTCATCTGCTGGCAAGCCTGGACACAGATAACACGCAGCAGATAATGGGATGATGTTGCTCACTGAGTAATTGTTTTATTCAGAAACAACCGTCTCGTTTCTTTCCCCCACTGCGGAGCTCCGTTGTTGATTCGTCAGATATGAAAATACGATTTTGTTAGGGTAAGAAATAATTCTCCAAGAATCAGAAGTTTGACTTGATTTGAGATTTCTTTTTGGATTTTTTTCTTTTTAAAGTGGATTAGTGTGCAGAAATTTGAGCTGATAACCTGGCTGACAGATTGTCTCAGTAGTTAAACTAATCAGGAAACTCGTGGTTAAGATGATCTGCATAATGTCACCTGTAATCCAGGCTCTGACACTTACCTGGTTGAAGTGTTTAGACTGATGGGTGAGGAAATAAATGTTCAGTGCATTTACAATTTTCTGACTTCAGTGAATAAATCACACTAATTGAAGATTGGGTTTATTGAATTTTGTGTCTTTATTTCAAAGTTACAGTACTCCGACTTCAACTTTTTTTACTGTAAGTGGTTCATTTTACTCTGTGTTAAAAAGCTGATTGAATAAGCCATGGTGAAAATGCAAAAATTATGCACCTTGCCATGTTGAACGGGTCTTTGCTCACTGGGATTGGTCCCAGAGTCTGCTGATCCTCAACTGGTTATAAAACTAAATAGAGGATGAATGATTTTGTTCTGGGATGAAACGGGTAGTTTTAAGCTACATCCCAAGCTTTGATACGCCGTCCATAAATCTGCATTGTGTTGTCTTTGATAGAACCTGTGAAACAGCTACACGAGTGATGGTGGTGCTGTGCTTCTACTGTAGATCATGCGTTAATATCCGGCAGCTGGCAGCACAGGATTAACACATGGAAAACACATCAATTCGCAGACATCTTGCAATCGGCTTGAGTTATTGTCGACCCTTTTCACCATCATGCATCCCTGATTTAAGTACTCAATTTTACAAGCTGCATGTGTAAATGACATTTGTAACACATCTCCAGGATGCTGACATGTTGGTCCTGTGCTCGTCCGTATAGACGGTGACTGAGGCTGTCAGTCACACCGGGTCACTGCTGGTCTTCGGCACCTCATTTCCATGGCGTACCAGCTGAAGGCAAATGTGCCCACCTGCCTTCCTTTGTACTCCTCCTCGCTTTTGAATCCCCTCCGGATTATCTTATTGTCTCCTCAGTGAGCCAAAGGCCACTGGCCATTTGCATGTGCGAGGCTGAGCGGGATGCGTCCGTGTGGACGATGAAAGTGAGCGTAGAGCAGAGAGCAGCCGCGGTTTTTGTGCCAGTTGATAGATGAAGAGCGGTGAAAAAAGAAAGGTGAAGACAGAAGAAAGATGGTGAAAACATCTTGTGGCTGGTTTGTGGGAACTGCAGCTTGACTTTCTCCTTTCTACAACGCAGAGAGGCAAAAACAATGAAATGAAGATCCACGCAGTTTTAATTAGGACTGCAATTTTGTTGCCATAATTTATCAAGAAAAAAAGCTGGAATATGTGTCATTATTCTACAGAAGTCTTAATATTGTAAACAATCATACTGAGGGTTATTTCTACTAAATCCCTTTATTTAGCATACAACAATACAACAGCAGAATTTAAGATTCAGCACGAACCTGTTCTTTGTGGAATAATGTCAGTGTTCATCAAAATAACCCTGATGACAGATTTGACTTTAATTCCAAAGCACTGCATTTTTCCAAAGGCTTTTCTTTCATATAGACTTAGCCTGCTCTATCTCCTGTTTGCTCACCATTGTTGAAATGTTAATAAAGTTCCTTTAATAATGTAGGAAACAAGCAAAATGAGACGTATTTATTAAAGGGGGATTTCTGAGTCTATTAGCTCATAGTTTGCTGCTGATAGGTGTTGTGATTGCAGGCATGCTCAGTCCTCTGTGGGACTGAACAGTGGCCTTGGGTTTTGGCCTCTCTATTTTTTTTATTTATTTATTTTTTAAGCGTAGGCAGTATTCCGCTGCAGGGGAAATGACATTCTGAAATCCCTCACAACGGGAGTCTTGAGGCACGTTCAGCACACTATAACAGACACAATGTGCCGTGGATTATGACCCTTAAGGGGTCCCTCAAGGAATTCCTGAGGACCCCTAGGCAAAGAGTGAAGTTTTCAAATGAAATCATCATAAATTTATGATTTAATTTAGAGTTAGGGCAAGAGGGGAGTGTTGGGAGGGGGGTTGTCTGCATTCCTCTAAAATGATACGGCACCGTTAAGACAGGCCGTGAAACAGTGGCTCATGATCTCTAAAAACACGAACGCTTGTGGATTTTGCACAAACAAAATGTCACAATTAGTGGGCTGAAGAGGACTGAGAGGTTTTGTGTGCCATCTTTACACAGACAGGATGGCATTTATAGCTTATGTGTTAGCGCTGTAGAAACTCACAGCTGATCCATATGGATCACCCCCTACGGCTGTGTGTGCGCGCGTGTGTGTGCTCGTGTGTGTGCGCGCGTGTGCGTGTGTGTGTGCGCGCGTGTGCGTGTGCCACAGACTAATTGCAAAGTTTAATAGTTTTAAATGAGGGTTTACTATGCAGTTACTTTCTTTTTTAAAGTGGCAATCCTTTAAATTTTGATGTGGATTTGCAATAAAAAGATCAAACTAAAGCTTTGAACAGAGGGTTTTTAAAGCCGTAGGTAATCAGTCATGGAGAGTGCCGATATAAATCATGATTCAGTATCATTTTGTGTTTTAAAATATATATATTTAAAAAAAAAAAATCCTCATTTCATGCAGAATAAGTGACCGATCCACCAAGCTTTTGACAGGATCTGAAAAAACAATCCGATTCATTCATAATTCGTTGATGCAATCCGATTTGTGATCTTTCACAGCTCGACTGCTTATGATCTTCTAATGCCCCGCTAAGCTGATCTGCTGCTGCATGTAGCTGTGTGCAAACCACGCCGACCTGAGAGGTGGCATTCATTCGCCTCGAACTCTCAGCAAGAAGTAAAGCAATCATGTAAAAGAGAAAAGTTGTTAAATCAGTATTGTGGTTTCCATTACCTACACTTGACCTGCCCACCTCATCTCAGCTACCACACTCTCCTTCACCATGCTTACCAGCTGTCCACAGGGTGAGTAGGTGTGTGAGTGTGTGTGTGTGTGTGTGTGTGTGTGTGTGTTTGCAGCACCAGCAGGCCGCGGGTGTTTGCAGAAGAATTGAATCTGGCACAATGCTGTGTGTTTGTGTGGACAGGGTTGTGATCGCCGCTGCTCGCAGACAGACTGGCAGATCCTGTGGACTCATGTTGCACTTTGTCACGGTGCGAGCTTTGACTGCATTCTGCTGTTCTGGTGTGTGTGTGTGTGTGTGTGTGTGTGTGTGTGTGTGTGTGTGTGTGTGTGTGTGTGTGTGTGTGTGTGTGTGTGTGTGTGCGTGTGCGTGCACGTGCGTGTGTCAGAGAGGAAAGCAGCAGCTAGAACACACGTCACATGCTGCTGCTGCTGTTGATGCTGTGTTGCCTGTTTGGTCAAGTAGTGATCAAGCACCTGTTGGCAGCTCTTTGTGGGGGGGCTTCAGTGTTGGTGTGTGAAACTCCCAATATTTACTACAAATATCCAGCAGGATTGCAGCAGCTTCTAAATTTAGCATTTGGTTTTAAAAGCTGTATAAAGTGATATTTTCCTAAAGACAAATTGCATTATCTCTGGGTGGTTTTATGATCATTTAGCATGAGAATGTGTAAATGTCAGCAGCTGGCATGCCTCATAATCTTCTTAACCTATCAGCCAACCCTGATCGAGCAATCTGTACAATCACATTTGTAAAGAAATTGATTTCAATCTGGTGTGTGCGCGTGCGGGCACGCTTGCCCGTGGGTGTGCATGTGTTTCCGTGAGCTGGGTTGTACTTCTGCCTGCTGAGCCACAGATGGCAGCCCTCTACCTCCAGCCTCCAAAGTGCCCTGCAAACACAGATGTGTGTGTGTGCATGTGTGAGAGAATGTGTAGCGTCAGGTTTTCTGTGCACGCCGTGTTTCTGCCGATGTCTGCAGAATACACCGGCACATTTTGTCTCACTCTGTAGCTTCTCCTCTTGCCTCTTCCTCCCCCTCCACCTCCCCTCGTCACTCTCTGGGCTGCTTTCTTTTCTTTTCACTGTAAACATTCGCAGCGCAGTGTTAGCCGGCCGGCCCGTTGGTCAGCACCGCGGATAACGGCCCCTTTCATCGTTTGACATACTAATCAGTTCTTTCATTTCTTGAAAATTGAGAAGGGGAGTCGGAAATAACTCACCGCCCTCGCCAGCCTGTCCTTTCTCCACTGTTTGGCTCTGTGCTGTGTCAATGAGACTCGCTGAACATCCCTACCTCTCCTCTCAGCGTTTCTCACGTGTGCTGCGTGAGGTTTGACGACACGTCCTGCTTCAGCAGAACACACACACTCTGCTTCCAGATCAGCCCTGCAGTCACGTCAGCCTGCTATAATTTACTGCCTGGACACCTGATCAGGGTTTACACGCCTTTCCCAGCATGTGGCCCAGTTCCCCACATGTCTTTTCGCTACCTCACCTGGCTGTACACTCGTGATTCCCCCTTTTACTTTCCTAGTTTTCCCTGAGGTGACGACTGCTAATAGCTGCTCTTTTCCAATTAAACCCTAACCCTATCCTGATGGAACACATGCATAGTGTCAGGAATCTCTTATTTTCTTTTTTTCCACTAAAGTTGATGCAGAAGTTGTTTTTTATTAATAGATTAGATAGGTTAGATGAATAAAAGCATAATTGCAGAACACACACAGTGCCTCTATACCTGTTCACTGTTGTTGTTCACTTCTTTTACCTGAAATCAGCCATGTTTATCAGCAAATATAGCCACACACATGTGAGTGTAAAAATTCTGATTAATAATGATTTTGTCATTACTTTGGGAAGCATTTTTCTATTCTTCATAATAGACGAGACTCATCGACTCACTTGTGGGCTTTAATTATCTTAAGGAGGCAAATAATATCTAGGACATAATTGAAACAACAAAAAGCAGGTTTTTGATTGTGGGTTTGATTGTTTGCTGATTTAGTGCAGCATTTATCAATGACGGCCCACTGAGTAAAAGTTCAATGAAAATGTCTTCAAATTAAAGAAAATAGGTTGATTGGTTGCCCACATGTGGATTCAAAGTGTGATCAGACTGTTTTTTTGTGCTGGTCAGGGTTAAATTTTTCTCTTAGCAGTGGCTGTAAGTAATAATGAACTTGTCACTTCCTTTAAGTAGCGTCTGTACGGTCACTGTTCCTAGTGACTAATTTCTTTGTTGACGTAAGCAGAAATTTTAAGATTAGTTGTCTAGTCACCTATTAAAAACTGTATATTCAGCTTCAAAATATCCTGTTTTCTCAAGTGAGTCAAACATATTTTAGTTCAGGGGCCACATTCAGCCTAATTTCACCTCGACTGAGCTGTACCAGTAAAATAGCGCAATGAGTCTTAAATGTAAAATTTTTCTTTGTCATGGCACAGAGTATACATGATGAAAGTTTTCACAAAAAACAAACAATTGCCACGAAAAATGACGACAGTCTCAACATAAAGTCAATTTCATTGAAACATTCTGGTGCAAAATACAGTAACAAATTTCTAAAAATCTCCTCTTGATGTTGCATTGTGCATGTTTTCACAATTTGCCTTGGTGGGTGACAGCTCGGATCGGGCCACCTTTGCCCCATGGGGATTATATTGGACACCCCTGTTATCCTATAAACTTCCTGTCATCTTGATCTCCGTGATCACAGAAAACTATGGCCTGAGTGTGACTTGCACCTTTGTTTTTTTCGACTTTATATGCAAATGAGAGAATTAAACATGATGGTGTGCTGCAATGACTGTACATGGCACCATATTCTGTAAAAACACACTGTGTTTTGCGAGGTTGCCATTCCTGCTTGTTGGAATGTTCATCCCACCATAGCTTCCCCGACGTCCCCTCAGGCCACGTCTTTCAGGCATGTCAGACAACAGCCCAGTTAAACTGTCGTCTGTCTCGGATTTACTTCGTTCAATTAACAGAACCGATTTTTGTCATTCCAGCCACAGAATGTGCCACTTAGTGTCATCTTAAAAAAAAAACTGGAAGCTTGCTAAATGATCTGTGCTCTGCTTTTTAAAAATAATTTTAGTGAATCTGTAGAATTTGTCAGCTGAGGTGTCAGAACAGAGCTGAGCGAGATTTCTCACATTCACTCAGCGATATATAGCTGTAGCACAGATCTGATTGTGCCGATAGCACCCGGTTAAAAAAGCGAAAAAGCGCCCTGTGATCAGGACATCCCTAATTACAACAGATAATGATGTACACCTCTTTCTGTGTAGAATTTCCCCACTTGTGAGGATTTTCCATCTGATTGCTGTCCAGCCTGCAGTGTAGAGGGGCTTTCTGTCTGAACAACATGTGACTCAGTCTGCCAGCCTTACCCTGTCCTCACGTGAACTTTGTGCTCCACAGTACAGTTTGTCTCCCCTACCACTTCCATTGCAGTTGCTTTAGAAGGGCTGCTCTGCCACGGCTCAAAGGAGGAATGATTACAGCCACAGATAGCTCTCCCAATTTGCATATGGTCGTGTGCATATTGTATTAAACGGGTCCTTGAACTTTATGGCAGTAGCTGTCCAACACCAAAATACTAAACATTTGCATACTCTGGTTGCATCGCTGAGCGTATTGCTGTCTGTCTGCAGCTCTCAGCCGTCTTCATTAAGCTTCCAGCTATAGAATTACAATATTCACAGACGAGAGCCTCCGTATTTTGCCAGAAAAAGAAGTCTAAGATGAATGTCAAACTCTGCAGGGCTTAGGGCATCTCTTCACTACGTAGGTGGTATTATCTTATTGAAGTGCTCGCTCTTTCTTCCCATCTCTGTGTGCCTCGCTCTCCTCCTCTGCTCCTTTTCTTTAATCCTCTGCAGAGTAGGTGTGTCAGAGCGCCAGAGACGAGGAGAGAAGACTGATATTTGCTTAACCAAATCCTCAGAGAAGGCAACCCTCTTTGATCCACTTCCAAATGCACTGCGTCCGCTCTCATTTGGTCGCTCGTCTGTCGTGCTGTCCCGGTGTGTTTGCACGCGTGTATATGTGTGTGTGTGTGAGTGGATGTGTTGAACAGGAGAGAGAAAGAGAGGAGGGAAGCCTGCAGACAATGCCCTGCGTTTTACCCAGCACCGCTCTCCTTCCGTCTGCCGTGTCCTCGCTTTCTCTTCCCTCTTTAACTTGTCTCTTTTTTTTTTCCTTTTCTTTTTTGTGTGCGCTGCTGAGGTCAGTCTGGCACAGACAGACAGTGCTGTAAGCAGAGCCGTGTGTGTGTGTGTAAAGAGGTACTGTTTTGTGGCTGTTTTGAGACTATTGGCGAGAACACCAGGGTTAGCCGGGGCTTGCCCCTTTGTTTTCACACTTGAGACGCACCGAAGCAAGCGCTCTTTCTCTCTCTCTCACACACACACACACACACACACACACACACACACACACACACACACACACACACACACACACACACACACACACACACACACACACACACCACCTGTGAGAGGCGCTGCATTGACTCACTCTCAGCCTGACTCAGGCGCATGCTATTTAGGGCCCCAAACTGTAAACTCCCACCCATATTGGGGGGATTTCTGTTTAAGGAGGAGGAGCTCGCCTCATTATTATATATCTGAATGAAAATATGTGCCGAACATTTCGATACAGGCGTCTTTGTATCAGATTGTAGCTTCCTCCGGTACAGCCTGTCTATCTATCACTGGTTTCATCTTTTCTATTCTGTCATGTTGAAGCAGAATATGAGTGAGCAGAGAGATCCCATTGTGTCCTTTGACTGAAAAAGACACAGGTTTTTCTAATCACAAATTCTACCTTTCCTCTCAGTGCTATTGCTCTCTGAGCAAGACTATCTGATGCCCCCTCCCTTCCCCTCCGCAGTCTATCTCACAGACTATTGGAGTTATTCATTGCAGCCCTCATTTCTTTTCAGACACGCGTATTAAAGCCTTCCAATAGCAAGTGAATCACTGGGTGCTCTGTTTTTCTCCCGTCAGCGAGCACCTGTCCTGCGCCTTCACCTTCTTCTTACACGGTGAGAGCAACGTGTGCACCAGTGTGGAGATCAACCAGCACCAGCCCGTCTACCACCTCACAGAGGAGCACCTCACCCTGGCTCAGCAGGCGTCCAGTCCCTTCCAAGGTTGGTCCCCACATCACCCAGCGAGCGCCACCAGCGGCACAAAAACTATTAAAGCAAACACGTTACACAACATCAGTAAACAGCCAGTCCTTGGTGAATTATGCAGCCCCCTGAGCCACTTAGAAGCAAATCCCGTATGTAAACTTGTTGAGAGCTGTAAATATAATGGCAAGTTTGCCTAAGGATTGTTGTTAAATAGGTTGTGTCAGTGCGTGTGATGCCCGTGTTTTTCCTGAAAACCACATCGGCTTCGGCGAAACAGACGAGTCATCCACTGCTGAGTCACTTTGATTTGACCCCCAAGTGGAGAGCCACACACAGCCTTCATAAAACACATTGTTAACCTCAGCTTTACTCACACTTGTTCCACTGATGTTTAGAATATAGCATGAGGCGTATTGCACAGATCACTTAGTTGCACAAGAGAAAAAAAATAGACTTCCATTTGTTATTTTATACATGAGCTGCTGTAGAACAAGCTGAGTGTTTCCAAAATTTATCAGTTGTCAGTGTCACAGTAATAGTGGTATGATTATTTAAATCATTTTAAATATATTCAAGCCAAAGCCTGAAATTATTCAAAATCACTCTGTTATAGTTTCTTTTGAAGGTTTAATGATACGTCTTCATTTAGATTGGAATTTTGAAATGTACAGTCAGGTGTTTCATGGCCACAACTCAGTCTGTGTGGTAAAGGCCTGTTGTTGTAGGCCCCCCTGGTATGACGTGTTTTCAAGTAAAAACACAAAACTTGCTTTATGTTTTGGGTGCCTCTGAAAATGCAACTTTTTGAAAACTACTCCAAAGGTGGATGTTTTTTTGAAAGCGCTTTATCGTAAAACACCACTAACTTCACCTGTATCAGCTATTGCAGGAACTTGAATTAAGAATCCAAACTGGTCGTCTGTCGATACCTACGTCCATGTACTCGCCATTGTTTATAGGATATTGTTCCCTGCGCCCATGTGTATGTGGTTTCATTCCAAAAACAAACAGCACCCACCATTGGCCCAACATGAAAACTACATTATTTTCAGCATTTCTGCCATTTCTGCAGAAATGGACATCACTTTCAAATCATTGCCTCGTAAACATGAAACATTTCTGAAACTGAAAATCAAATAAGTGCGAGTCTTCACGTTGTCCATGTCCACTCTTTAATCTGCATGTCTGTACATTTAGAAAGACAAGGATATTCACCTATAGCTTCTGTTTTTAATATTATTTTTTGAGAGAGCTCAGGATGATCTGAAGGGAATAAATGTCCAAGTATTAATGATTGTTTTCCTTCAGCGAAAAAGTAGCTTCTGATGATAAAATGCACCAAACTCAAAACTGTGAAAGCAATTTTCTCTGTGGCTTCAGCTTTAGGAGATTAATACTTGAACCGGTTTTTTATTGCAACAATAAATATAATGGATTATTAAAGGTTGGGAGTTTGGGGCCTTCTCTCATAGTTACTTCCGAAAGTTTGTGGCAAATACTTTGCCCCATTCAAGACGTCTTGGAATCATAAACACAACTTCTCCGCTGCAAAGCAAGAGGCGACAAAGGGCTGAGAATAATGTTCAGCAACTTGTATCAATTCAGCATATTGGGGTTGTCGAGTAAAACTATCGCAACAGAATGCTCGGTGCCTTTCAGCTGCCGTAAATAACAATACAACTTTACTTTTTGACTTTGTGACTGATGGGGCAGTAACTTTCATATGCATTTCATTATTCGGTCAGAGACGCTTTAAAATGTCCATCGTGTTGCTCACGATGACTTCATTCTCCTTTCATTCAATATATTTAACTTACATCTGAAGTAGAAAGCTCAATCAATCACGGTAATGAAATCTCAAATCACGCTGAATGATGGTGAGTGTGACACTTGGCTTGTTGTGGTTAGCTTACAGAGGGCTTCTTCTGCTTGGACTGACTTACAAGTTAAATTCATCAAGCGTCAAAGACCCCATTTAAGCTCTTCAGTGCAGAACAACCCTGCTGGCTCAAGTAGACGAGGTGGATTGGGCCACATAAATACGTGAGAGATGCTGTCAGAGATTTCTTGTTTTTTTTTTTTTTTGTTGTTTTTTTGTTTTATTTGTGAACAATAAATCTGAAATGCTCCGCGTAAGTGCAGGGGTGTAACTTTTGAATGAAATACATTAGCAACCTGCCTGCGCTGTGTTGGGAGCTGTTGCCAAGATAATGCAAATATAATCTGCTGTCAGGCTGTCTTTCATTACAGATTGGCTCGCAGCCAGTTTTAAGGAAAAGTCTCCGTAGTCACTTTAAATTATATTGTAGTGTAGTTATAAAAATCTGCAGCTCTAATGATATTCCATCATTGGCTCTAAATTCATTACACCCAGCCCAAGCCAAACACTGTGTAATCCCCAAACCATTGTCTGCGTTCATTTCCACTCACACACACGTCAAAGTGTTAATGTAATGAGGATGATATACATTCTGCCTCCAGTCGTGTACTATGGAGATGTTTTGCTTTCTGAATGATTAGGTTTAGCTCATCCATCCTGTCATCTTTACATCACGGGAGAGGTATGACTGCTCGCTCCATCCTGCTGCTCTCAGCTCTTCGGTCTGGATTCCTGCTGACTTCCCCTTAGTGGTCCCTCAGCAGCATTAAGTCACATTAATGGGCAATAGTTTGACTAAACAACATGTCACCTGAACCACTCTCAGCGGGCCTTATTTTAACAATCTGAAGTGAAGGATGCGCGTGTTATTTGTGCATGTTCAGCTTCATCTTTTTTAGTTTAGAGTTTAGATCCGTCCTCGCATCGCAAGTTTTGCCTTTCCACTTGGAAGACGTCATGTAAACGAGGCCTTACAGAGTGCGTTCTTCAGAGGGAAGTTCAGGAAAAGCAGTGATTTTTAAGAAAACATTTCAGTTTTTGGTTTTATGTGATACACCTCTTGTTCAGGCGGTGGAGTCTCTCATGTAATGACAGGTTGTGACATCGAATAAACCGGGGTAAGTTGCGTCTCCCTTTCCTTTTAAGAGTCAGGTGAACTTGTTGGAGCACATTGTTTGCTGCACACGTGAAAAAAAACTGACACCTGTGACACTGCAGAGGCTTAAACATAGTGATTGTTGAACATGCTGTAGCTGAGGTTCAAGGTCATATTTAAACAAAAATTAAGTGAGTGTTAAAAGCACCGTAACCCATATCCTGTATTGAAAAGACTTTGAAAAGATAAAATTTTGTAAATTGGCTTTATTATTTCCAAAAGCCAGAAGTTGAGTGACATACAAGCCTTAGATAGAATTTATTTTCCTCTCTTCTCAGGCTTTGTTCGATGTGATTCAACCCTACTCTCTGTGTAAACCCTCTCCACAGTGATAATAGTGATCACTTTGCCCATTTACCAGTAATTCCTGCAGAGCCAGCCCCTTCACTGTCTCTCGAGCCCCGCTGAAGTGATGTGATAATACCCCTCAGTCCTACTCTGCTACCTCGAGCAAAAACAGAATTATTATTATTGCAGCTTGTCATATGGATTCCAATAGGCTTGTTCCTATTATCATTCAGTCATTTAAGATTATTGTATTGTTTGCTGGTGGGCATCTAATAGTCATTAATAATTAATTATCTACTTGTGTCAGCATATACCACTGTGTTTCACCACATTTCACTACTATAAACCACCTTATACAGCCTCCATCAGTTACTCTGTTTTACTGTTTTTAGAAACCTGATGGCAGGAGTAACACTCGTCGCTTGCTGTGTTTGATGGAGATGTAGCTTGAACTGTTTGGCCGTGAGATTGAAATATTAAGAAGACGTTTTAATTCTTGTTGTGATGGGTCATGTTGGACACACCCTCAAACCCTCCTCCAGCACTCTGATTTATTCCTGCCTATAGTGCAGTCAACGCAGTGAGTACGGTATATGACACACAGGTGTGTGTCCTCAACACCGCAGTGCATCTCCTCCTGGCTAACCAAGCATAGCGTCGAGGAAGGGCTGACTTCCATCCTCCCTTCGTCCATCCATCTCCCGCTCCTCTTCCCTTGTCCCCCCTCTCTCTCTCTCTCTCTCTCTCTCTCTCTCTCTCTCTCTCTCTCTCTCTCTCTCTCTCTCTCTCTCTTTCTCTCTCTCTCTCTCTCTCTCTCTCACTCCCTCTCCTCACACTCACCTCTGCCAGGCTTGGTTTACTGTGCGGCAGAGCGCTCCGGCAGGGAAAGCTCTCCAGGATGTGACCTCATAAAAGGGCGCAGAGCGAATGTAATGAACTCTCAGCCCATTACACTGATCTGAGCACATTTGACATGTCTTCAGGGAGCCGGAGATAGACTCACGGCCAGAGAGAGGCAAAGGCAGGAGGAATGGATGGAGCGGAGGGTGAGGTGGGGAGCAGATAGGAGGGAGAAACGGTAAACCATTTCCGTAATTGCGCTGAATTTGATCTCTTCTCTACAACTGCCCTCAGGTCTTGCGAGTGTACGCGTGCGGCAGGAAAAGCCAAAATGAAAGCGTAAAAGGAGCGGGCTTGAATTTAATCAAGGTTAATATGATCGGCCGTAGCTGTGCGGCAACATAAATAACCCTTTGTTCTTGTCTGGGTTGTTTTTTTTTTGCTGACATTGTCCAAAGCACTTCCAGGACTGACTGAGCAGCTGCTTTTACTAAATGGTTGAATTTCAGGTGATCTGAATGCCTCTTGGGTTTATTTGAAAGCAAAAAAAGTATTATTCCTCAAGGTAGCAGACTTGCTGAAGGGCGCTCCCACTCCACCGCTGCCCGACTTATCTTTAGCTGCCACCTGCCAGCCCGCTCCTTCCAACATCCACAAGTGGCGCATCCGCATGTGAGATTTTATTTCAACCAATATTGTCCAAAGCGTCTCATTGTAAAGTGGTAATCCTTGATGATTTCAGCCCGGGCTGATTTGGCAACAAGCGTGGTTGCCTTGGTAACAGCGAGCGCGGCTGGCCACAGCAGAGCTACTTTGTCAGAAATACAGTTTGAGGGCAGCTGGTGCATCTGTTCACTGCACAACTGAATAAACTCTGCCTGATTTTAATGAAGCAGTCTGTCCATAATCTCGACAACTACAGCGTGATTTAATGCGTAACGAGTTGAGAGTCGCTTTGCACGTAGCCGCTTGTTGTTGGTAAGTTCAGAGTGTTCAGCCTGTTGATTCTCAGCCCGATCCACTGATGGAGACAAATATATTCTTTCTTGTTTTATAGATTCAAATTCAGCTGTTTAACCCTGAAAGTCTTCAGCAATTTTTATCCGTCTGGTCCCTCTATATATTGACGCATGTCTGATCTCAACTCTTTTAGCATAATCACGAATTACACAGAATTTTTTAACACGTGCTTTTTACTGATATCACTACCCGAAGCAGCTTCAGTCTGGAATAAGAGACCTACACCACACAGCTCACTTTTCCTTCGGGTACAATAAAGACCTACATACAAACTCAAACTCTGCCCTCAGCCATGCCAGTGGATGTTCTGTATGTAAAGCTTGAGCTGACGTTTTTATATGTCAGCATTGTATTTTTTCTTTTTTGTCTGATGTGATTTTATTTCAGATTAGATGCAATTAACAGGCTGTGCATTAACATTTTCATTTATTTTATTCATTTTATTTATAGTCTGGATGTTTATCACTCACAACACAGATAAATAAACAATTTCTGCATCCATAATTCAGCACATTTGATTGGTTTAGCGACAGATCAGAGGTCACCACTGCTTTCTTTGAGTGTTGAAGTGGAACTCAGTTATCAGAATATACTTTTCAAGGAGAAAGCATACAATCCACGATCTGCCTCCTGAATCTGCATAATTTTGAGTTGAACATTCAGATGAAACGCAAACACTCAAATCACAGGTACGCAGGTGCAGTCCTGTGCAGCCACTTTAACGAAGCTTATGGTTTTCCTGCTTTTCACGATGCTGTCAGGAAGGCAATAATTCAGCTTTATGGCTATTATTAAAGTTGCAATGGCTGGTGTTGGTGACCTTCACTGCATTACAGTCAGAGGTGTTTCGAATATTCATCCATGAGAAGAGTTCAAAGCTAAATTTCAGCATTATGCTCATAAAAACTCCATTTCTGATGTTAGAGATGATAATGCATTGTGCATGTGTGTGAAGTGGCCAATAAGTTTGTTTTCAACATTTATTAAAGCACAGACGGATTAAGATACACTGTCGGGGGGGGGGGGGACGCTCCAGAGAGATGGTTAGTGAGCACAGGCCTGCTTGAGGTAGTGTTAAACACAAATAGCAGCAATCACAGGTATAACGTTTTGAAATTGGAATTATTGGTTTAAATAGCTGGATGCCTTGGGGTTTAAAGCCTATAATTGGTATTTTTTTGCATCAGAAGGCCAGTCCACCAGCTCTCTCTTCACTAAATGACTATGGATGGATCTCTTCTTCCTTGCTGTGTCTTTTTCCCTTTCCATTGTCTCCTGCCATTTTCCTATCATGGAAGCCGTTCTGCGGTCCAGCCACTGGATCAATACCTGGGGACCAAGGCCATCCAGTCTAGTAATGACATACTCGAAAGGCAGAGCAGAGAGGGACATTAACAAATGCTCGCTCACACACCCACCCACCCACCCACCCAGCCATCCTGCTCGCGGAGCCATTATAACCCCTCTCCACATTCCAATGCATAATAGATACAGAAAAAGAGAATGGATGCATAGCAAGATGACAGGTTGTGTGCGCGCCTGTATGCATGTCGCCAGTTGATATGCATATGCTTTTTGTGCTCATATGTATGCATTATGCATGTTGGTTTATGGCGCTGTCTGCACCGGCTGATGGATGTGGGTCTGTTCTATAAGCAGACTGATGGCTTCTCCCGGCGACTCTCATATGTCTGTGAGGTCAAGTGTGTTTGCCAAGGAGTGGCCCTCTTTATAAGCCTCTGTTTATGGGCTCTGTGAGGCCGCGGCTGCCCAATAATTGGCGCCTGCAAAGGTCAGTGCTCTCTAGATCTGGATGGGGATGGCACAGTGGCAGTAAGAGAAGAGAAAGGGAGCAAGGATAATCAAGATCAGAGGATGCACTGTTTGTAAGAGGAAATAGAGAAATAGAGATAAAACCAGGAGATGAATTGAATGCACTAAATAAGTGAGGGTGTGTATGAACGTCTAAAAAAAACTTCTTTAAATATATAAAACTTAAATAGAAAAGAAGCCTCCTCAGCATTAGTAATCCAGGTTAACATTGTCTCATTTCTCTTTTTGTCTAGTTATCCTGAGTCCGTTTGGTTTGAACGGGACGCTCACCGGCCAGTCGTTCAAGATGTCAGACCCGCCCACCCAGAAGCTGATTGAGGAGTGGAACCAGTTCTATCCCATCAGTCCCAGTGCCAAGGAGTGTGTGTCAGAGGACAAGGCGGAGGACATGGACTGGGAGGATGACTCTCTAGCCTCGGTGGAGGTCCTCGTTGGTCAGTTCTCATGTTTGTGCTCATTGAAGATGTGAGATTGTCTGTTTGGAGTGTTATTCTGGTGCCTAAACATCTCTGTTTGTTTTGTTTGTGTGTTTGTAGGCGGTGTTCGTATGGTGTACCCTGCCTGCCTCGTGCTGGTACCGCAGTCAGACATCCCTGTCGTGGCCCCTGTGGGGTCCTCCCACTGCACTGCCGTCTACTCGGGTGGCCACCAAGTGCCTGCTTCCCAGCGAGAGCCTGCCATGTCTTTGGTGACCCTCACCCCTCCGACATCACCTGAAGAGGCGCAGACAGGTAGCGGAGGGAAAAAAAAAAAAACAACACTGGCTTTAAAGGACTTTGGTCCCCAGTAAAAGCTTTCTCTCGACATGGTCAGGTGAATCGGCTATTTCTTTGTGTAATGGTCTGTTAAACTGGCTCTTTCTGTCCCCAGTGGACTCTCACTCGGCCCAGAAGTGGGTGAAGATGCCTTCATCATCCGATGCGTTCAGCGTGGACAGAACAAGTCACCATGGAGGGAAGATTCCACGCCGGCTTGCCAGTCAGGTGGTGGAGCGTGTCTGGCAAGAGTGCAATATCAACCGAGCTCAGAACAAGTGAGTCTGCCACTGTTTCCTGGAAATCTGACGAGCGCCGCTGCACTGCAAGCGGCCTGAACCTCAAAATGTTGACTTTCCTGTTGTTGCTTAACATCTGCATCTGTGTGCGAGGTTGAAGTTGTTAAACATCTTTTTATTTAGACTTTTTATTGCTGCTTCTGAATATTTCCCACCTGTTCTTGATCTGACATCTGTTACAGTTTTAGGTGTCAGCATCTCCTTCATTGATACATATTTAATTCAAAGAAGAATAAACCTGAAGGGATACAATAATCAGAAATAATTAATACAAGCGTGTTCTCGCACTTTTGTCTCTTGGTCTTTTGTGCTATTCATGGTCAGTGGATCTGACACATTGGGAGCGCCCCAGTATCAGCGGCCCTTCGACCAAGCACAGAATGTCGGCTGCAGTTAGCTGCTAGCTTGTCAGGCAAAAGTCTCATCGCTCCAAGGAGGGTGATGAAATTTGCCTCGGCGCAAAGCCTCAACCGACGGTTACTGTATACCGAAGCAAAATGCTGTCATCATTTTATCATACGCATATCAGAAATTTGATTAAAAAGTTACCTGTCTATCAAACTAAAACACTGTGTGAATTGTTAAGCACTAACCTTCTGCAGAAGTGTGTTTTGAAGTAGTATGTGATGACTTTTTTTTTTCTTTTTTTTTTCAATCCTCCCCAGACGAAAGTTTTCGGCTGCCACTAACGGTACCTGTGACGAGGAGCTGAATGAGAAAGCGGGAGCCTGGGATTTCGTGGGGCATTCACAGAGGTCGTACTGCAGCTGTTCGAGGTCAGTCACTTTCCCGTGCCGATGTACGCTCGCGTGCACGGGCATTGCTCACCCACATGTGCGCTCAAAGACATTTCAAAGAGGTTGCACGGAGTCCGCGGGGCTTTGAACGGCGGCCCAGAGGGCCGGAGTCAGCAAAATATCAGCAAGTTGAACTCACGTCTAGACTCTGACAAGCATATTATTCTTCATATTTTTCAATTTATCACTATTTTGTGTAAGTGACAGCTGCGGCGGGGCTGAAACCTCCGCTGGGTTGCGCGTTTCTGTAAGTCAGACGTTTTCATTCCTGCTCTGATGGGCGTAATTTCAGGGGGAAAGAATAGTTTGACCTCTGATGGAGCTCCCCGGGTGTACTGCGAATGTGAAAAGAGCACATGTGTGGCTTTCACCCTCATAATGTTGACAAATGAGCTTAAAAAAAGTAAATAGGTTCACGAGTGTCTGTTTAATGTCACTGTTGTTTCACCTGCAAGGACAGTCGCTGCTGAAGTCGTCAGCGGTGAGCTTTTCTCTCCTCCATATTTCAGTTTCAAGCGCCCATCCTAAGAACACATTAGCACAGCGATGGCAAGCAAGAAGATCATTTAGCACATAATGATTTGACAGTTTAATGTTAATGAGTTTGTGTTGGTTTGGTTTGTTTATACCTGCACACCTGTAGTGTTTCTGTCTCATGAGAGGATTTCAGTATTTTCTTGACAGTCCTCGGGGGAATTTTTCTTGAATCAAATCGTCAATTTGCAGTGTTATGATTCCCTCAGTTTTCAGCTTCTGTCTCCTGATCAGCTGTATTAGCAAGCTGCAGTTGTTAGACAGGCGAGCACATGGAAAGACAAGTCAGTCCAGTGGAAATATCACAGGCAATCAGCCGGCTTATCACCTCGGCGGCTGACTGCTCTGCAATCCGGTGGAGAGGAAGGAAGCTGGGATCCATAGTTAGCGAGGCGCAAACGTGGGTCCGGTAGACCTGATCCGTGTGAGTTTGTGCAGACTTTACCCGGGGATTCCGCTGCGCTTTTTTTCTGACCTCACCTCGAGCGGGGAGAGCCGACTTGGACCACAGATGAAAGCAGAGTGGATTGGGCCAGTCAGCTGGAGCATGCTAATTTGCTGGAAGCCACCCAGCTCTTTGGCAACACGGGGACGGGATGCTCTGCATTGCCAGTTTTAATGGCCATTAGCTTTGTTTTGTAGACGTGTCCACTTACAGTGACATCTAATTGTCGGGGCACACTACCGATCCACAGCTTCTTCATCAGCATCCTCACGTGTGACACACGAGAACGCTGGCAAAACAAGCTAACTCAACGCTAGACAATGTTTTTCAGTAACAACAAAGTAACAACTGTTTCTCATTGATTCTACAGAGATTGTACTCCATTGAACAGCATAAGTCACAAATTATCCAACAAACCAAACCCCTCAACTCTAAGAAAAAATAAATAGTAAATAAAAACTATTGGAATTATATGAACAATGTAATTCCTATTGTATCTATCATACTCAAAAAAGAGGGGGGGAAAAGTTAAAAAAGAAAAGCAAACTGTAAAGAAGTTAAATGTAAATATATGAAGTGATGTTAATTAATGAATGAATAAGTCAGCACACAGCCAGACAGCATTAGATCTGGATTGTTTAAGTCTGCTGCCGCTGCACTGCATCAGTACTCCAAACAATCTTCAGTGAAAAATCAGCAGGGGATTCATCTTTTTAATTTGCTCTCTGAATGGATCCCAGATTTTTCAGAATTTGGTGTTTGTGCCACATAATGACACTGTAAACTGTTTCCAACTGGAGGACAACATATTCAGTCCAGTGTCTTTGTGAAGGAGGAGCTTTGGATTTCCAGTGAATTCAAATTAGTCTTTAAGTTAGTCGAGTGGTTAAAACTATAACACTTCTGTTGGGTGACGACACTCCAAACAGCAATCAAAGAATCTGGTGAAGGGATCACAGCTGAGAGGTCACTGGAGCAGCAGTGCAGAAAACTACCTTTCTTTTTTTAAAGTCACATTGGCATCAAAGCCATGTTGTGAGGGAGATTTTTTTTTTGCTGGAAGCTGCAAAATGCAGCAGTTGGGGGACATTGTGTTTGGAAAGTTCTCTGTATGTTACTAAATGTGTTTTATGTTGAGATTGCTTTTATTGTTATTTAAACTGTTCAGTTGTTGTCAAAAGGGTTTTATGTAAAGATGTATATCAGCTTTGTAATTCAGTCATTTTACTGGTCTGTCCCGCTCAGGGTCAAATTGGTCTGTACATGACTCATGAACTAAAATGAGTTTGACCTGACTTAGTTAGAGGATCACAAAGGAGGCTTTGGATGGCGACGGCCATGATAAAGCCTTCATGTGTTTTATTAAGTATTAAAGCACCCGTTAACAAGTCAATACTTAAGCTGGCGGAGCATTATACAGTGAGAATTAGTTTCTTTTTTCCTGAAAACACTTTATTCGCCTTATTGATTTTCTGTTTGGATCATTTAGAAAAAGATGTCAGAGCTTTTAGAGGAATTTGTTTATGTTTGTTATTGTGAATATTAAAAAAAAAAATCCTAATGCGTTATTGCTTTTGTGGATCGGACGTGACAGCCACACTCTGGATCAACGTGGCTGATAAGTGAAGTGTTGTTGATTGATTTGGGATGATTTAGTGCGGCTGTCTGTTTGCAGGTAATTGAGTTAATTGATGTTTTCTGGAAGGAGCAGATGTGAGGGTTTAGTGGGAAGCTTTTACATTAGCTGCTCAACATCTCTGCTTTGTGAGAGTGAAAAGTCCGGGTGAAGTCTTTGCGGCGTGATGGATCATCTCTGTCTCTGCTGCCGCTCTGCTCCGCGTCTCGCAGTCTCGTCATGTTTGTCTTCTCTCCTGCAGATACAAATCAGTGAAGCAGCGAGCAGGCAGCACCCCGGGCCAAACGCAGTCAGCGGGCCAGCCCTCCCAGCCTCCCACCAAGCACAAAACCGGAGGAGAGAAGCCAGAAAAAGGCGACAAGCAGCAGAAAAGACCCCAGACGCCCTTCCATCACCGCAGCCTGACGAGCGACGACGCCTCCATGGAGACGGAGACGACGGCGGGCCAGCGGCTGTCCATGAGGAGTCAGGATGGAAGCCGCTTCTCCAGCATTCGCTCTGCGGATGTGTCCGCCATCCAGAAAGCCCCCCAGCTGCACGGCGGGGCGGTCGGCGCCGGGCCGTCGGAGCAGGCCAACTCCCCCCAACCACCGCCACTTAGCCCCCACCCCTGCGAGCGCGGCGAGGAGCAAGGGGAGGGCATGAAGAACCCTTCAACCCCCAACAGTCAACACTTCTACCAGCCGCCCCCGGAGCCCTGCCTGGTGGGGGTGAAGGGCGGCGGCGGCGGCTCCGAGGAGCCGGGCGGGCCGGAGGCTCTGAATCAGCACTTCCACTCCCATCACCCCCACCCCCACCCCGGAGCCTCGGCCTACTCCGAGCCTCCCGAGCCCTCGGTGTACGTGGGCGCCGCCATCAACCTGGAGGACGACGGCTCCCACGCCCCGTGGAGGTTATTTAACCTGCCCCGCAGGAAAGAGGCGGAGCTGCCCACGCCGCTGCTGCCCGGGGACAAGCTGCGGGACGAGACCCCCACGTCGCAGGACAACCTGGTGTCAGTCACAGAGTGAGTGGCACCTGCCAATCGAAGTCACCGCCGCACATTCTGACAGGCTGCACTCACTTATGAGTTACTACAGAGCTTAGCCTTTTAGTCAGCCGCCCCCCACCGCCTCCTGTGTTACACAGATCCCACGGCGGCTTTGAAGCACTCTCATAGTGCAGAAAAAAATTGTTTTGAAAGACTAATGATGCAAAAAGCACCTTTTCCCTTTTTCTCCCCTCACTCTCCCACCCATCTCTCACAGTGTTCACTGTAGCGCTTAGCCGCTCACAGCATGTTAATCTCCTGCTATGTGCCCTTTTGACATCATACATCACCAATGTGCAGGGCCAGCACTACACACACACACAAACACACACAGGAAGAGTAATGTAATGATGGGGTCAGATAAAGATAAACCTCTGCTATTGTAATGGAGTTGAAGCCAATAGATGTACAGTCTGCTGCCAGGTAAGAAAAAAAAAAAAAAGATATCTGCTGGGAATCTCAGGTGGACGGAGCCAGGGAAGCGTTGCCAGTTTGAAGGCAGACGGGGCGTCCAGAGGGGAAGCAGTGTGGACATAGTGGGAATTATCGGCGGGGTTATGCAATCTCGAGGGGCCGGACTATTCTAGTGAGCTGTAATCCTCCCGGCCGCAGCGCTGAATGGTGGCTAATCTCCGGCCCAGGCCACTGCACACCATCACCTTGTATCAGAGCTGGACAGGCATGACGAGAGGGCAGAAGTACAGAAAAATGTCAGAGCCAGTGAAGGGGAGGGGATAACACACAAGTTGTGTCAGTCCTTCATCCTCTGCCAAGCAGCCAGTGTTTTTTTTTTTTGTTTTTTTTTTAACTTTCCCGTCCCACAAGTAGGCCACATTCCCTGCTCCACTAGACATTTTGATGAGTGATGTCGCAGCAACAGGTGAAAGCTGTCTGTCTGTGGGAGTGTGAACAGTCCGTGCTCCAGTCACCATGTTTTCATAAATCCAGCAGAAATGTAATTGTCTGACAACAAACATGATGCATTAGCTCTGCTGCGCGACAGCTGTCAGAACTGTTTGCTGCTGCTGCCACTTCTCCGACTGCAGGTAGCAGCACTGATACATGGCGAAGTGATGCACGGCAGGCCCTTCAAAAGCTTCTTTGTTTGAGTTTTTCCTCTTAAACTTTTAATTGCACACACATTTTGACTTTTTCTAGCAGTCCGTGTTTCTCTCTGTTTCACCTGATGCAATCCTGGAGTCCTCACTGCTCGCCGTTTTCATTTTCCCAGGGTGATGTCCACATCTAAATGGCCACTGAAGGTGTCAGAGGAGCGGGTTCAGATGTATCGAGCCAGGAGGAACCAGTACCTTTCTGCAGCTGTGACTGATGGGGACCACGAGCCCGAGGTGGACCCCTACGCCTTCGAGGAAGGAGACGTCAAGTTCACATTCTCCAACAAGAAGGATAAAGCAGGCGGGGAGCGCGAGCCCGGCAAAAAACATAAGGTGAGGCGAGCCGGAGCGGAGGAGTGAAGAATGTCTCTTGTTAGCGGAGTATCACTGGCGCGGGCCTCGCTGGATTGGTTGCTGAAATGGATGTATTACAGCCGGCTTTCTGCGAAAATGGCCTCTTTTTGCTTATTGTTGCTCTGGACAAGAGCATGGAGCAGAAGTCAAGGTAGAATGGATGGCTGTGACTCCCAAGCTATTGTATTTTGTCCCATATGTGCATCTACTAAAAGGTAAATAAATTGAAAACAGTTTTTGCAACATGTTTCCATAACAACAGACCGTGCGACCTTTTCTCCATTAGAAAATGTTATCTTTGTCCAACCCTCAAACACTGAACTGCATCCATCAGAACCAGCTGAGTCTGGGTTACACATTGCATAAGACATACAGATAAACCGATTTGTTGCTTCTTGATATGGTTATTTAATCATTTTCAACCTTATTGGCAATTTTACAGGTTTTATTAAGAATGTATCGACTCACTCAGCTCACAATTTTATTGTAATAGAGGATGTAAAAATAAAATGGGGGGCAACATCATGAATACCAAAGCATTAAAAAAAAAAAAAAAAAAATGAGCGCGTTAGTTTATCCTTAGCGAGTCGTATTGAGATTGCAACACTACATCATGCGGCCCTACTACCTGCCACTCCTCTATCGTGACAGCTTGACCTGGAAACGTTGAATTACACTCCAGAAGCTCAGAAATCAGCTCTGCTCCGTGCCTCTCGGCCGCTTTCAATCCCTCTCGGAGCCGCAGCCCGTTGGATTTATTACAAAAATGGTCGTGACAGTTTGAAAAATGTGCAGCAGCGTGAAGCCTTTTTAAAAGCAGTATAGAGTGTAACCACTTCATCCACGCCTTCTTCACTAGTTGCTCCGGGTAAAAAAAAAAAAAAAGGAGGGAGAGAGAAGGGGGGGGGGCAAACGCTCAGATTTTAAAGATCCGAGAGCAGGCGGGGTAGAAAATAGGACATCAGCATCCTCAGTAACACGGCACTAAAAATACCAGAGCAGCCACTTTCTACATACATCCGCTTTCACTGAGCAGGAAGCCATTCCTGAATCACCATTGTTATCAGCAGCCAAATAGTTCCACTTCTGCTTCCCTCGTCTTCCTTCACCCCTCCCTCACTTTATTCATCTGTTTCCAAACAAAGGCCACCTGTTAGCTGGTGCTGCCCCCACCCCTGAGGGGGGGGGGTGGAGGTAGTATGTGCTCCACAGCGCCAGAAGCCAGGCTCACTGATCCATTATGCTCAGATATATTTTTCTTCTTGTGTCCGGAGAAGACCCTGGCGCTCGGGCCCGATCTGTGCCGGAGTGCCGGGGTGAAGGCAGCTCTCAGCGGAGTGAAAAGTCCCCAAAGAGCAGTCTGTGCAATGGAGCTCTTCCACCATCTGTGTGCTTTATGCGCCGTGTGGATATCCATCATGTGCCAGCGGTTGTATGTGCGCACATGTGGATTCCCTTTCTCACCCGACAAATAATTCCATTGTGTTAGACTTTGTTTTTATTGGGAAACTTGAAATATTGTAGCTGCCTGTTTGCTTAGCCTCCTCCCCGGCTCATGTTTTATCTGAACCTGCAGCACCAAGAAGAAGAAGAAGGAGAAAAAAAAAAAACCAGCCTCCTTGTGATGGATGAATTTATTCTTTGGACTCGAAAGCTATTGACTAGGCTAGAGGCCATGTGACACGTGCTATAATGGGCCATCATTTGATCACTGCACAGAAGTGGTGCACCCCTGTCAGTGCCTGCTAAATTAAACATAAGACGCACACGTGGAAAAAAGAAGAGGAGGCTGGGATAAATGAGGAGCGCAGTGTGAGATGGAGGAGTGAGGCGATGGGATGCTTTCACGCCCGCAGCCTTGGAGTCAAACAAGCTTTTGCAATATGTAAAGAGCAGGCGCATACACAGTTTCCTCACCCAAGGCTAGGTTATTGACATGGGGTTAAGGCATCATTGCCACCTATAGATTGTGGCCTTGGCGTGGATGCTGTGCACTGCTGTGGATTGGGCCTTTAAGGGAGACAGATTAAAACCTGCGTTACTCAGAGAAAAGCCCTGGAGCATAATGAAATCAATGGCTGGGACATAACATTGCTGTTCCCCAGCTCGAACAGCTCAGCACACAGTGTGCACACACAAGCAGCCGTCGGGGCACACACACTCACACGGAGAGGGCCGGCCCTCCCAGATATTGATGTCTGGGTGGGAGCCTCAGAGGCCATTCCTTGGATCACAGTTTCACTCTGGTCTGTGCTGGAAATCTCTTCTTGCCACAGCACAGACAGACAGTCCCTTACCCCACTTTCCTCCATCATGATGAAAGAAAGCTGTTTATTTCAAATATTTTCATCACAAAGCATTCAAATATTCACAGTTTGATTTATCCTTTAACTTGTGTGCACATGTGATTGTTGTTTTTTTCTCTCCTTCTAACCCGCCTGTGTTTGTTGTTGCTCACAGGGTGAAGACGGAGGAGCGGGACAGTCGGACGGTAAGGAGCCGGATCACTCGGACCCCTCACACTCACGCTGTCTCACATCATCTACACACACTCTCACCACAGGACGCACTTCATTTTCAATCTGACAGGCTGGCAAACTGAAATCAGTTCTGTTGAGGTCTTTGCAATATGTCAGCAGAATCTGGGCTCAGCCTCTAAATAGGCAACACTCCTTCTCAGTTATTTTTAATTTAAATCTCATATAACAGATTTGTCATGCCTTGAGCATTTTGATAATTGAATTCAGATGAAAATCTACCTCAAGGATTGGTTGAAAGCAGAAGTGAATTGAGGCCATACGGGGAAGTCGGAGTAAACAATCACAGCTCAAAGCAAGACGATTTCCTTCATTAAGTCCTCAAGCAGCCAGACTATTTGTGGACATTAAGAGATAGAATCCCGAAACCTGCGCCTGTGCATGTGGATATTTATCACTTCAGTGGGGACTCAAATCACACATTTTATAGGGATTGGTTTTCCATATCCAGAGAAAACAAATTTAATTTTCATTCATTTCTTTTTAACCTTTATTTTGAACATGTGAAAAACAAAAATAAACAATGAAAGAAAAACGAAAAACACAGAACATCCACTTTCTGAAACAATATGAAAGAGACAACATGTGCCGGTGTTGTTTACATGTACGAAAAGGAGTGGGAAGAAGTTTACAGAATGAAAATTGCAAAAAATATTAGCGTTTCACTTGTTTCAAGTTAAGTTGAAATTCAGGGTCAGAGTTACGGTTTGGGCAGTTTTAGACATGAATCACCTGGACAAAAGCCATGCAGGCGCTCTGAGGTAGAACATGCACCACACAGAAAGAAGTGAAATCAGATAGGTTCAAAATCCTGCATCTCCACATATTTGAATATATCTTATTTTTGGGACCTGATTATCATAACTAAAATATGAATATCACTGAAACCCTTTAGAGTGGATTAAACTGGTGAAATAGAGCCATAATAACCTTTATATTTAAAGGTTTTCTTTGTTGTGGTGCTGATTAGACGCGATGAAAACGTCTGTTTTCACAAAAACCAAACAATTACTACTGAAACTGACTACAATGTCAACGTCAATTCAATTTCAATTTAAGTGGAATGGGTATCTGTTATAATTCTTTTTGCTCAATCGTTTGACCAATGTCAAGTAATTGTTCCACGTGTGTGTCTGATTTGTCCGCAGATGCTCAGCGCGCGGCCGCTCACAACCGCATGGCCTCCACCAGCCTGATCCACGAGATGGACCTGGTGGTGTCCATCAACGACCTGGACAACCTCTTCAACTCGGACGAGGATGATCTGGCGGTTAGTAGAGAAGCAGTGCAGTGGATATCCCGTGTGTGTGTGTGTGTGTGTGTGTGTGTGTGAATTTTCGTCACTTTGCCCGATAACTCCCACTTTGCCCTCCTATTACTCTGAGAAGATGTCATGTGTGATAGTGACTCTCAGGCCCCACAGGTGTGAGAAATGACTCTCAGTTTAGAGCAGTAATAATTAACTGACACCTCCAATCGCCTAAATGGTCAGGTGTTAAACTCTTTCCTTCTCTCTCTCTCTCTCTTGCTCGTCCGCAGCCTGGTTCCAGGCGACCGGTGAACGGAACGGACGAGAAATTTGGCAGCAAGGAACCGAAGCCATCCACTCTGGACCCCGTCTCCTGCATTAGTATGTATCTCTCCATCTGTCTTGCTCTCGCTCTGATTTCCCCGATGTGCCGTGTCCTTTAAACTACCCGGATGGATTTACCTCAAGTGTTAATCTTGAATCAGATTTGTCACACCTGTGAGCCCCTGGAAAATTAAGAATGGTTCTGAGAATTTGCCAGAAGCCACTTCGGCTCTAAACGGCGTATTCCCCCGGCTCGGGATCTCAACTAAGTGAAATGACATCATATCTTTTAATCCTGTAAATAAAATTAGAGGCTGCCTCAGCTCAGCCGGCGCTCACGCCTGACTTTGCCACCTAGTGGCGGAGCCTGTGTTTGACACGAAGCTGACAGTCTGTCAGCGTTTGGCTGCTAACTGACAGCTCGGAGACATCCTGTTGCTGCCGTCTTGCCTGCCTGCTTTGTTACTGTACTGCGGGCTCGGCGCGCTCGCTTCAGAGTCTCACCTTGAAGTTACAACCAATTTGTTGACTGGAGCACAGCTGAACTGGGCCTCCCTCTTTCCTGTGGAAAAACAAAACGCTTTTGTTACTTATTGTTAGGTTTGAGCTCAGGGACACTAATGGAGAACTGAAGAGAATTTAAGGACACGCTATACTTTACCCTGAAGGAAATTGGTCTCAGATCAACTATTGTCTTTTAGCTTTATAAACGGCTAATGTACAGTCTTCCACTCGGCTCTTTACTGTGAATTGTTTGTTTTCCCCCTGGATGCATCATAAAAGGCAGTCGCCAGTTTTGCATATTCCATCAGAGTGGCCGTGCTCACATTCAGTCTTTGCACCGGGAAACTTGTCGTTGTAGTGAACAATATGACCACATGCCAAATGCTGGATTTCCCCTTTGCAGCTTTAGACGTAACAAACTGCCTTGTTTTTGACATCTCACCGTCAGATCCAGCAGGAACTTCTGCGGCAGTTCAAACAACAGTATCGCCATCACGCCCTCTTTATTCTGCTTCCATTACTTCAGCTAGGACAAACTAATCACCTTCTGTCTCATACATCGTACACACTAACACATGCCGTGATGAAAATATAATCATCATCGTTATTCATTTATGTAGAGGCTGATCTGTATTTTCTACGTATGCGGTCGGTATCAAGGAGACGGCGCGTGAAAACGAGCACGTTAGCTGGTAGTTCTAAGTTTTCCCTGAAAATTGTCTCATCAAATAAATGACAGCTGAAAATAAAGTCTTCAGCTGCGTAGCTGCAGCCTTGATAGAGTCTTTAAGAAAATGTGAAAGATGAAAGCGGCACAGTTTTGTCAGTTTTGAGCGAGATATTAGATTCCTCAGTCTGCATCTCTGATTCTATTCATATTTAACATCCTGCTTGTTGTATTTAGCTTCAGAATAATGACACACATCAGGAAGCACGCTGAGAGTGTGTGTAGTACTGCTCAGAGCTTAAAATGACACATTTTACATTATGCACATTATTGTTAAGAAGCGGTTTGTGTCAGTGAAGCAATTTAAACGCAGTGAAGAACGTGTAATTGGGTTTGTCCTGTTAACCCCGGTGTCTCGCGGTGTGGGCTTTCTGATAACGCGCTCGCTTCTGACACAGCCTTTTGGTCTTTCGCTCCACCAGGTTCAGCAGATCTGCATCAGATGTTCCCCACGCCTCCCTCTTTGGAGCAGCACATCATGGGCTACTCCCCCATGAACATGTGCAGCAAGGAGTACGGCAGCATGGAGCCCAGCACGGGCATGACCACACTGGACGGCACCTCGTCGCTGGGAGGCCACTTCAAGATCGAGGTGGAGGAGAGTTTCTGCAGCCCCAAGCCATCCGAGATCAAGGTGGGTCCGCGCCCGCTAAATCTTCCAGGAGTTACTGCTCTGACGGCGAAACCTCAGCTGACATAATTATAGGCTCTGGCACAACTGAGTGAATCCGCGCCGGGAATTTATGGCCGGAATTAGAAGACGTCATAAGTCCCAGTGAATGATCGCCGCCGGATAAATGTTCTCGGGTGCTTATTTTGAGGCGGCCGGTCAGATTGACAGTCCGGTGCTCGTCGCTCGCCTCAGCGAGCATCTGATCGGTGGAAGTGCCCATGAGCAAAAACAGAGGGAATACTCACCTCTGCCTTCTGAGGTTGTACTGCAGATCGCCTGTTTTCTCTCGTGCTTCAGAGGATGTTTACGTTTCTGAGATCTACTGAAAACTACAAATTGGTTTTCTTGGAAACAGATGCTAAAAACGATAAAGACACACAGCTGTTGATCACTTTTTTAACGCCACAGACACTGATGCTTTTGGTCACAGTCTCCAGTGTTCCCTCCCTGTATCTCCCATATCAATGACAGAAAGGTTGGAAACCACTGTCCTCTGTTATGATTATCAAGATGTTTGATTGACTCAGTCACCTTTCTCTTGTTTCTTAATCCTCTGTAATGTTATGAAGAATCCAGCATTACACCTGGAGCAGAATATTAGACCTCATATGTAAGATGATCCCTCTTTTTCCTAAAAGAAAGCACAAACATTGTGTTTGGGAACCATGCTAAAAAGATGATCCATACAAGTCCACAAATCGCCTGATGAAGAGCAGATTTTCTGGCTTACACAAGCATGTGACTGTTGTAAACAGGAAGTGTTCAGTTCCTCACTTTGAATAGATTCATCCTGCTTAAGTCTGATTGAGTCACACTGTTTTTCATATTAATTTCATTCATTTTCTTCCCCCTCCATCCGTCGCGCAGGACTATTCCTTCGTGTATAAGCCAGAGCTGTGCCAGGCGTTCGTTGGCTGCTCCATGTTCGCCCCCCTGAAGACGTTGCCCAGCCAGTGTCTTCCCCCCATCAAGATCCCAGAGGACTGCGTCTACCGGCCGAGCTGGACCATGGGCAGGGAGATGCTCAACCCCGTGCCCGTCATGACCTTCGTCAACAAGGACAGGTGTGTCTCCGCCGCTGCTCGTTTTCCTGACGTCTCTCTGCCGTCTTCCGAGCAGAATGAGAAGCAGTGATTGGACTGTGCCGAGCGCCGGGCGCTGTGTGTGCAGGGAAGCGTGCAGTCATCCCTCTGTGCTCTCTTTCTGTCCACGCTCCCTCCGGTCTCTCCCTGGACACCACCTTAGCAGGCAGCTCAATTTCCCATGCATGGCTGCCTCAGGCGGAGCAGTGAAATGAGTGTAAAATGCCTTCTTGGTTGAAGATGAGGATTATCACTGGAGTGGTGAGATGGGCCCCCACAGCGGCTCCATGCCACCTCGCTGCTCACAGCGGCTTGGTGTCTTCACTGTATCCGTCACTGCTCCTCTAAGCTTTACAGCTGCTCCGCTTCCACTACCCTCCGCCTTCCAATTGTTCTTTATTGTTTAATCTGCATATTTATCAGAAGGAGTATTGGAGTGAGGCTGGATTTGCTGTATTGATTATGTGCATTTAATACACTCGGATGGACTGATCCATTACTACACATACGAGCTTACCGATCTTTTTATTTTATTTCCTATCCATCTCCGCCTTAATGTTCAAGCGCCAACGTTGAACTGCTCAGCCGAGCGTCCGATTTTTAACAAACGATACAAACATTGCGGAATCATAACTGGCCTGGAGCAAATGCCAGAGCGTTTCTCCGGGTGTGGAAGTGAAAATGTTTTGGCTTGTGAGAAAGGTAACTGCGCGGTGTGTGTGATGAAGCGTCGGTGCGCAGCAGGGATGGCACAAAAATTTCATCCTCTCTACCAGAGAGGAACAGAACAACTGCAAATTCAGCTTATTCAGTCAGATCGTATGTATCCTTCTCTAAGGACATTTATTGGTGGAATATTCAACTCTTCTTTTCACATTTTTCTATTGAAAATAACTAATAATGTTTAGCTGTGTAGGTAGCAGTGTAGCAGTAGGAAAAAAACTTTTTCAAAAAAAAGTTTCAAAATGTGGATTGAATTTCTCAAATGGCACGAAAGGGTTACATTTATTGAGAAAATGCATGTAAACTTAAGAGTTATGATGGGGACTGTAGCTGGTCAAAAGATTTAATGCAGTTAAATTGAGCTAAAACATGGTCTTGTATTTTTATCACACTTTTCAAGAACAGAACTTTTTTTGCATAGACAGTAAAAAAATGCCAGTGCTTTTTTTTTTTATCTTGTACGACTCAGTGCACTAAAATCAGCGTTGCTGTCTATAATTGGCATACCCAAATTTGTAATAATTCTCAGAAAATTCAATTTTGCATCTGGTATTCCAAAATATTTAATTTTGTGTGATTTTATGATTGAAAAATGTGGGTTAAAATTGTCTGAATTGCCTGAAAAAGTTGCATTTTTTGAGGAAAGGTTTGGAAATTTAGCACAACTTGAGCAGTCAGACAGGCTCCACATGTGTTCCACGTCTCATATGTAAGCTGCTCTTTTCGTAGCTGTAGATCTACTTCAGTCCAAACCATTAAGATGACTTTTTGAGAGTTGAGTGCTGTGTGGAAATGCTGAAGCCCTGTGCCCGGCGGTGCCTCCACCTCCACCTCCGCCTCCCTCGGTGCTCGTGCCCTGGCTGGAGACGGCGTTGTGCTGGGACTTCCTTCTAATGGGCCTGTGCCAGGAGTTGTTCCCCACATACTGCTAGGGACACGATGTGCTCACCCTCCCCTCCCCTCCGTTCCCTCTCTCACTCCCTCACTTGCTCCTTGCTTTCTCACACACACACACATACACTCTTGCTCTCTCTGCTTCCTCACAGTTGCTTGCCAGCCCAAAAATAACCCTCACCTCAGAGGGACTCTTGTTGAAATGTTTATTGAATGTCCTCGTCTCTCCCTCTGCTCCTCCTGGCTACCCGTTTCCCTCTCTCTCTCTCTCTCTCTCTCTCTCTCTCCCTCTCCCTCCTGCATTCTTGTTCTCTCATGTGTAAACATGTGCACAGTCTGAGCCCACTCTGCATTCCTTTTGTAGTGAATGTCGTCGTGCCCTACTGCCTTATTACTCCGACTGTCTTCACAAATTCGGTGGGACAGTGAGATAACGGCGCGTTGTTATCTGAAGCCGTGCTGTTCTGGGACCGAGGACAACGACTCTATTCCCCGTGCCAGTGCTGGCTGTGCTCCTTAGATACAATTAGACTTACAGCACAACAAGACCGCAGCTGATCGTACGCGTTTCTACACACGTGGCACATAATTTCATGACGAGGCTGGTTTTATATTTGTCTTTGCAGAGCGGTTAGGGTGTTGGTTGAATTTTTACCTGAGTTAAAGAAACCAAATCTCTGAATAGCTTAACTTTCTGAGGGATCTGGATGCAAGTTGAGCCTGATTATAAGATCACCGATCTTTTACAAGATTGAAAAATAGGAAAAAAACTAAACAGAAGTCGTCTTTTGAATTACATTACATAGTTATGTTACATTTTCTGACATTATTTTAAGTAGAGATGATGTTATGGTGGAATTAAAGAGCTGTTGGGAACATTTCTGAATGCCACTGACAGGAGGTTGACACAAAGGTGTTCATGCTTAACTAATGATATATAATTTTCTGTGCAGGCCTCATTGTTGTCAGCCCTGCTCAGAATCTACCGTCACTCACTGCTGTTCAAAACATTCGAGCTGCTGCATTTTAAAGCCTTAAAAAATTACTTAACAACAACTTCCAGCACCTGTAGCAGACTTCTCATCCTCACAGTATGATCTCAGGGTCGCTCTTCGCTGTGTGGACATAGCGTTAGGCTGACTCAGGCCTATAGATCACTTCCTGTGTGTGATCCACAGAACGGTTATAAGCCTTTCACAGTATTTGATTGAGCTGAAGATATTAGCGATGCTGTTCTACTTCCTGTCTAAATCCTGTGCTTTATGTTCTCTGCTCTCAGTAACATCCCCAGTGTGGGCAGCACCATGGACCAGGACTACAGTCAGACCTACACGCCTCAGACGCACACGCCCTTCATGTCGAACAGCGCTCCGCCCAGTAACAGCGGCGCGGGAATCCTGCCGTCACCAGCCACCCCGCGTTTCTCCGCCCCCACCCCACGAACGCCGCGCACCCCCCGGACGCCCCGCGGCCCCTCCAGCGTCCAGGGCTCGCTCAAGTACGAGAACTCGGACCTGTACTCCCCGGCCTCCACGCCCTCCACCTGCCGGCCGCTGAACTCGGTGGAGCCGGCCACCGTGCCCTCCATCCCCGAGGCCCACAGCCTCTACGTCACCCTCATCCTCTCCGAGTCCGTCATGAACCTCTTCAAGGACTGCAACTTCGACAGCTGCTGCATCTGCGTGTGCAACATGAACATCAAAGGCGCCGACGTGGGCGTGTACCTGAGCGACCCGGTGGGCGAGGCCCAGGAGCCCTGCAGCTGCGGCTTCAGCGCCGTGGTCAACCGGCGCTACGGCAACGGCTCCGGCCTCTTCCTGGAGGACGAGCTGGACATCATCGGCCGCGGCTCGGACGTCAGCCGGGAGGCGGAGAAGCGCTTCGAGGAGCTGCGGCTCCACTCGCTGGAGAAGACGGGCGTCGGGAGGGGCGACCGCGTCCCCGACGAGCTGATCCTGCTCCTGCAGGACCAGTGCACCAACCCCTTCTCGCCCATATCGGTCCCGGAGCACGACGCGGCGGCGCGGGGGCCGGGCGGGGCCCCCGTCCCGGCCTGCGTCCGGGTGGAGGAGAGGGACTACCACAGCGACTGCTACATGGCCCTGGAGCACGGCCGGCAGTTCATGGACAACATGTCGGGGGGAAAGGTGGACGAGGCGCTGGTGAAGAGCACCTGCCTTCACCACTGGGCCAAGCAAAACGGTGAGAGAGCTACGCAACTGAGGAAGTCTCTAAATGAGTCATATGTACACAAGACTGAAAAGCGAGTGTAAAATAAGTTAAAATGTTGGAACAGCGAGGCATTAAAGTGAAATCAAGGTCAAATAGAAAAAGGTTGGCTAATATGAATAAACACTTGAGCATGACGTTATAAGATCAGGAATTAAAAAGCTCCGCATGCTCGCATATATAATGTGAATGATCTCTTCAAATAAAGTTCAAGTGCTTATTTTTCCAACCTTTTTAAGGATTGCCACATTTTCTACCCTGATAAGTTGAGAAGCATCAACACTTAAGCATTCGTGTCAGACAAACTTGGAATACCTTCAGGACGTCTGGTTGGAAAACACCTGATTAAACTCGAACCCGGGAGACTTTAACAGCACGCAGAAATGTCTGCTCTAATTATTTTTCCCGCTCCCAATCCTCCGGTTTCTCACTCTGGGGTCACCTGTGTTCTCCAGCAGTGGACGTGAGTGCGCTGTGCTCTCAGGACGTGCTGCGGGTGCTGATGTCCCTGCAGCCCGTGCTCCAAGACGCCATCCAGAAGAAGAGGACGGTGCGGTCGTGGGGCGTTCAGGGTCCCCTCACCTGGCAGCAGTTCCACAAGATGGCCGGCCGGGGTTCATACGGTAAAGCTCTGCAAATGCATTCATTCGCCAGCTTTGTTTTCTTCTCTCTCTCTCTTATAAATAAATCAGTGTGTTCCTCGTCTGCCAAGAGAAGTTTTCACAAATAAGATTCCTGAAGAAACTCCCCGAGAGTGAAAGGACATAACACTTTTTATTATCAAAAGTATTGTGGCTGGATCCCCAGTATCCACTGAGATTGAAACATTTGGGATGTGTGTGTGTGTGTGTCTTTGGGCAGAAAAAGTGGATGTTGTGAGATCAATAGAGAGTGTGTGTTCCCTGCGGTGTGTCCCAGATGTCAGCTCTGCTGGGAGGAGCTGTCAGATCCTCGGGTGACCTCGCGTTGTGATGCACAGTGGAGGATTCAGAGAGGAGCTGACACCTTACCTGTTAGCAGCTCTCACTCCGCCGTCCTCCGTTTTTCTCGCTTCTTCCCTTCATTGGTGTCCCCCCGCCTCCTCCCCACAGGCACAGACGAGTCCCCGGAGCCTCTCCCCATCCCCACCTTCCTGGTGGGCTACGAGTACGACTTTGTGGTGCTGTCTCCTTTCGGGCTGCCCTACTGGGAGAAGCTGCTGCTGGATCCCTTCGGCTCCCAGCGGGACGTCGGGTATCTGGTTGTTTGTCCCGACAACGAAGCTCTGCTCAGCGGCGCCAAGAGCTTCTTCAGAGACCTCACAGCTGTCTACGAGGTAGGGAAAAAAGTGCTTTCACCTTCCAAGTCCACCATTATCTGAAATAACTTTCTTTCAGACTTTTGATGTTGAATGTTAAATAAAACAATGCTCTCACACTTGATTTGCTCACTGTTGGGCGTTTTCCTGCAGTCTTGTCGATTGGGGCAGCACCGGCCCATCTCCAAAGGCTACCCCGACGGCTTAGTTCTTGTAGGTGGCAGCGGATCCAAGAGCCTGGTGGATCAGCCAGTCAGCGAGTGGTTCCTCAAGGCTGCCAGTGGCAACAGCGACGCCTTCACCAAGCTCAAACTCTATGCACAAGTCTGCCGCCACAACCTCGGTGGGTACCGCCGGCCGCGGTGTTCACCGCCGCGCCTGTGATTCTGCACGGCTGCTCCCTCTTCTGTTGCTCAATGTCTCAGCCATTCAGCTCTTTGTTGCTGAATTTCACCTCTCACTTTACTTTATTATGGTGTTGATATGAAAAGGCTAGCTCAGAAACCTTGACTGCTTGAAGAGATTAGAGCTTTGAAATGCAGTGAAAGTGTGATCAAGATTATGAAATTGAATAAATTGAGTGTCTTTATAGTGTTGCCTTTATTGTTTCATGATAATAATTCTGTTTTTTCTTTCTCTTTCAGCTCCATACCTCGCGTCACAGCCATTAGACAGCTCCCTCATCACGCAGCCCAGCCCCCCGCCCTCATCCAGCCAAACGCCATCCACACAAGTGTCGAGCTCCTCCTCCTCCTCCTCCTCCTCCTCCTCCTCCTCCTCCTCCTCCTCCTCCTCCAACGCAGCCGGCCAGCAGGGCACCACGAACATCGCCAGCTCCTCGGTCCCCAACAGCACCACCAACACCAACAGCAGCAGCAACAACAGCGGGTCCGGAAACAGCTCTGCGTCATCCAACAGCCTGGTGACGTCTTCGGGCCAGCCGGGCGGCGCCATGCAGTCCGCCAAGCCCAACGCCTTCCCGCCGTTTGGAAACATGGGCAGCCAGAGCCAGGGAGGCGGACAGCTGGGACAGCAGGCTGGTTCCCAGAACTCTGGCACCTCAGGGGAGAACTCCAGCAGCCAGGCACCGGGGTCCACAGAGCCCCCCGAAAGGTAGCGCTCAGCACTGAGCCTGCGGCGGCGCCGTGTTCTCAGCAGCGCGTCGATTCACTCACCCTGCTCTTCTTGTGTTTGTGCCAGCACTTTGGAACGAGAGAAAGTGGGCGTGCCCACCGACGGGGAGTCCCACGCCATCACGTATCCACCCGCCATCGTTGTTTACATCGTGGACCCCTTCAGCTACGAGGAGGCGGACGGCGGGCCGGGCCCCGTGCCGGCCCAGTCCAGCGTGTGGACGCTGGGTTTGCTACGCTGCTACCTGGAGATGCTTCAGTTTCTGCCGCCGCACATCCGCAATTCCATCTCAGTACAGGTGAGCCGGTCTCTCAGGAAGTCCACCTTGATGAGTTCTGATCAGAAACGGTTTGATTTTCATCTTCAGAGCAAAAGTAACTGCAAAAAAATACAAACGCTGGAGCAGTTCGACGGGTTAACCTCAAGCTGTTCAACCTGTGAAACAGATGTATTTCAGTTTCTAAAACTTTCCTGCCTGTTCTGTTTCTCGGTGTATGGTAATGCAGGAACTTGGGGAGCTTTATGACTAATAATATGAATCACCAATGTTTATGGGGCAACTCTAATTTATGCAGAGTTGTATTAGATTGCATTGCATATGCATGATGCATTCATTATGAAAACACAGTTGCACCGCTGGAAATTAGCCATAAAATGTGGCTTATTTATGTGCCGTAAAAAGCTTTAATATACTGTTTTGTTGAATTTGTTCTCGCTTTGCACATTTTACGCTCCTCAGATCGTCCCGTGCCAGTACCTGCTGCAGCCGGTACGAGGCGAAGACCGCCACATCTACGCCCAGCACCTCAAGTCCCTGGCGTTCTCCGTCTTCGCCCAGTGCAGGCGGCCGCTGCCCACCTCCACCCACGTCAAGTCCCTGACGGGCTTTGGGCCGGGCCTGGCCGTGGACACCGCGCTGAGGAGCCCGGAGGTGAGCGCAGCGGCCGCAGTGTTACGCGCCATTCACACAACAGTATCTCATCAAAGAAGAGTCATTTTTTCGTGCTGGCGTCTGATCAGTATTCAGGTAAAAAAGCCGGAGCTTTATCCCCCAGAAGCAGCACAGTTTTGTTTCCTTCCAGCTGGAGGAAAGCTGAATGAACCTGACCTGATGCCGCCCAGCCTCTCGGCTGTGGTCGTGTTCAGTCTGCCCCCGGAAATAAAGACGACGGGAAGAAATAGAGTTTTTAGCACAAACCAAACTGATTTCTTTTTTTTTTTCCTTCTTCCCGTTTCTCTTTATGCTGGAACTGGACCAAAGGAACTTGTAACCCTCTGCCGCTCTGGAGTTTTCCTTCCATTATCTGCTTGGCTAGCTCCTCGAGACCTTCATAATGGGATCTCGACTCCCGGTTTAGACAAAGCGGCGTTTCTGATCAGCACCTAATTCAGTTGACTTCCTTCCTCGCAGCAAGTGCTACCTTTTACCCTAATACACACTTGATATTTCTGCTGCACGGCTGGCTGGACTGGAATACGACCGGGACAATGGGAGAAAGACAATGGCGTACATGCATTGTAAAAATATTTAATAATAGATATCCTGTGACTGTAGAAGGAAATTCTACTTGAGAAAATAAAGTTTTGAGCAAATAAATAACATTCATAATGCAAAGGAGGAGTAAATCATTAATACCAACACTTTACGCAGCTCTATGAACGAGAATGTGTTTGATTGGAACAGGCAGTTTAATTTGTCTCTCTCCCCCTCCCGCAGAGGCCGGAGTGTCTGCGCCTGTACACGCCGCCGTTCATCCTCGCGCCGGTCAAAGACAAGCAGACGGAGCTCGGGGAGACGTTCGGCGAGGCCTCGCAGAAATACAACGTGCTGTTCGTGGGATACTGTCTGTCCCACGACCAGCGGTGGCTCCTGGCGACGTGCACCGACCTGTACGGGGAGCTGCTGGAGACGTGCATCATCAGCATCGACGTGCCGAACAGGTGGGACCGCCGTCGGCAACGGGGGAAAAAGAGATGCGTGAACGAGGGTTACAGCACAGTTTCATTTGTTTTGATTTGTCTCAAACATATTCAGAAACACACTTCTGTAATTTACATAAAAGTAACCTACATAAGAGAGTTCTGCGCATTTGTTTGAGAAGAGAAAAGATTTTAGAAAATCTAGATAAGTTGGGTTTTTTTTCATCAGGTTTTATGACTTATCAGAAGAAAATGATTTATTGGAAACATACTCATCTTTCACAGTTGACTTAACTGTATTTATCTATTCTTATCCATAGTGTTTGAGGTATTTTAGATTACCTCACTCTTAAAAGTCCCATCAAGACTATTTCACAATTTGACACATTTAGATAAATGCATGATTTTCTTTTCAACACTTGTGTTTAAGTCGAGGTTGATTTTTGCCTCAATAAAATTCAAGGCAGTCAAAAGCTGCAGGTTTTAGCTTGTTTTTAACCATATTCTGCAACAGACACATGCAGCTTTAACTGTAGTGCGTTTGGATCGCACCACTGAAAACACCGTAAAAGGCCTCATTGTGCATCACTCACAGATCTCCAGTCTGGTGTTTGATGGAATTTTACCGCTCCTCGCGTTGAGGAAATGTTCTCGTCTGCTGATGACACAGATTGTGCCACAAAGTGTCAGCCGGTTAGAGAAATGTAATCTTACCACTGAGCTTTGTTGGATTTGTCTGAATCAGACGCCGCGGCGCTCTCACGGCAGTGAAGGCGTGAGAGCGCCTCCACATCGTCGACATGCTGCACACTCTCCACTTGTTAATCTTTCTCTGCGTGACAGAAGTCTGTGACCTTGCACGCCGCGCTTTTCAGCCGTCATTGACGCTGGAAATGTGTCTCCTTGAAATCCAGACTGTGATTCTTGTCTTTATTACGTTTGAGCTCAGCTGCCAAGTGACTCTCTGCCGAAATGCAAATTAGAGAAGAAAAACACACAGCTGTCAGTCAGGCCTGGACGTTGAGTGTATTCTACTTTAAAGCTGCCTGATTAGCCGCTGAGTGTGTGTGTGTTTTTTTTTTTTTTTTTTTTTTTTAAGAGGGTTTGACGCGAGTGTGTGTATGTGTGTGTGTTGCAGGGCGCGGAGGAAAAAGGGCTCGGTCCGGCGGCTCGGCCTGCAGAAGCTGTGGGACTGGTGCTTGGGCCTGGTGCAGATGACGTCCGTGCCGTGGAGGGTGGTGATCGGCCGACTGGGCAGGATCGGACACGGAGAGTTGAAAGGCGAGAAGAAACGTCGCGCGACAACAACAGCAACAAAATCCGATCTATTCCGGCGTCCGCTCATCCCCCCCGTGTGTGTGTGTCCTCCTCCCAGACTGGAGCATTCTGCTGAGCAGGAGGAACCTCCAGTCGCTCAGCCGCCGCCTCAAGGAGATGTGCCGGATGTGCGGCATCTCCGCCTCGGACACTCCCAGCATCCTCAGCGTGTGCCTGGTTGCCATGGAGCCGCAGGCATCTTTCATCATCATGCCAGGTACAGCGTGTGCAGACGACGGAGGTTATGCACACACCTGGCGTCTGTTTCGTCGCACGCGTCTTCATCGGAGTGCGTGTATGTGTGTGTGTGTGTGTGTGTGTGTGTGTGTGTGGCATGATGGATGGCAGGAGCATATCACAATGCGTGTCCCCTCCTTGTCCAGAGCAGATTGATGGCAGGGAAGATGTTGTACCTCTCGCTCATAAAGCACTGCCTCTCAGACGCCCATTGATCTCAATGCAGCGTGATGGAGAGCCAGATCAATGGGTTTATTTTGGGAGGCGGGCGGCGGATTGCCGCCGCATCATGCCGGGCTTCAGCTGAGCTACGCCGAGCCGAGGACGTCTCCTTCCTCCAAACCCCCCGACGCTGCGGGAGATTAGCGGGGCTATGACTAAAGGGGGTTGGCGCTGAACCCAACAGCTGTTCCGACACGTTAAATCCAGTTTCCTGCGTGATGCGCGAACGCGGAAACACTCCAGGTCTGTTTTTAAAGCTGCCACTGTGAGCGCGGCTTAGCCAATCAAAGCCCAGCAAACAGTGAAAATTAAGGTGCATTTATAGTTCAGCGTCATTAACATTTGAAATCCCTCCGTTTGGATTTGAAACGCCGCTGCTGTTAATCACGGTTACGGCTCCGCCGTGGCGTTCGGCTCAGACCTCACTCATTTATTTTTAACTTTGTGCTGCAATAAAATGAAATCGGTTCAAATCGGTGGAATGAGCCGAGCGGATCAACCACAAAGTCTTTCAAAATGTTTTTACTGCTCAGGAACCTCTTCGGTTTTTACGACAAAGCCACCCAGCGGTGTCAAACATGAGGCCCGTGGGCCAAAACTGGCCCGCTCCAAACCCACCAAGCAAATTGTAACAATTGCAAAGAAAGCATTGAAGGTTTAATCAAATTTTTTAAGAGCAGCAAACACAACGCTGAGGCCCGAGCTGAGACATCAGTATGAACTCCAGCTACGTTGCTGCTATTAAACGAGCATTAACTCAAATCTACGCTGTCAGGGGGAGTTTTTGAAAACAGGCAACACTGACATGCAAAATACAGTGAAAACTCCATAAGACATCCAGAACTGTATGTTTCATGGAGTTTTCACTGTATTTTGCATAATTTAAATTGGCTCCATGCTCAGATTGTACACATTTTTTGCACTAATATTTCAGAATTTAAAAAAATATGCAAGAAATAGTCATGGTGAAACAGCTGTAGGACAAGTTTTCTTGACATTTCACTGTATTTTGCACCAGAAAGTGTCATTATAATTTAATTAATGTTGAATTGGTCGTCAATTTAATTAAATTTTTGGAATTAAACCAAACATTTTACAAATTATGCAAGAGCATTACAGGGAATGACCCAGTGTAAAACCAGAGCTGAAGTGCAGATAAACTTGTGAACTTAAAAGATTCTGCAGCTTTACAGTGAAACATTCAGGTGATGGAGGTGTTTATGGGTAAATAGTTGGGTTTGCCACTTTTACAGACGTCTCTGCATTGATGCAGTTTTTGTCTCCAGTGCCCGTTTGGCCTTTCATGCAGACGTTGACGTGGTCTAACGAACCCCCCCCTTTTCCTTCCTCCAGACTCTGTGTCCACCGGCTCGGTGTTCGGCCGCAGCACCACGCTCACCATGCAGACGTCCCAGCTGAGCACGCCCCAGGACACCTCCTGCACCCACATCCTGGTCTTCCCCACCTCCGCCTTCGTCCAAGTCGCCAGCTCCAACTACACCAACATCGACACCAACCTCGACATCCTCAACGCCACCACGGGTCGGTGCCGCGTGTCTGACCAATTCCCGCTGCACATTCAGGGCTGATTCCTCCGCAGAAATGTTGAATCACTCCTCCGCATTCTCCACAGACGGGTCCGATGCCATCGGGATCTTTGACCTGCTGGACCAGGAGAACGAGTTAGTGGACCCAGACATCATCAACATCTCGCCCACCACGTCCCCGGTACACTCCCCCGGCTCGCACTACCACCACGGAGGCGACGGCAGTAAGGTGAGCGCGCCCGCCACTTGACTTGACGTGAAGCGAGCCACTCGGCGGGGAAAGCGAGCTAACCTGGAGTCTCCGCCCCCCTTTCAGGGTCAGAGCACCGACCGGATGGAGTCTCACGAAGAGGTTCCCAACCTGCTGCAGCAGCCTCTGGCTCTCGGGTACTTCGTCTCCACGGCCAAGGCCGGCCCGCTGCCCGACTGGTTCTGGTCCGCGTGTCCGCAGGCGCAGAACCAGTGTCCTCTCTTCCTCAAGGTACAACACCGGAGCAGCTGTTCACCTGTGACTAGTGCTGAAACCAAAAAATGACATTTTCATCTGACTCGTCCACGCTCTTGCTGTGTTTCGGTGTCAGTCTGCACCGATCTGTGAACACACACACTCGGTGTGTGAAGTTCTGTTCTGGTTGTGAGACTCGGGTTCGTACAGGCTGGATTAATGGTAATGTGCTCGCTCAGTCGCTCCTGTTAACGCTTCGCTGTCATGCGAGTGGAGATTTTCAGGTGTGTTTATCATCTCTACACTTTTCACTCTGGCTTCCCTGCACACGTGACATTTTTATCACGTTAGTTCTGGACAGAAGAGGTTTTTGACTTTTTTTTTTTTTTTTTTTTTTTTTTTCTATTAGAGGCTTTTTATGTTGGAGTTTCTTATTTTTATCTGCGTCTACAGACCGGGTACCATATGCTGCACAGATTGTATTTGAGATAAACGGCTTTCTGAGTAAAACTTACTGAGCTGGACGACTCCTTTATAACTTCAATAAAACACGTTTTATCCTTCTTCTTTTTTTCCCCGCTAAATACTGTATCGGTCTCAAATGCATGTCTTTCGGAGTTCCTGGAGAAAAGCCACATGCGCTCAGAGAGAACATGCAAACCCCACACAGCCTCGCTCCGCCTCTCACACTGAGGAGCTGACGACTGCAGAATGATTCCCAGGACTGTAAGAGTTAAGGAATGAAGTTCACCTTCTGGAAAGCACAAATCGATAATCAAAACCTGATTATCATTAAGACCTGAAGCGGCTCTCCGGAGGTAATAAAATCTACCAACCACAGTGCAGGCGCTTAAATAGAGGGGCAATTTCACGCAAATTGGGCCTCTATGGGGTTGAACAAAAAATGATGTGGTTATTTGATCAGGCAGTTGGAGAAGGTGTAATTAGGTGAGGCCTGACTGCGTGGTTTGGGAATCCTCCTGCGCCGAGGGAATCAAAGCCATCGATCCCTCCCTCCATCTAATTAGTAGAAAGGCAGAAGTGTAAACCGCACAGGAGGCGTCCGGACCGTAAAACCACCGCAGTGAAGACGTGAGACGTTAATGAGGCGCCGACCGCCGCGGTGGATCCCGTTCAGTTCAACCTTCGTCTTCTTTTTTCTTTCTTTTTCTTTTTTTTCGTTTTTTTTTTTTTGTGTGCGATTGCACGCAAAAAAATGCGAGTTTTGATTTGCGTCGACGCCCCCGGACGCGGTTCGGATGAGCCGTGATAGAAGGCTGCTGAATCCGTCCTAATGCCTCCTCTTCCTCTCTCTCTCTCTCTCTCTCTCTCAGGCCTCTTTGCACCTCCATGTGTCTTCAGTGCAATCAGACGAACTGCTGCACAGCAAACACTCCCACCCCCTCGACTCCAATCAGACCTCAGATGTACTCAGGTAAACAACACACTCCGCCTCCAGTCAAGAGCTCAAATTACTCTCACCGCCCTGCTGGCAGCCGGCTGCCTGCCGCCGCCGCGTTCCTGGACTTTGTGCCGTTTCTTAGTGCGTACGAGTTCGTCAAGGTATTTTATATTTAACCCCCGGGTGTCCGTCTGATTTACCACCCGCTCAAGTCATTAAGGGCAAATTTAAAAAGCAGGAAAACTTCACAGATTACCTTTTTTTTCTCTCTGCATAAATCTCTTAAACAGCTTCAGTCCTGCTCAGAAGTGTTATTAAATTATTTTGAGAACTTTTATTACTTGATCTCACTTCAGTAAAGTATGGAAAAAGAAAATGTTTCAAAGATGTTTCTTGATTTGTTGAATAAAATTTCACATTTTTGAATCCTTATTTTGCACTTAAGCAGAATTTTGAGTCCCAAAGTTTTTCAAGGAAAAGATTTTCTCACGCAGTCGTTTCAGGAAACGCAGTAAGTCCAAAGTGACGGACCGATTAAGTGAGGAGGAGAAAGTCTACATGGATGGAAATGTAGATTTCTGCTGCCTGAGGCTGTGAGAGCCTCCGGATCCTCGCAGCGCAGGCTGGATTATCGAACGGGGCTGACGAAATCTCTCGGCCGTCTCTCCACAGATTCGTGCTGGAGCAGTACAACGCCCTCTCCTGGCTGACGTGCGACCCGGCCACGCAGGACCGCCGATCGTGTCTGCCCATCCACTTCGTGGTGCTCAACCAGATGTACAACTTCATCATGAACATGTTGTAGCCGCGGAGGACACATTTCCGAGGCGCAGGAGGAACCGCCGAGCCGCTCCGGGCCCTCGCTCCCGCTCCTTGTGCTCCAGAGACACGCACACCACAGAGAAGGGAATCCGGAGAGAGCGGCGGGTCGGCTGTGGCGGTCTGTAGCGCGGCGGCGCGGCCGGTCGCCGGTCTGTAACCTTATCGGAAGAAAAGGGACGAATTCGATCAAAGGAGGAAAAAAAAAAAAGCTCGGTTTTGAGACGTGAAATTCCTTTTTAATTCCGTTTGGATGAGATACGATCCAAATGAAATGCCTGCATCTATCTTATTTATTGTAAGTTTTTAAATGTATAATTTGTCTTATTTCTTAACCTCTTTTATATATAAAAAATGGCGAAGGTTTATACCACCTTCCTGCTTTAAAGCAATTGGTCGAAGATATATGTAATCGTCTTAATTGATAAAAAAAAAACAAAAACAACCAGGACAAAAAAAAAACTCCCATAAAAATGAGATAAAGTTCCCAGTAGGTTGCTTTTAGAGTATTATTTTTTGTAATGGAGACAGAATATTTGTATTGTCACAATGTACAGAAGAGTTAGAGTTGGAGAATTATGTTTCATGCCTGCGAGCGTGGAGGACTTACAGCGAAGCTGTAGCTACAGAGGACTTTGTACAGCAATGAACTTCACTGTGTTCAAATAAAGAGGTACATTGTTGTATATAGTATTTTATACCACACATTTAGACACAAAAACCAAACGGCAATATATATAAATAATTCTATATGAAGGCCACGTCGGCAGTTGGTGGCGTGGCTTCTGTTTTAGGAATAAAGTGCGTCAACTTATTTCCCTGTGCTTGTGTTTCTTGCCTTGGGGGGGCGGGAAGGGCGAGGGGGGGGTGGTCAAGCGATGGAGTGTGAGAGTGAAGATGTGGTGTAAATGAACTTGAACCAGCTGGACATGCGGGAGAAGACGTGCTGTTGGGTAATCTTTTGTTTTTTTTGTCTTTATCTTGGCCGTCACAGTGTTCGATCTCCTTTTGAGAGTACACAAATACATCCAGCATTTAATACACTTTTGGAAATTAATCTGGCCGTGTTTTGTTTCTGGAAAATTGTGGTTTCTTTTGCAGTAAACCATCAGCTTCCACTTATCCTCCTAAAAGTGCACTCTGCTGTCGAGTGGGAAAGGCAGTGAAATAACCCTGCATGGTAATTTGAGGCGGATATCTTACTTGTAAATTGCCGGCTTGCCCCAGGGTCATGTAGTAGCAGCTGGCAGTTCATTCTTTGGAGAATTTTCTGCGTTTTGTCTCTAGCTGTCAGCGGCCTGTGAATAAACAGAGGTCCTGCTCTGTTTTTCCTTCATTCCACAGCGAACTGCTGTCAGCCTGCCCTTGAACGTGAATTCAGGTTTAATACTTGGATTTATACCAACATCGCTCGTGTCAGTGACAGGGCGGGTTCAGACGGTGAAAAGTCGGGATGTTTAAGACTGATGAAAAGGTTAAACATGCATCTGCTATTTATCTTGATCCAAATCTGGTGGGAAAAAAAAGAAAAAGGCCAGAAGCTAAGCTGTGCCGAGGTTGTGCTTTCTTGTTCTTCCATGGCTTTTCTTCACTTTTCTTCCACAGTCCAATGATGGATGACTCCGGATTTTTAAAAAGTCTCTTATTACTCATCTTCTTCACTGGGCCAGTGCTTCCCCCAGATCAGAGGTGTTAAACACACAGCTGACTGTGTGAAGGCAGGTTACACCCTGAACACTCCAACCACTCAGATTCACACCTATGCAACTGAGGCAACTGTGTAAATAATAATAATACTAATGATGGTAATAATCATTTAACTCCCTAAATGATTCCATACTTGGAAGCAGAAATCACAAAAAAATGAAGAAACAATTAAAACTCAATCAAAGCCGATGTAAATTTAGGGAAAGAAAAGAGCACTGTTATTTGGAACAACAGTATTTATTGCAAATCCTGTTAAAAGCAGGTTAAGACACAGGAACACACACAGTTTAGAGGCAACGATTATTTTTTTAAAAATGCATGTTTTTGAACCACACACCGTGGGAGAGAACACAGTTTCGGCTTCCAGCGGAATCGAACCCGTGACTCTCACACTGTGTCGGTCAGTCCCTGCGTCCTCTGCAGGGTAGGAGGACCCGAGCAGCTTCATCCAGCTCCTCCACACTGACAGGATCACTGCCCCGCACCTTCACAATGACACCGCTCACTGCACACACACTCTGCATTCAGCCACACTTTACAATCTCCTGGGAATAAACACAGCTCCATAATAAACATACCGGCATCTTCCCGGACCTCTCAGCGGGTCCAGACTCTCTGTGGCGGCTGCCGGTGCACAGCAGAGTCCGAGGTCTGGAGGCCTCCGTGCTCACATTCCTCTTTCAAACACTTACTTTATCATAATACATAAGGTAAGATAATTTCTGGTGGTTTTTATTATAACAGAAAATGTTTACACGGCGCAGGAAATAGCGAGTATTGTCTTCTAAAATGCTAGCCTAGCTTTAGCTGCTAGCCGGCTAGTTAGCATGCTAATAGCTTCTGCGATAATAACGGACGGAACAGCGAAACAATGTAGCCGCTAACAGCTAACTGCTAATACGAAGTTTCACATTGCCTCATTTTCATGCATTTATGAACGTATACTATTTTATTGTGATTTATTCTTTCAGCCAAGGTAACGTTTCATTGTTGAGTACTTAAAATTTTAATAATTTAAGACTTTGGAATGATTTCACCTCCCTATAGTACGGGAGTGTTAGCTCTGCTAGCTAGTAGCATGTGGTGTGTTGTTAGCAACGTGATTGTATTAACTTTTATTTTGCCACATCTGATTTAATAAGCCGAACGTAAACACCACCAACAAACAGGTTACCTTGGGTCAGATGTATACTAAACAATAACGTTTAAAATTATTGTGCAGACAGATTCTGTTGACACATGATGACAGCTGTTATCTGGATGGTGATGTGTTTACACTTAGCACAAAATTTTATGTCATGTTTATTTTGTCAGGTAGGTTATTAGACAATCATTCATCGTTTATAATGATGACATGGCCAAGAGGCAGTAAGGAGGCACAGAGAAAAACAGCAAAACAAATAGATGCACAGTGTTGCACAATCATCAGTATAAAGATGTTCATGGGAGTCACCTGCACCAAGGACAATGTTTTTGACAAATACCTGCAGTCTGTCTCTTCCATCACATCTTCTGTCTGGTTTCCTGCAGGTGTGAACACAGAGATGGCAGACAGCACCGGGCTGCTGCAGTTTGTCAGCCCCTATGCTTTTGAAGCCATGCAGAAGGTGGACGTGGTGCGCCTGGCGGCGCTCAGCGACCCGGAGCTGAGGCTGCTGCTGCCCTGCCTGGTCCGGATGGCCCTGTGCGCCCCGGCCGACCAGAGCCAGTCCTGGGCGCAGGACAAGAAGCTCATCCTCCGCCTGCTCGCCGGAGTGGAGGCCGTTAACTCTATCGTGGCTCTTCTGTCTGTGGACTTTCACGCGTTGGAGCAGGACGCGAGGAAGGAGCTGCAGCTCAGGTATGAACGACCTTCACACAGTCATCAACCTGCAGAACAGAGGACCCTAGATAACACCTGCATTCTCTCTTCGATAGACAAAAAGCTGGAGGCGCTAATGCAGAGAGCATCTTGGTGTCCCAGCTGCAGCACGGCCTGACGCTGGAGTTCGAACACAGCGATCCCCTCAGGAGGCTCCGTCTGACCCTCAGCGAGCTGCTGGCCATCATGAATAAGGTATAATCACAGCTTCTATCACTCTCTATCAATACCTTCTTGTTTCTAGAATTTGAATATTAGTCCTCCAGTGAACTCGCTGAAACAGAAGCATCACTGAGAGGTTGCTGAGGAGCTGCAGACTTTCTGATGACTGCTAATGACTCAAATCTGCAGTGTGTTTTATGTAGATGAGGGGAAGACATCTAAAGCATGTTTGATACTGAGAGACGGGAATAAATCCAGAGGAATTACAAAGGAAAATAAATTGCTGTATCTCTTGCGGAAATGGGTCACACATGAAAGAAACACACAGTTTTGTTTAATTGATCATTAAAGTTGAAGTTGGGATCAGAAATGACTCCTCATTCCTCTCACATCCTCTGGAATGAGATATTTCTCTGTGCTGAATAGTTTCCTCCTCTGATCGAGGGACGGGGATGATTGCTTCTTGTTGTTTTCTCAGGTGGCAGATTCAAACGGAGAGTTTTTCCTCAAGTCTTCGGAACTGTTTGAGAGCCCCGTGTACCTGGAGGAGGTGGCAGACGTCCTCTGCATCTTACAAGCAGGTAATGAATCCAGCTTCCGATCAGAATGAGACAAGCTTTTTTTTTTTCTTATTGGAAATAGATCTGACAATTATAATTGTTTTAGTTTTAACTTCTGCACAACGAGAAGATCATGCTAGATGTGATCCATGAATTCCTAACTGAGCCGGTTTTAACGGGTTTGTGTCACAGTGAGAATAATGCATTGTGGGAAGAACAGCTGGAAAAGAGAGATGACAGCTGGACAGAAACGTTTTAGGAACAGAAACTGTTAATCAGACATGTCAGTGTCATTTTACTTCAGGGGACGGACCAATAAAATAATTCAAGACACTTATTGTTTGATGTTTTACAAAACCAAACAATTACCACAGAAATCTTCAACAATCTCAGCATAAGGCCAATTTCAACAAGGTTTTTGTGCTATTTAAACACCGTTTTCCTGCTGGTTGGCTTCACTTGTCTCTTCTTCCACATGTGACCAGCGATGCTAATGAGCCGTGTTCCGATGACGGTTGATCATCACTTCGTGCTTTACATAGCTTCGTTCCAGGCTGGTCGTCTTTTTCTTCCTCTGCTCTTCATCTCGCTGACAGTCTGTACCGGGCTGACATGTAATCCCTCGTTAAACCACCGAAACGGAGCGAGCAACAAAGTGACTTCACGTCTGAGTCTCTTGTTTGTCGTGTATTTGCGGTGACGTTCTCCTTAAGTGCTTCCAAATGTTACAGGAGAGGAGAGTGGATGTTTTGTAAGTCTTCACTCTCTCCTGGCAAAGCAGACATGGAGGCTGTAAACTCCCAGCAATTCTCCACACACACACACACACACACACACACACACACACACACACACACACACACACACACACACACACACACACACACACACACACACACACTCCTCTGAAGCCGAGGTACTTGACTTTTAGTCCAGAAAAAACCTTGATCTCTTTTTAAACAGTGAGATGCTGCCTTGGGAGCAGTGAGATTTTACCACAGACGGACTCGTTATTTGTTATTACAGGTCATCTTCACAGATAAAACTGCCTCAGTGGAGGTTTTGGTGATCACTGGTGTCCTGAAGCCACAAGACAAGTCAAATCTGTCCAGAAAGTTCTGCTCACTGCATAAAATACAGATAAAACACTGAAAAGGTGGACTTTATCCTTCATTTATGGCTTTTCTATTGGATAGGTTCACAGTGTGATGTGATTTTAAAGATGGCCTTTGTGTGTATTGGCTGTGGATTTAATGTGGCAGTGTGCCGTCTGTTCATTGCCAGAGGACTCCAGTAACTTTACTATGAGGATTTCCTGTTGCGCTGAGTTCGTTTGGATCAAGACGTCTTTTTCTCCAAGTTAAATTGTAAACAGAGTGTGACTGAAATCAGTCTAACCTTATCTATCAAGCACTTCCAAGACAAAATTTCAAATGCTTTTCATGTTTCCCTCCTCTTCCCTTCAGTTCCTCTGTTATAAGGTGCTGAAATAGTCTTTTTTACTGTATATGCTCTGATATGTTTATAAATGGAGCCTCCATTAAACTGTGTGATTTTTCCCCTCAGAGCTGCCGTCCCTGCTGCCCATCGTGGACGTCGCCGAGGCTCTGCTCCACGTCCGGAACGGCGACTGGTTCCTGTGTCTGCTGGTGGCGAATGTTCCCGACAGCTTCAACGAAGGTAATCCAGCCGACTCTCAGCAACGCGGAGCAGAGCGGAGGAAGGAACTGTCACGTCCAGCTGGACGGCTCCATGGCTCGTTTCGAAGAAACGCTGAAGAGGGTTCCAGCTCTGGGCTGTCAGTGGACGAGTCACACTGGTTCTCTGCTAACAGAGCAAAATGAGTTCATCTGAAGGTTGACGGGTTGAAATCCCGCCATCCAGAAGCGTCAGACTCTGTCACGTTTAGTTTTTTTTTTTTTTTTTGATCATTTGGTTTGTGTGTCTAAAACCTAAAGAGTTATCTCAGGTTTGGACTTTTCCTGCTTTTGAATTGATCTGTTTTAATGAAACTTCTTGAAGTGAGGGAATTAGAAAAGTAGAGTCAGAATATTTTCATTCGTACTGATTGACTTCAATTAATTAATGTAACCTGAAAACAAGAGTGAAATGTTAATTATACTAAAGTCACTATTATGTCTGAAATTTAGTGGAATCTTACTTAGATTTTGTTTCAATGCAGAAGTTATAATATATGCAATATATGTGTCTTTTAATAATTCCTCATAAATGTAGAGCAGTTATGACGTAGATCTCATGACAAATCCACTTCATATGTTCGCCGTCTGATCACAACTGATACGGTTTCTCTCAGGCAAGGGTGGCAAACGTGAGGCCCGTGGGCCAAAACCGGCCCGGAACAGCTTTTCTTTTGTCCGTTGGCATTAATACTGAGTCAGGGCGTTTTCAAAAAGTTGGTCTGAGGAGAGAAGCCGTGATGAGTTCATGATACCTAAAGAAAATCAAAGGTTTAACCTGCACAGTTTACTGGAGTTCATTCATTCATCGTAGATAATCACTTCATTGAACTGAGCCTGTCCAAACCCAGCAATCCAAATATAGCCTCTGACTGTGTGTGTGCGTGTGCGTGTTGCAGTTTGCAGAGGTCTGATAAAGAACGGCGAGCGTCAGGATGAGGAGAGTGTGGGTGGCCGGCGCCGGACCGAAGCCCTGAGGCAGCTGTGTCAGATGAACCCCTCGCAGGCCCTCAACATCAGAGCCATGGTGGTGAGTTTCTCCCGGGTTATCGCCGCGCTCCACACGTCGCTGCTCGGCTTCAGACTCACACAGACGAGCTGCTCGGAGACGAAGACGTTTATTCCACCAAGCTGACGTTCGCTCCTCTGTGCCGGAACGAAACAGGATCGTCTAATCAACAGATCATAGTTTGCTTCCTTCATGTGTTAACATGCGTCCAAATAAACTCATTGGACTCAGGAACTTGTTTTCTCTGCTTGGATCAGCCCTCTTCACAGAGATTAGTAACACAGACGGTTTTTCTTTCTTTCTGGTGATTTATGTTGTGGTACACTTTGTGATGTGATCCCTGAGGGGAGAGATTTGTCTTCTCGCTTCCCTCCTTCTCTGGAGGAGGTTACAGCACAAGGTCAGCTATCGAACGAGGCCCCGGGAGGCTGTAGAAATTCATTGCTCTGCTGAATGATGCATACAGGGCTGGACTTTTGTTGACTTAGAAAACAGGGCTCCAGAATTTCATGTTAGTTCAGGGACTCGTCGAGCTAGTCGTCCGTGTCTCGTGAATGCAGGCTGCTGTGGGGAGGAGGGGGGCGGTGGTGTGAGTGATGAGATATTAAATGACCCGTGTTTGTGTGTGTCGTAGGTGGAGGAGTGTCACCTGCCCGGGCTGGGAGTGGCTCTCACTCTGGACTACAAGCCGGACACTGCGGACGACGCGGTCAGCCCGCTGGTCTCCTACGTCAGCGGCCTCCTGCTGGGAACCAACAGCAAAGTGCGCACGTGGTTCAGCATGTTCATCCGCAACGGGCAGCAGGTGAGCCAAACCATGGCATGTATCTACTCACACGACAGCAGACACATCCACACTCCAGTGTCTCGTCCGCCCGGGCCACTTCATCCGCCGCCAGCCTCTCTTCCTCCTGTATTATTCCTCTGTCGGCTCTTCAGTTGAATCCTCACCAATTCCGGATAATGCTGAAAATGTCCCAGAAGCCATAAAGGAAGTGCTGCTGTGTCCGCGATCTGATGGCAAATACACTCTGCAGCCGCTGCAAATGTCACCTTTTGTTTACGTTATAGAAAATGTGTGAAATTTCCTCCTCTGCCCTGAACCAGCGGGCCGCACGTCTCTGGAGAGCGCCGCACAAACGCACCGAAAAGCTTCTGGGTTAATTGATTATGAGCGGTGTTGTCAGTGAGGCGATTTGAGCCGCAGCTAGCATTAACGATCGCGTCTCTCTCGGCGCTGCCAGCGGAAGCGGGAGAGCAGCTCGGTGCTGTGGCAGATGCGCCGGCAGCTGCTGCTGGAGTTGGTGGCCATCCTGCCTCGCTCCCGCAGCACCCACGTCCCCAACGACGGCGACCCGGAGGAGGGCGGCGGCTCGGGCTACTCCGGCCTCCGGGAGGAGCACGTGGTGAAGGCCAGCGCCCTGCTGCGCCTCTACTGCGCCCTGATGGGCATCGCCGGGCTCAGGTAGGCCGCCGCCGCCATCGCCGCTCCGCGCGTCCACGTGTGAGGGGTTAAAGGTTAATCTGTGAGAACGAATCTCCTCCAGACCGACTGACGAGGAGGCGGAGCAGCTGCTGCAGCTGATGACCAGCCGGCCGCCGGCCACTCCGGCGGGGGTTCGCTTCGTCTCCCTGTCCTTCTGCAAGCTGCTGGCCTTCCCCACTCTGGTCAGGTACACCAAGCCCCGCCCCCCCGCTCTCTGCTGCCGGATCACAAACCTCTTCAGCTAACACTGGACCGCGGTTTGATTTGCTGTCAATGAATGCTGGTTATCTTCTTTCTCTGTGTGTGTGTGTGTGTCTGTGTGTGTTTTTCTGCGTGTGTGTGTTCAGCACTCCAGAGCAGGAGCAGCTCATGGTCATGTGGCTCAGCTGGATGATCAAAGAGGAGGAGTACTTCGAGAGGTGAGAAAATCAAAACGGTTAGCATGAAAACAAAACTGCAGCTCTGAAAAAAATAAGACACGCCATCTGAAACTATCAGGACTTTCTTTAGTGTTGTTAAACTTTTTGATTCATTCGACTTGACTGAATAATGCAAACCGAGCGTTAAATACTTAATATTGACAGAAACATTAATGTGGAGAAGTTGCTGCAGGTATTATTCCTTATTAATTTTACATACACTCCGACCGTGTGGTTGAGTTGTACTTAATGTGTGTGTGTGTGTGTGTGTGTGTGTTTATTATGCTGTTTGAATCAAGTAGCTGCGGCTTTAGATATTACTGCCAGTATTTTAAAAAAAGCAGTTTAAGGATCATCAATTGATAATACTGTAAATCTGTGAACTGTTCAATATGTAATGATTAGCAGTAATATACTGATGCAGCCTTTGCCAATAGGTTAAATCATTGAGTCATGTTTCATTTATTCAGCACATTGCAGCTGCTATCAGATCTCTCCACTTTTATTAGAGTGTTCCACACTGTTTCTTATTGATAGCACATTGTGTTTGTCACCGGACGGTCTGATTATTAAATATTTTTTACTGAAGTCATAATCTGGGACCGGCTCCTCGGCGTGCGCCGGCTGCAGCCGTAATTGAAACTTTATCACAAACCGGGGAGAAGTGAGGGAATAGTAGCCCTCGCAAGGAGCCGTTAAAGTTAAATGATAGGTTAAATGTGTTGAGTCCTGTGTGTGCAGTCACACCCGGAGCTTTGTTTATGTCCACTCTGAAGGGCTTTCGCTCCTTCCTGCCCCGGAATCTGTGGGAATCTGGAGCCGTAAACTCTGCAAAGTCTGTTTATTAGAGGCTGCCGGCGTCGCTGCGGCACACTTTATGAATGCGTGCACGTTCGTGACTAAATCATCACGGTGTGAAGTGACCTTTTTCTTACTTTAATCTCAGCTAAATGGGTGGAAGATGTGTGGGCTGTGTGTGTGTCTGTGTGTGTGTGGGTTGATAGCATAATGAGTTTATTAAAATTCTGCAGCGCATGATGCAGGATTAACGACGGGCCCGAGCGTCTCTCCTCAGTAAAGTGTGTGTCTTCCTCCTCCTTACAGCGCTGCAGGCGTCTCTGCTTCTTTTGGAGAGATGCTATTACTGGTTGCCATGTATTTCCATAGCAACCAGCTCAGCTCCATTATTGAGTTGGTGTGCTCCACTTTGGGGATGAAGGTAAGGTGGGAGGTGGGAGGACGGCTGATCAATACGTCAGTCTGGCTGACCAGCTCGTGGCCCCGCTCCTCCTCTTCCTCCTCCGCCGCCGCCGCCGCCGCTGCTCCGTCTATAAGGACCGTATCAGCTACACTAATGCAGCACTCGCAGCGTACACATATCTAGCGAGACAGTCCATACCCCGTGGCCAATTTGCTGTTTTATTACTTATTAAGTGCACTATTGTTTCCTGCCTGTGTGCTAAGTAGTTTTCCTGTCTCAGTGTATTTTCCACTAAGATGTGTAATGTAATTGGATTTAGAGCCTGTTTGTTTCCACCCCCAGGGCAATCCTCTCAATTCAGGCTTGTGCCTGCCATGTAGAATGTTTTTTTTTTTTTTTTTTTCCTATGAAATATGAAAGGAGGGAATTACAAAATATGAGCACGGTTGCCTGCAGGTTGTTTTCACCAGAGCTAACCTACCACTGTTGATGTTTCTGTGCAGGGCGGTTTCTTTTTTCGTTGTTGTTTTTAGTGAGTTATTGTTCATCTTCTTCCAGATTGCAATCAAACCCAGCTCTCTAAGCAAGATGAAGACCATTTTCACTCAGGAGATCTTCACCGAGCAGGTGCAGATCTGCATGTTTCTTGCTCCTTTTGCTGTTGTGTAATTTAATTTTGATTTTTTTTTTTTTATTCTATTTACTAAAGCTTGATTTGTGTTGTACGAGCAAATCCAGTTCTGTACAATGTTTGATCACAACATAGACTCTATAATATGTTTTCTTTACTGAAGTCTACATTTATTTGTCTTTCAAATATTAAACAGATTAATGTAAAAATAAATTAATAGTCGAGTTTGCATTTTCTCTTTTGCATTTGAGGATCATTTGTAACTCCAAATTGACTGAAAATGTGTGTGTCTTTGATTAATGAGTGACATCCAGCCATTAAATCAGATAATAAAACTCTTCTTTTGAAATAGAAATGCTATTTCTAATAGTAATTCCTGATCCAAAACCCTTTTTCTTTTTCTTTTTTACAAAGTATACAGAATGTGAACGACTTGTGTTATAGATTTGATCTGTCTCGTTCTGTTTGATTTGTGATATCTGTAATGTTATTGATGAACTCTGTGATGGTGATCGTTGAATGCTAAAAGAGTTTAATGAACAGATGACAGGGGGAGAAAAAAGCCCAAGTCGTTGATTACTTCTTGCTCTGCAGGTGGTGACGGCTCATGCGGTTCGAGTCGCGGTGACAAACAACCTCAGTGCCAACATCACGGGATTCCTGCCCATCCACTGCATCTACCAGCTGCTCCGGAGCCGAGCCTTCACCAAGCACAAAGTGTCCATTAAGGTAGAGCCGGCGCTCGATCGCACGTCTTCCCACTGCGGAGCTTTGAGTCAAATCTGTGTGTTTGTTGTGGTGTCTGTGTGTGTGTGTGTGTGTGTGTGTGTGTGTCTGTGTGTGTAAAACCAGGACTGGATCTACCGCCAGCTCTGCCAAACCACCACGCCCATCCACACCCAGCTCATCCCCCTCATCGACGCCTACATCAACTCCATCCTCACTCCGGCGTCCAAGGCCAACCCGGAGGCCACCAACCAGCCAATCACGGAGCAGGAGATCCTCAACGTCTTCCAGAGCTGCGCCGCGGTGAGTCCCAGCTTCACCTCACTGTCTGTTACACACCTTTTACTTTAATCTTATTATAGTTTCAGTAATTACTTATTTCCTTAATATTACTCTTCTTGCTTTTGTCCATTTCACCCTTTATAGTTCAACGATACGCTTTAATGCTTTGGATTAATTTAATAACTGTGATTATAAAGTGACCTAATGTTTAATAAAGAGACAAGAGAGTAACGTCGATGGCATTGTATTTTAATAGTTTTTGTGTTAAATGCATTTTTTATTAAATGAACTCGACTGAAAAGCTAATTAGTTGCGGCCGTAAGGTATTTTTTTTATGACACTTGGACGTGTTTATGACTCTATTATCAGCGTTAACAGTGGCTCGGTTCGGAGCCTCCTACTTTTTAGTGTCCTGAAAGGAGTCCATCGTTTCTTGCCCGTTCCTGACTCTCAGCAGGGGGAGAGCGGTCGAGTGGGGCGGCAGCGCTACTCCATCACCACGCAGCTCCTCGTCCTCTACTACATCCTGTCCTACGAGGAGAACCTGCTGGCCAGCACCAAGCAGCTGGGTGCGTACCTGTTCTCTCGTTTCCTCCTCTGAAGGAAGCTTTGTGAGTTCGACGGGGGGAAGAGGAGGGGAGCGTTTGTCCTCTGTGGAGTCGTAGGAGACGCTCTCACTCTGGATGTGCAGTCATTCATCCTCTCCTCTCCTGGCGCTGGATGCGGGCTGACAGAGAGCCGGGTTCCAGAGCTGACTGGGACAGCTGTAGGTTAGAGGCAGCATTAGCAGTTAGCCTAGTCAGTGTTTATTCTCTCCCATGACGAGCTCTCCTCTTGCCCTTCATTAGGCCAGATTTATGTGAGAGTTTATGCCCATCTCTTTAATTGCTGTGTTTACCCAAGTGGTCCCGCAGCCTTCAAGGAAGGAGTAATGAAGCCCATCAGCAGTGGTAATGAACCCCCGTCAATGAAAAATCACCTCCGTTTCTTGAAGGCGACGGCGCAGCAGCTCCGGCGTCCTTACACCGCCAAATAAAACGCTTAGGCCTCCACTTGTCCTTCTTTTGCCTCATGCGCTCTCTCCTTTGTTTACAGTCTCTCTGCTGTTGTGTGTTTTTTTTTTTTTTTTAGCCCTGATGCAGAGAAAACCAAAGTCCTACTCAGCAGCTCTGATGGATCAGATCCCCATCAAGTACCTGGTGACGCAGGCGCAGGGGCTGCAGCAGGAGCTGGGGGGTGAGACACCTCCCCACACGAACACATTCAGATCTATTTCACTAAATAAACGGTTTAAAAGGAACCGGTGCGCTGGCGTAATCCCCAGGTCTGCACTCCGCCCTCCTGAGGCTGCTCGCCACAAACTACCCCCACCTGTGCCTGGTGGAGGACTGGGTGTGTGAGGAGGAGGTGACCGGGACTCTGCCCCTGCTGAGGAAGATGATGCTCCCCAGCAACTCCTGCAGATACACTCAGAGCCAGCTGCACCAGGGTGAGCGGGCCGCCAAACGAGGTCACGACCCCGCTGGACGTCAGCTTTATGATGTTGCAGGATACATGCTTGTTGAAATGTTGCGCCCCCAGCCTTCCAGAAGTTGCCGTCCAGCAGTCCCCGCCTGATGCGGATCCTGGAGCGTTTGACGCTGCTCTCGCCGGGAGACCTGATCCCGTACGCCGAGGCGCTGACGGCCAGCATGGCTCTGCTGCTGGAGCCCGCCGTCCCGCGCCGCATCCTGCAGACGCTCAACAAGCTGTGGATGGGCCTGAACACTGTGATGCCCCGCAGGTACGAGCTCCGGAGACGAATGACGCGAGCCCGGAGTGAGAAACCGCTGAAGGTCAGCGGGGAATGAGACATGACAGCAATTACAACGCGGCGTTTGTTTACACACTGCTAATTTAATTTTGATAAAAGATAAAATAATTATTATGCCTGGCAGATATAATTATTCCATGGAAATTAATGTGTTCAACACTTCCGTATAAGACAAAGAGATGATATTTATAAATGTTTTATAAAATTACATTACTGTCTCCTCAAAAGTGTCCTCGTTGGATCGATTTGAGCCGTTAAAAACCACAAATATCTCTTTGTCTGGCTCGACAGAAAACTCATGTTTGAATAATACATAAATGCTCTCAAAGGTCAAATCCGGTATCGCTCTTCTTCACTGAAACAAATCCTCTTTTACACTTTCCGTCAAACAGCTTTCTGCTTTCTTTACATTAACACTGAGACTCTACGTTATGGTGTGGATGTTTCTTTGTGGGTTCGGAGGATAGGAGGAAACAGTCAAACACGTCCAGTATTTCTGATATCGCGTGTGAATAAACTACAACTAAACTGCAGCAGTAAAACAGCTCTCCTCCGTTGTTCCAGCACGACTCGAGCTTCCTGCTCCGCTGGGAGCTTCGTGCCGACAGTCCTTCACCGTTCACACAGACCGCTGACCACACGCAGGCCTATTGTCAACTTGTGTGTTTGTGGGTGTGTGTTGTGGCTCCAGATCCATCTCGAGTCCCAGTCAGTATTTTGTCCTCACTAATGAGACGCCGGGATGCCTGGCTGACCTTCCCGCTCCGCTGCCGGTTAAAGCGGAGCAGCGAGAGGTTAAGAGCGGCGTGTGACCTGGAGTTCTGTCTGCCAGGACGGAGGGAAGTTGCTCGGGGAGTCAGTAAATGGATTAAAGGAAGATCTGCGGTGCAGAGAGCTGTTGCCCTCGACTCCGGGCTGCCTGCTCCATGATTATTGTATGAATTGATCAGAGGTCCGGAGCCGGCGTGCGAGAGCTCGGCGGACAGACGAGGGCGACCCCCGGCAGTGACCCCGCGCCCGGAGGAGCGCTCCTACCAAAGCTCCGGGCCGACTCCGCATCGATTTATAACCTAACGAGAAAAACTGAGGGACAGTCTCTCCGAGGGAATGTCGTCCCGGACCTCCTCCTCCGAGGGAAACGCCGTCTGATTTCTCACAAATCTGCTGATTGATGCAGCAGCTGCAGGAAGGCCTGGAGCTCCGGTCGCTCCCTGCTGTTCCAGTTTAACTCCGCTCTCTGAGTCGGATGAGGCTAAATGAAGTAATTAAAGGCTGAGGTGCGTTTCACATCAAGCTTTCCTCTGATATCAGATTCCTTCAGTGGACATCATATTTCTGCCAGCCAACCAGCCCGATTCCCTCTTTTATCGGCTGTTTCGGGCCATTTCGCCTGAATTAATGACGCTCCAAGTCGGGTCCTCCATATGTCTCACCCCATAAAACCCAAAGTGGCATGAACGGAGGTAAAAAAGTGGCGTGTCTGTGTTGCAGGTTGTGGGTGATGACGGTAAACGCCCTCCAGCCCTCGGCGAAGCTGCTCAGGCAGCAGCGGTACACTCAGAACGACCTGATGGTGGATCCTCTCATCGTGCTGCGCTGCGACCAGCGAGTCTACAGGTAAAACGCCGGGAGACGGGCCAGAATCAGTCAGACAGGACGTCCTGACGCTCTGCCTCCCTCCAGGTGTCCCCCTCTGATGGACATCGTCCTCCACATGTTGAACGGCTACCTGCTGGCCTCCAAGGCTCACCTGCAGTGCCACCTGAAGGAGACGGCCGACTTCGACCGGCAGATCCAGACCGTGTCCAACCTGGGCGTCCCCGGCCAGCCGGACACCCCCGAGGTGACCAGAGAGGAGCTGAAGAACGCCCTGCTGGCCGCGCAGGTGAGACACGCCTCCCGACACGTCCGGAGCGGACTGCCGTAAACATTAAAACCCGAACCCTGACCCTCCAGGACAGCGCCGCCGTCCAGATCCTCCTGGAGGTGTGTCTGCCAAACTCCGAGGAGCAGCAGCTGGGGGCCGGCGCCGCCGCCACCGAGAGCCTGTTGAAAAGTGTCCGCGGCCCGGCGCCGGCCCGATCCAGACAGGGGGGCCCGGGGCCCGGAGGTGGGGCGGCCGGCGTGGACGACACGGAGCCGGAGGGGGGCCTGCTCAGCGACCTGAGGGAGGTGCAGTGTCTCATCTGCTGCCTGCTGCATCAGATGTTCATCGCCGATCCCAACATCGCCAAGCTGGTTCACTTTCAGGTAAACGCCGGCTGTGACTCATCAGCACTGATGAATTCTCCAGCAGAAACCAAACTGAGTCATGAGGCGTCACTTCCTGCCTGGCGGCAGCAGATCCGGCGGACGTCATCGGATTCCTCACTCGTCTCCCTCCACTGATTCTGACTCCTGTCCCTCCTCCTCCTCCTCCTCCTCCTCCTCCTCCTCTTCCTCCTCCTCCTCTTCCTCTCCGTCAGGGTTACCCTCAAGCTCTGCTGCCTCTGACTGTGGCAGGCATCCCCTCCATCCATATCTGTCTGGACTTCATCCCGGAGCTGCTGGCGCAGCCCCAGCTGGAGAAGCAGGTGAGGCCTCCCACCGAGTCTCTCTCACTGTTCCCACACACACAAACACACACACACACACACACACACTCCACCATTTCTTTGTGTACTTTCTCTGCAGATCTTCGCCATCCAGCTGCTGTCCTACCTCTGCACCCAGTACGCTCTGCCCAAGTCGCTGAGCGTGGCCCGCCTGGCCATCAGCGTCATGGGAACGCTCCTGACAGGTCAGCTGTTTCTCTTCAGCTCCATCCCTTTATTTCACTGCCACCATCTGGCCGCAGGCTGCTACTGCAGCATGGCTGAAGTGTACAGCGTGTACCAGCACGGTGTGTGTGTGTTTTTTTTTCCAGTGCTGACCCGGGCCAAGCGGTTCTCCTTCTTCATGCCCACCCTGCCCTGCCTGGTGTCGTTCTGCCAGGCCTTCCCGCCGCTCTACGACGACGTGGCGTCTCTCCTCATACAGGTGGGGCAGGTTTGCGCCTCTGACGTGGCGACGAAGGCCAGAGACGTCGACCCGCTGATCGCCCGTGAGTGTCCTCTCTCCAGATTCCCTCCCGTGAAGCTTCCGGTCGGTGAGACGTGTCTCTCGTGTGTGTTCAGGCCTGCAGTACCTGAAGGAGAAGCCGCAGGACGCCGTGCTCCCCGGACGGGGCTCCTCCTCCTCGCTGACGCTGCCCCAGAAGACGGCGGAGGAGCTGGGAGGCGCCGACCCCGACGTCCAGCTGTGCTACTGCATCGAGGCCACCTTCATGGACATCATCAGCTCCACGCTGCACGGACTCTGAAACGCTGTGCGGACTCGGCCTGCTCCACATCCACCACTTCTCAAACGGAATCAATTCACATTCACTGTTGATTTGGAGAAAGAAAAAAAAAAGTGTTAAATAGGTCCAGTTTTTGACTACGTATTTTTCTAAGCTGGAAGTGTCAATTTCTTTCTTTAATAGAGGAAGGAAACATGTTGTAGAGCTTTTATACTGTTTTTTTTTTTTTTTTTTTAATAAAACAAGTGAGCATTTGACTGAAAAGTGATTGATGAAAAAACAGCAGCAGCCTCTGATCATTTCAATAATTGTCAATGGGAAAAATCTCCTTTAAAGAAAAAAAAAATCCAGGAACGAAAAACAGCTTTTCACAGTTGATGTCCTGTTGAGACATCGTTCCAGATTCAGAAGCCTTAAAATATCCTCAGTTCCTTCTTTCAGTTTATTGTCATTCAGCAATGAAATATGTCATTTGGAGCAGATTTTTCAGCCTGATTAAATAGAAAACTGAATGTGAAGTATTTCTATAAACTAAATCAGACTTGAAATACATTTCAGTAAACCAGAAGCACTAAAACTTTATTTTTTAAGCTGTTTGTTCAGGATGATTGTAGTCTGTATTCTGATGATCAAGACTTGAGGCTCTCGTAAACTGTATTGTAGCACTTCATACAAAATCCCTCTGCTTTTTAGCTTTATACAATTTTTTTCTTGCCATGTCTGAAGAATTTCTCTCTTTTGCCTTGAAAAATTCCACCGGCGCGAATTTCTAATGGGGGATTTTTGGCTGTTGGGTGAATTTTATGGAAAAAGTGAATAGTTCATGCTACAGTGATCTTAGGTCATGAAAGTAGGGAATCGTGTAGTGATGATTTAGCCTCATCTCAAACAGTTCATTGAGAAAACACCAGAGCCACAACATGGACCAGTAACTTGTGTTTCCTGGAGCATCAGTTCACTTCCTGCTGTTCACCAGTGGACTTCCTGTCTGCTGAGTTACCAGACTCTACAGCCTCTCCGCTGGGCCAGAGGTTTTTTCTGGGATTCCGGTCGCTTCATTTGAAGTTCCTCAGTCTCCAGCAGCCGTTCCATAATGATGATTCCACCTCCATGCAGCTGGAGCTGGATGAATCTGGACTGAGGCCTGTTATTATGAGGCGTTCAATGACTGGTTTCATGACGTTCTTCATAAAATGTAGGGCAGATCTGTATTGACCAGACACACCCGTTCACGCTGTAACTCCTCCACCACTGAAGGCCCGTCTGCTGACAGCATTGACTGACGCAGAGCGCTCTCGTCTCCTTCACATCGCCAACATCATTTCTGCTCACTGTTAATGGATTTGAGACGATGAGCCTGTGCCTGGCGGTGTGTTCAGGGACACCCGGAATGTCTTGACAATTCCTGCTGTGTGCGTGTGTGTGTGTGTGTGCGTGTTTGATTTCACAGCTGTTATGTTAATGAGGCTGATTTTGACAGCCTTCCTTCCATGTGAGCGATGAAGTTGTTGTAAATATTGCAGCCATGCGGTAATTTCCAACACATCTCTTCCATCAGTTCATCACAGACATGAAAAATGAAGTAATAACAGTGAAACGCTAACATTTTACTTTATACTTTAAATAATGACACATTTTTTCAAGATTCTGCCATAAAATTGAAAATATAAAATAACATCTTCTATGATAAAAGTCTGACAAAAGAATTAGTCACTTAAGGCAGTCATGACTTTGATCACGTTCAATAAGAAGAGACGAGAGAATGTTTTCAGTAAGAGGAAAGAAGATTTCTTTATGATCATTTCTGATGCAGTGACTGTGTTTTCAGTGACGATCTGAATCCTGTGTCTGCAGGCTGCACACCTCTGTGCTCCACCTGTGTGTGTGTGTGTGTGTGTGTGTGTGTGTGTGTGTGTGTGTGTGTGTGTGTGTGTGTGTGTGTGTGTGTGTGTGTGTGTGTGTGTGTGTGTGTGTGTGTGTGTGTGTGAGAGAGAAGCGTCCTCAGGATCAGGACCTGTTTACGCTTCACACGCACTTGATCAGCAGAGGGCAGTCTTGCCACATGTAAAACCTCAGATTCAGCCTGCAGCTCTGGCAGGTTCAGGCAAACCAGGAGGTTTGCAGGAATGATGTAGGAGTTTAAAATGATCTTTTATAGAAGAATCACTCTCTTCTAACCGGGTTTTATTAGATCATACATGAACATTTCCACATTATCCAGCCTGTTTCTGCACTTATACACAGGGGATGATACATGTTGGATGTGAGGAGATGAGATGCTTCTGAGGCGGTTTATCTCCACAGCCTCAAGGAGCTTGTTGTTGAAATCCTCCTCTGACTGTTTGAATCAATCACACTAAGCTGATTAAGTTGTGCTTCGATTCTTCAGTGACACTGGTTTAATAATCCATTAAAACACAAAAGAGACATCAAGTGATTATTATACACACAAATCATTATGATCCTGCTGTGTTCTGTCTTGAAAACAATGCTCCGGCCTGCACTTCTCCTCTGAACACACTCAGCCAGGTCACATCACGGCTCCATTTGCTTCTGTTTACTCGGCGGTGATAAAAGGCGAGCGGAGAGAAAATCCCACTCCAGCTCCTCTCGAGCGCCGTGGAGGTTAGCAGAGCGTTCTTCAGGTATAATGTGGTGAGACGCCCACGTGGTGCACTCAGCGCTTCACTGTGTGAAGGACGTGGAGTGCTCTTTTTGACTTTTTGAAAAGCTAAAGGAAAGTAGATTCTCTCTCCCTCTTCTCCTTCAATTTTAACAACATGTAAGATGCTGATTTTGAAGCTTGAGCTGTCTATTTTAGGTATTATTTACTTTGCGTACAGTATTTTAGCTCCGATATACCTGTAAAATCATAACTTCTAAATGAGGCCTGCATGATGTCTGGTCAACATGTGATAATCTGGATTTAAAGAAGCTCCACTGCCACCAGTTTTCACGCTTCTATTGTCCCAGAAAGTTTTGAAAAAACACTTTTATTTTGAGAGATTTTAATTTAACCAAAGTAGAAAGCTTCAGCTAAACTCTGATGATACATTCACAAGATCTTCAGGAAACAGATTTTACTGTCAGATGCTATTTTTGCAACTTTTAACTGATGTAGCTAAATCCTTGTCAGATAGCACTTTTAGTCAGATTAAATAAGATCAGAGGTTACAAGGTGATCTGTATTGACTGTCGGATGTATTATTTCACTGTGAAAACTACATTTAAAGTCCTGCTATTAATCAGATCATCTGATTATCACTCCGTTGAATACCAAGTGATATGGGGGACGGGGCACATAGGACCAAAGTGAGGGTAAACTACACCAGGCCTCGTCGATTTTGGCCTCCACTTTCGTTCAACAGTGTTTCAAAAGGAGAGCAGTTGTTAATTTTCTTTCTGGCCATTTTTTCCTTAAAATTCCTGCTGTTGTGCCACTCTGTGTAATATTGACGTAATCTTGTCACATGGATGTTGCATAATAACAGTAAAATAAAATAAAAATATATATGCTATGGTTCATGAGAGGTCATCAGTAAAAGTGGTCATTGAAATTTTTCACATTCAGTTTGGTTTTGCTAAGAAATACACACAAACAACACATTTCCAATAAAAAACAAAATAAAACAAAAATTGATAATCCAGAGTGAATAAAGTAGATCTTTCACGCCTCCTAAAGCCTAGCTTTTTTGTTTTTTCTGCTTTTTTTTTGGCAGCCCTTGTATTTTGCAATTAGTAATTTAAGAAAGAACAAAAAAACTGGGGGAAAAAGGCATGGACACAGCACGCTGGGTTACACTGTCGACATTTATTATTTTTATGATTTACCACCGTCTCCTGCTGGAAAAGAGTGTAACTGAAACCCATAGACATCGTAAAACAATTAGCTTCTTACTTTCTTATTCCGCTGAAGGTCACATCAGCCAGAATACGCTTTGTTTCCCGGGGACAATATTTCCTGACGGAACCATAACGGGACCGAACGAGGGACGAACGGGAGAACGCATACATTTTTTTTTTTAATTTGACTTTATTTTAGGCAGGGCAAAAACTTAACGTTATGACAATTTCAACATAGCGAGACACACTGTTGATTTCTATCAAACACTTCACAGTACAGATTCTAATTTTAGAGCAGCAACTATTCTCCCATAAGTCCATCAGAAAATATGGTCCCCCGGAAACAAAGCGTATTCTGCTACTACAAAGCCAAAAACATTTTTGCATAATAAATTCACATAGTAAAGAAATAATTTAGCTAACAACACTGTTTTTCTCAATTGATTGAAAAAACAATGGAATTCAAGATCCAACATACAGAGAGCAACGGTAAAAACTGAATTCCCTCATTTCTGAGAGAATTATTGAATTATTTCCGGGGTTGGGGAGTAACGGATTACATGTAACGTCGTTACATAATTAGGATACCGTCCACAGACATTGCGACACCTTACTGCACAAACCACGAGTCTATCATACAAATTTAAACAATAGACGCCATAGATATATGAATAACAAACCATTGCATCAGCCGCGGTCGTGGAGGAGTCGCACGCGCCACTGTTATCTGTTCAACAGTGAAAGAAACAACCTGCGTTGTCATGGATTTTACCACCTGCGGCTGGAATCATGGCCGCTCCGAGGGAGATAAACTTTGGTTGGGAACTTTGACTTTTTTTTTTTTTTTTTTAAGTCGGAGGAGGACTATAATGTCTCAGTACAAAGCAAATTCTGCCTTCCAGCTGTGAAAATGCTCTCAACACCCAGGGAGTCCACGTCAAAGCTGAAGAATCTTACAGGTAAAATACACACCTGAACTCAAACTGCAGCTAAAGTTTAATTAGCTTGCTAACTTGTCATTATCCCGCAGCCTCACCAGGCTAAATTGGGAAAAGTGTGATGCTAATTCGGCTCCTGGTGCTTCTGTGGTACTGTAGAACTACCAGAGGAACACAGTTTAAACTGATGGTGCTGATCCTGAGTCAGAAACAAGGAAAGACTCTCAGCAGGTTTACATGATGTCATGTTGTTGGTTTTAATTTGAACTGAGCTCACAGAGTTCAGCCTGTATTCATAACACTCAGAGCATTTTGTGTTTGCTGTGTGAAGAGTTGTCACTACACTGACGGATGAAGCATTATATTTGTGTTTGTCTTTAATTTTATGTTTGCTGGTGAAGTAATCTAAAAGTAATGTGGTCCGTTACGTTTTTATAGAAGTATTTAGAGTAAATTGCTGATTACATTTTATGACAAGTAACTTGTAATTGTACCGGATTACATTTTTAAAGTAGCCCTCCCAACCCTGGTTATTTCCAGATGGATGCTAACGTTTCTGTGAATAGAGTTCATTGCTGGGGTGAATAGAGTACTCATCTAGGATGAGCACTATGAAATTATAGTCATCACCTTTCAACTGTTTGCTCATAATTTCTTGCTCCTGTTGCTTAAATAAGTGCTTCGTTGATGTGGGTTAGAAATTGTGGATATTCTGTCTTTGTAACGCAGTTATTTTGTTTAAACATAAGTTCATCTGTGTAATAGCAAGTACTTCATTGCTATGTTTATTCAGATTTTTTTTTCAGAAACATTTCTGGGAAGATCATCTTAGCTTTGATTTGAAATTTTAGGGGTGGTTGAGCCCCTAAAGATTGATATTGTGAGTTTGGAAACAAAAGAGCACTGCTGACATGTTGTTTTGAGATGTTTCATGTGGAAATGCATTGCTCTTGAGTTTCGGGAACATTTTAAAAATGGAGTGTTTACAGGAAAATAAGAGTGACTGAAAATGAAGTAGTTTTCTTGTTGGGCCACTCCTAAGTGTTGTTGGTTGTTTTTTTTTTTTTTTTTTTTTTTTTTTTTCCTTGTCCTGTTCGGCAGCTGGGGCGTGCAATATTGTATGATTGTAGCCTTTTACTATCCGAACAGATTTTAATGTTAGCAGCAGGACGAGACTGAGTCTCCTCCTGCTGCTGCCTTTATTTAAAGCTGGCATCCGGCATGGCTGCCGGACAGGACCGGGACGGAAATGCTCAGAGAGCAGGGACAGAAAGAGAGAAAGATAAAGAGAGGGAGAATGGAAGGGGGTGGGGGGGGGGGGGGGCGCACAACCTATGTACAAAGTCACAATACAAAACAGTGTTGTCGACGCACCACACGCAACCTAGAACAATCCCAACAGTCTTTTGGAAAGCATTATTGTTCGTCTACTCATGCAGAAGAACTATTTAAGGCGGGTCATGCCATGCAGTAGCAGCACTTCAGAAAAGTTGTATTTTCCCCATTTCCATGGAAATGAAATTAGAATGTTGTCAGAAAGTTGGGTTTTCACCTGTTTACATGGGAACAGAGCATTTTCAAAAAGTTCTGCCTTGGGAGCCATTATGCCAAATTCAGTTTTCAGTGACTCTGATTCAGAACACTCATGGCCATGTTCAGTGACGGCACCAGCTGGAATCCTGCACAGACTACAAATTTATTTGACTTTGAAAAAAAAACCAAAACATATTTTTTATTATCATCAAATTTTTTAATAATTATTTTTGGGGGGGTATCATAAAGATGCTTGTTTGTAATAGGCTAAACCTGGTGAGTCCACTTCTTTTTTACTCCAATTAACTGAAGCCAAACATAAAGACCAGTGACTGTTGTCGTCTGTCACTCTTCTTCTGGACTGGGTCGCCGACCGCCTATGTGGTGATCATGTTTCGGTCCGTTAATGTTATAGAGATGTTAAAAAGACAGCTGAGCCTTTTCCAGGCATTTGCAAGAAAAAGAACTAAGCCAGCTCCTATTACAGACACAGAGCAGGGAGAATGAAGACACTAGCAGCAGTCAGGATGTGGCTACCTATGCTGCTAGCACCTCTGGTTGCAGCCGCCGCCAGTATAGACCTTTGCTGTGTTAAGGCTGATGAACTCAGCATGGCATCTGACTCCGTTAAACTGAAAGCGATACAGTAGAGAGTCAAGCCTCCCAGAAGGTGGATTCCCCCAGTGAGAGTCATATGTGGGAAGCAGCGGAAAATACTGGAAAAGTTTTTTGATGACAGCATTTAACCCACTCTGTGTTCCAGCAATGGCGTTGATAGCATTTTCTGGTGTAGCTTGCATTCTTTTCTTGTTAGGAGACATTGTTCTGAGAACGAAGCCACTTACTGACTGGAGTAATGCGAAAAAACAACAAAAAAAAAAGAAACAGAAGTTTCCAGACACATGTCAACTCCAGCACACAGTAGTGCCCAACTGGTGCAGGGGAATTTCTTGATGTTGCTTTGAGAAAGAGCTCTTTAGATCGCTCACTGAACAAGCAGTAGAAAGTAATAAATATGGGCTGAAAGCAGCCATCGATCTAATCACTGTGTGGACAGCAAAACCTTCTCTTTCATGACTACACTGATGAGTGCAGTAGTTTCCAGGTGCTTCTGAACTACCGTGTTACTGGAGAAGAGAAACTGAAAGAGTATCTGGAAACAGCACCAAGCAATGTCAGATACTTCAGTCATCGGATCCAGTAGGAGTTGATTGGGCCGTGTGGTAAACCGATTCGAGACACAATTCTGAACTAATGGTTCTCCCTTCTGGCTGATGGGACTTCTGATATGTTGAGCATGTTGATGAGTGGGCTGTGTTGACTGCAGCTACCTTAACCCAGCTCCTGCTGGAACTAGATCTGGACCCTGCTTATATTGTTGGAAAGGGGTATGACGAGGCTTGGAACAGTATCCCATGACAGTGTACGTACACTTCAGAAATCGTGTGCTATACCTCGCCATTGTGCTCTCTGCAGAGATCACTGTTGCTCGCATCACTCTAAAAAAATGCCCTCAGTCGTTTTCGGACACACACTGGTTTCAGCTTGACGTGTGCCTGTCTACACTAATCAAAAATTACGAGGACGTGTTAACCACACCGGCTGAGCTGAAAATGGACTCCGACGCCAAGTGCAGCTCCACCGCGTCCTCGCTCACTCGGGCCATGGAGACATTTGAGTTCATTGTCTGCCTCATCAGCACCCAGGAGCTTCTTCATTGCCTAACACCACTGAGCAACGGGCTACAGAACCCAGAATGAGAACTGCCTATGGCTGCGCAAACAGCCACAGATCTTGTGACTGTGCTTGAGAGTGAAAGAAATTACTCTGCATATGGAAACATATGGGAAAAAGCATGCTTGAACAGGTTGTCCCATCATTGCCTGCAGGAAACTCACAAGAGTACTGGAAAAGGGCAATTTTTTTGCCGTTCTTGGACTATCTGAGAGACAGAATATGCCTTGCACTAGCAAGTCTTAAAGCTCAGTATCTTCTCACCAACGCCAAGTGTCTCGGCTACTGCACCGTCGCCTTAGCGTTTTGCTGGGCTGTGTTTGTGTGTCTCTGGTGTGTCGTCACCGCGACGCAGTCCTGGCGGCGCCACTGGTCATGTAGACTGATGCACACAATGCTATAAAAGTTTTCATCTTGTGATGTAAACGGGGCCTTAAAGCAAGCGTTCCTCTCAAGAGATGAATGACTAACGACGCCGTGCACGGCGTGACAGTAAACGTCTGCGCGAGTGTTTATTTACTCTGATAAATGAAGCTGACGGTGTGATCACGTTCGCGTTCATGTCGTCTCTGCATGTTGTTGTATGTCTGACTGCGGGCTGATGATTAGCGACCTTTTTAACTGCCAGCTACAACACCGGCGCTCCGAATGTTTGCTCTGCGCAGATGAGGTGCTTTTCTCTTTATCTGCATTTCTTTGCCGAGAGAAGACGCCTGTTTTCCCTGATCAAAGAGCACGGAGAGACAAGCGAGATGCCGGCTCCTCTCAGATCTCCCCCCCGCCCCGCCGCCTTGTGCTAGCTGAAGCTGAGGGAATTGATTACACGGAGCAGGAACACTTTGTCAGGCCTGAATGCATTTTTCACAATGTGTTGCCTGGAACAAAGGGACACTATTAAAGCTTTCATAACACCCTCTAAAACTTTTGATTTCCCCCTCGGTTGAGCAGAAAGCGTCAGGAAGACGGCGATTGAAAATTAATTGGCAGCGTGTCAGCGGTGTATTTACATTTTGTTCTTTTAAAGATGCAATTAATTACAAGAGATGAAGAAATCTACAGAGAGCCGGGATGCGTTGCGTTGGTTGCTCTCCTCCCTGCAGACCGTCTCCCGCTCTGAGGGAGTGTAGGCAGGCTTGCCAATTAACCACAGACTAAAAAAGACCCACAGCTCCAATGTTTCAGCAGGTGAAAAAAGGCCCAAATTTGAATTGGCTGGCAAGAGATGTAATAGTCAGACAGTCGCATGCCGTTTGCACACGCTCATGCTTCAAGCTACACTAAGAAGATGTAAGAAAAATGTTCTCTTTCAAGAGTTTTGTAACTCCAGGAAACTATTGCAAATGAGGTTCAGGCGAGGCACTGTAAGAGCTGTGTGCAATAAGGTTTTTTACCCCCTCCCTTCTTCTCATTGCCAAATGAGGTCCGCTTCGAATTATTACTAAAAGAACGAGACGAGACGAGAGAAGCGGTTCTGTCGTCGGCCTCATCTAAAGTTATTGTGGCATTCATCACCGTCCTCATCAAGGGAGCAGCTACGTCAGAGACGCTCTGTTTGGACGACTTATGTCTGGAATGAAGAAGAAACATGGCTGACTGTCACTCAGTAAAGAAAGGAAGCATTGTTTCCCACGAGTTTAGTTGCTGGACTCCATCCTGGTTTTGGCCTGCGGTGTTGCTTCTCTTTGACTGAGTTGTTAATTATGTATTTCCATTTTAAATTTGATCAATCACTTACTGAAAGAGCAGAAACCTGCACAACACCGACAATACCTCGGTCATGTTATCTATGAAAATGACCAAATGACACTTTTTTGTCATTGTGAAGATTTACCATTCAGATTGAGATGAGAAATAGTATCAGAGAGAACCAGATCTCAAGTGATCAAGCAGTTCAAGTTCCCTTAAATTCCTTAAATTACAACCAAGGATTCATTACATTCCTCTTCCTTAACTACTCTGACACACAGAACTGGCTAAACTCTCTCTGTGTTTATTTCATTACTTGTTTTCTACATTTAGTTTGCTGAGTGTTGTTTTTCCCGAACTTGAGGATTATTTATTGATGATATTTTTGCCACACTGTACAGAAGAGGAACGTTTTTACCGTCAGGAATGGAGACAAAGTTATTTTCCCCTCATGATTTATATATTTTCATTCTGAACTTCCATTTATACTATTTTGGTCATAAATATTTTCTCAACTGAATTAATTTGAATAAAATATGTTTCTCCTGTAGCTACCACTAGAGAGCGCTCCTTCACCACTGGTGGAACACGAACCACAATTTGAGAATTGGTGAATAAATGCATTCAGAGAAGTTTAGTTTCATTCAGAAATGGCACTTCTGGTGATATTAGTCAGTCAGTGAAGAGAATTTGCACCCCTCCATGTTTTAAAGTTTCATTTTAATGTTTTAAGATGAAAGCATCAAAAACAAATCATGTTTCCTTTGGTATCAGTCAACAAAAAGTTTCTAAATGTCAGATTAAACCCTCTGAGCTTGCTGTGCCCGACTCATATTTGAAATAAAAACACGAATACATGAACCTGTGTATTATATCGGTGACATTTAAAGAACATTCACACATGGAGTCCAATCCAAGGCACTACTTAGCGTCCTGTGTTTCTGTGGGAAGGGGTTCCCTGCTGCAGCTCTTCATCACTTCGAGGGTAGTTGGCCTCAAAAATGTTGAATCCCCCTGCTTTAAAGAATCCATCGAGGGCTTCTCCTTTGGGATTTCCCAAATAACCCACACACAGTCCTGTGGTCTGCTCAGACGTCCACAGAGAGCCCACTCCAGCAACATCACAACCCATGTCACAACAAAGCCGAGGGTTATTAGGCCCGCTCCTTCCTTTAATGCTGAAACACAAAGCGAGGCTGTCAGAAATGGCCCCAGGCAATTTAAAGAGTATTTTTGTCTCTTAGCCCCCCCCAACTCCCATCTGCCTGCTCCTCCAGCAACCACAAACACAGCGACAGCGCCCAGGAGCAGCCGCGCAAGTCTCTTTACAAGCAGCATATGCTTTTTGTACTGGAAATGCATTAGTCATAAGGGGAAGAAAACGTAAGGGAGCGGGGGCAATTGAAGTTTAGCAATAACATCTCAAATGCCCCACATTTCCCCACTCTGGCAGTAAGTGTGGAAAAGTTTGAAAAGAAAAAGAGAAATTTTGATGTTAGGACATAAAAAGGAATAATGCCAGACACCTCGGGAGCTCGCTCGCTCCGCACTTCTCTGTGAAGACCAAAGAGGGCCTTTTAAAACGCTTGTATAATTGATTCCACCCAGAGGTAACCCAAGGCAATCACCTAGCTCACCAAAAGCGAGCACTAAAGCCCTGTGTAAAGAGCGCCGGCGTTTTCTTTCTGCCCCCCCCCCCCCCTTTTCCCTCTTCTCCCTGCCATCTTTCTTTATTGGAGCTTTCATCTGCGAGTGTGAATAACTGCGAAGTGAGGCAAAGCTGAATAAACATTGTCTGAATAGAGGTGATTGATGGATCAATTTGGGTCCCTCGTTTCCCAGCGCTGGTGGCGGCATTCACATTGATTACGTCGCCTGTGGTCTCTGGCCAAAATACAGTCCTCGAAATGAGTATGTCTGTTGGAAAAGGTCCAGGGCTGTCTCCGCCAAACAGATGGCTCCCAATGCTGCAGTCATATCCATATTAATGGCATGATTACAATGCATTACAATGCGGAGATCTTGTCATTAACGTTGTGATTTAAGAAGCAATTACGGGTTTAGATTATCCTCCGCCGCAGCCATGAGGTGAGGAGGTAGCTGCGGTGCGAGCCGCCGGGCCCACGGGGACGACAGATTGATCCTCCAGTCCAGGATTGTGATCAGACTCCTGACTGACTGGCACATAATGGCAGGAGCGGCTTCTGCATAATGACAGAGCGCCGGGAAGCCGAAGGGTTGAAGATGAGTACATTATAATAGATTCCCTGCGAACAGGTGACGTATGTAATTGGCAGGATCAGAATGTGGAGACGCAGCATATTGTGTGCGATACGATATATCGAGGGTTTGGCGCTCTGAAAGAAGAATATCACCCATCTCTCAGCCGTCTGACAGGAAACCAGCTGCTTTTAACAGAAAACTGCATTTGCCCTTTGGCTGCTGGATGGCAGCTTTTAAAAGTATTTGTCAGAGTAAAGAAGAATAAACCAAAACGTAGTTCTTTCGTCACAGTCGAAATTCGCAGAATGGAGGATTTGAGTCTCTTGCTCTGGACTCCTTCAGATCCTGAAGGGGGAAAAAAACCAAGAAAGTCTTGCTTTCACGGCAAGAGGTATCCTAAGATCCTTGAATTTTTGTGTTTGTCTTTTTAAGCTGGAACTGGTCTCCGGGGAGTTTCCACCGCAGCATCTCTGCAGATACGACGGTTCACCGTGACACTGATGTCTTTAATGCATGAAATCTAATCACTGTACTTCTCCTGATTCTGAATCCATCCCCTTCATCAGGCTCCGTTTACCAATCAGACATCAGTTATCTAATTTTGTACCATTTTGAACCTCTCCCAACTTAAGAAGTTTGACAAACACTTGAGCCCCACTTTTCCCAAACAACCAACGGCAGTTTAAAGGAAAGTATGTGTTAAGAATTGTCTTCTTCCGCAGTTGCTGATAATGAGCAGTTTAAGATTTTTTTTTTTTACAAGAATTTCTGTTCAACCTAAAAAAAAAAAAATATATCTTTTTTCCAAGTAATCTCACTTAGTGAATAAGTACTAAAGAGACTGAAACGAGCCTAAGTACACTTGAGGGCGATGTAAGACACTGTGCTGCTCTTTTAAAGCATGCGCTAGTTTAAGACCTTGTAAAGGGTAACACGGTCTTCCCTGATGAAGAGAAACAGACGGGGAGCAGTGTAAAAATTTGATCCTATCTTCTACCTCCGCTCTGTTATTACCTCAGGTGTGAAATCCTTCCTCGCTCATGCCGGAAAACCAAGCGGGCGTGCTCAGCTGTGAAATTGTATCTTTTCTGCTCCCTCAGCCCCCTCCCAGTCGCTCCTTTCCCTGTCCTCCAAAAGAAGAAAAAAACGAGAGGAAGCTTTATTCTTGGCTTCAAAAAGGGAAGGGAAGATGCGGTGCTCTCCGTGAGGTGAAGCTGTTCTGCACCTCGGCTAAATAATCAGCCGCCTTGCCTTCCCTGCGTGGCTCTCTGTGCAGCTCACGACGGAGGGAAACACCTTGACACTGCCACGAGCGGCGGAGACGGCTGACTTCTCACATTACCCGGCGACTGGGCTAATGTCGCCTTGTGAGAGCACTCGGAGGAAATGAATCCCACACAGAGCTGAAAAGCTCCATCTGGGGACATTTGAATTGAGATGTAATGAAAGCGCGGAGCCGTCTGTTAGCATTATAAGGTAGCTGGAGCGCCACGTCTAAATGCACTCTGCAGTGTTGAGGCGGTGGAGGCGGCCGGGCCGCCGCTCGCCTGCTCGTCTCACACAGCTTCTCCCATGCTTGTCAGCCATGTCCTCTGGATTTCCCTCATGAGGCCGACTCCTCCTTTCTTCTAATCTCACCCCCAGAGTGCAGTCAAGCAGCAGTTTTCCCAGGACTGGCTGGATCGTGGTGTCGGTTTGAACTGTGCCCACAGCAATCCATGATGATAACAATAACAGACAAACAGAGACAGACAACCACACACACTTGCATTCAGACCTCACTTACATGACGACATTGAAGTGAAAATGCAAAAACTTTCTTTGCGTTTTGGGTGTCTGTTTACATAACGGCGCTCGGAGCCACTGAAAAGCTCTAACTTTCTGAAAACTGCTCCCAAGGTGGAACTTTCTGAAAATGCCCCAACTTCCATCTCCATGGAAACAAGGGAAAATGCAGATTTTCTGAAATGCTGCTCCTGCACGTGCTCACCATGTCCGTGGTAAATAGTTCTTCACAGGCTCAGTAGATGAAGCGTTGTCTAAACGGGGCCTCGGACTCCATTAATCACCATTAACCTCAAATCCCCCGTTTTTAATGTGTTTAGACTGTGGGGTGTACCTGGGGGGAAAAAAAAAATGCGCAAGAATGTGCAAACCCCTCATAAAAAGCCTCCAATCCTGAACTCAGTGATGAATATTGTCAGTGTGAGGCGAGAGAAGTGACCGGTCCAGCGTCGACAGGATAAAACCTTGCTGCTGGACAGAAACGGTGGACCTGGAGTGTGTCTCTGACTAAAGCCCACAGCGTGACTGAAACGAACCATTCTGATCCACCAGCAGCAGCAGCAGCTTTCCAATCACTGTGTGTCTTTTTGAAGGCTTTCAACAGGCAGCGCGAGCGGCGTAGCCTTTATAACGGGCGCGTGTTTCCCTTCGTGTCGCCCTCAGCGGAGCGAGGCTGACAGCGGGAACGCCTGCAGAATAATTGAGCGGGGCTGCGAGGAGAGCCGGGGAAAAAGACAAAGCCCTCCAATATGATCTCTGAGGACCCCGCAGCAATCCACTGTTCTCCTCCCGCCACCGCCATTACTGACACTATTGATTATGGCCCTGGGAGTGATGATAGCATTCGGCTCTCCCCCTCCAGCGGAAGCCACAATCACGCCGCCGTGTTGCCCAAATGATAGACTGTCTCGGAAATGAAAGAGGAGGTGAGGGCTGGAGAGAGAAAGATAAGGGTGATTGAGAGAGATAGGAGAGGGAGGTGGCGGGCGGTGGGGAGGAAGACGAGGAGGAGGAGGAGGAGGAGGGGGGGGGGGCATTAATGCGGGCCAGTTATTTTTCTTTTTTTGAGGAATGTAATGTTCCTGTCGGCCATATTAAAACACGGGGGCACGGCGTGTCAGAGCCGTGTCGGAGGCAGCCGGGCCTTGGCGGGAACATGAAAACGGCATAATTGCCTCTTTGCCGGTTTGAATTGCTAACGAGGGAGCGTGACATTCTCACACAGCCCTGATTGTGAGGCGCCCCGGACACCCAGGCAGCTGAGGCTCTCATACGTTATTGCTGTCTTTTAAATGAGACGAGAGACGGCTCGCCAGCGAGAAAGCCGCTGGAATATCATCTGGAATGTCTGCGTAAACGGGAAGGTTTCATCTCACACTCACACACACACATACACACATGCTGTACTTCACACGCCAGGTGGCTCCTTGATTTAATTGGCACAGTGGAGCTACAATTAGCTGCAACAGTGAATCAGATGGTGCTTTTCATCATGGCATGGAGCTGATGGGCCCAGCAGGATGGTATTCTCTGTCTCCTCCGGGGAAGACGGTGGATCATAGTCAGCCTTCAGTCCGGGATTATAGGCGGGATTATGAGGCCCGGTTTACACGACAACGTTTCCAGTGAGAGCGCATCGTTTTTACATTTTTGTTTCATAAAAGTTTTGCATTTACAGAACGCAGGACCACACCGGGCCATCAGGTGGCGCTGTTGGTCGCATGCTAACTACATTGTTTTCAGCATTTCTGACGCTTCTGTGTAAACGGTTATCGTTTTCAAAATTTTCGCAACTTTTCTGAAATGAGAACATGAAATGATGCATTTTCACTTTAAACCTCAAGTAAACGGCGCCTTAATTAACACGAGCTGCTCCCTTCCAAGTAGAAATAAAACTGCGACAGGGTGGCCTTACAGCCACTGTAAAATGTCCAGTCGTCACCTCCATCCTACTCCCACCGCAGTCAGGTAAAAAATAACATCCGTTCCTTGTTTTTTATAAAACTGTAGCACAGCTTGCTCCCTGGTCTCACCAGCGTATCACTCTGATCTGATGCCTCTCATCTGTCTGCACTCTGCTGTTGCAATCTCGTCTGAAATTGTCAGAAAAATCGAGCGAACTGCAAAAGCTTATTGTGTTGCGCTGTAACTTTAGATGAGATTGTGAATACAGCTGCTGCCTGCAGATGTTTTGTTTTCATGTAGATCCGTGACCGAAAACCCGCTGGCTATCCTGGCTCGTCGGTGTGTGTGCTTTCCTGCTCGGCACTGCGGCCTGAGAGCAGCGGGCGCTGACCTTTATCGCAGCCACTTCCCGCCGAGCTGAAAACTGCCGTGACGCGCGCTGCCGGCCTCCACCTGATGACGGCAGCGGGAGTGCGTCACCGACTGAAATAGGAGATAATCTTGTGTCCTCTATCGACTCGCTGCATCTTAAGATGCGACATCTTTGGTACTGTAAGGCCTTTCAGTTTGAAGGAGAGCTTTCATCCAGGGTTCACAAAAGCTGCTGGTTGAGTGTTTTTCTTGTAGCAGTTTCAGTCTGTGACTCAGTTTCTGGAGCGCTGCTGGGAGAAGACGGTGAAGTGTCCCGCTGTGAGGACTCAGGTGTCAGATCTGACTCATGCAGTCCAGATGAGGGATGAGTGACAGTAGAGGAGCTCCGGAGGCGTAGCGACACAGATTCTTCACGAGTTCCATCGGGCGTGGAGACGCTGAGCATTAAACCTGTTTGTGTGTGTGAATGAGATTCATCACTGATGACCTTCTGGCAGCGTTCACAGTCCCTGTAATCCTGCTCGGTGTTCATCGCGGCGAATTGGATCAGCGTGTAATTGCTGTTTTGACACAGGTGTCACACCACCAGCTTCCTCTGATTTTCTTCACGCGTGCTCATTTTGTTCATGTTTTCACACCTCGAGCTTCGCAGCGACGACGAGAATGAGCGACGGGCGCAGAGAAACGCGCCTTAACTCGACAAATGTGACCTTAATAAACATCAGTTTGCTCACATGTGAGGGTGAAAATGTGGCACTGTGGATGAAGCTGTGAAGCAGCAGTAAGTCAAACAGACATGAGGCTCTCATTTAGAAGAAACATGAGCTGAGAGTTGGTGTTCAAACTGTAGCGCGCTGCGTGGCAGAACTAACTTGAGAAACCGTCTTTCACTGCATCAACGAACTGCAGCAAGCGAATGCTTTTGTTTTGACATTTTTTTGAAGAGGAACAGTGGAAGGAGGACATCAAACACACAACACTTCGAACATTAAAGCTAGGGAAGACGATGTTGAAGAGCCTGCAAGATTTGAAAGTCGCACACCTCAAGCCATCCCCCCTAAGCTCCTCCTACTCCAATCAGTGCTTGGCCCAACGCCACACCCCCACGAACATGACCGCGCATCTCAACTAATGTTGTCAATGGGACCCCGCGCCAAGCCTAGGGTGACCACACGTCCTCTTTTACCCGGACATGTCCACTTTTTACGTCCTGTCCGGGGCGTCCAGGCGGGTTTTTTAAATTCAAGGTAATGTCCGGGGTTCACTGTTTCTCATAGCACTTAAACGTAAATTGACCAGCGCTTTGCACACAATACTGTGATACTTTGTTGCACGACGTAATTACCGAGAGGCGGTGTTGTGAGCCGATCTGCGCCGTGCGCTCACCACACACACACACACACACACGCACACACGCACACAGACGGAGCGGAGCAAGCGGGGCTGTTCAGACAGTGGAGCACGGCATCTGATTGGTTTCCTAAGAGCGGTCCGCGCCTTACGATTGGTCGGAGTTTTTACTGTCCTTTGGCCGCTACAGTAGCTCAGTTGGTAGAGGTTCGATCCCCGCTCCCGTAGGCGTAAAACTGTCGTCGTGTCCTTGGGCAAGACACTTCACCCACCTTGCCTAGTATGAAAGTTGTGAGAGTGAATGGTTGGTGGTGGTCGGAGGGGCCGATGGCGCAGATTGGCAGCCTCGCTTCCGTCAGTCTGCCCCAGGGCAGCTGTGGCTACAACAGTAGCTTACCACCACCCAGTATGGTGTGAAAGAATAATGCAATGTAAAGCGTCTTTGAGTGCCCTGAAAAGCGCTATATAAAACCAATGCAGTTGTCAGATTTTTTCCGCACCTTTTTCCGTACACATAATGTATTGACTTCTCCCAGGTGGCAAAGAGCGTTTCACTCAGTATGACAAAAAGTGCTTTTGGACAACATCGTCTACCCTCGCTTTAAACTCAACTAATGAGGATAACTGACCACAAGACCATATAAAATACAACCACTAATAACACTGCTAACATTTTTACATTAATATAACACACTATAGCAACATTTCAATCCCCACAAACTCCCATAGTGCATTGTGGCACAACAGTTCAGCCATGGCGACCAGCTTTGCAATCACTTTCTTAAAGGACTAAGACCAGTATGAATACTAACCTTTAGTCAGCTGACGATGCCAAGTACCAAGTGTTTAATTCATACTTCACATGCAAATGATACGTGAACGCTATGTGTTGCCATGAATCACCTCTACAACGGTGCTGCATGCCTCCTCTAACAGCTTTACAGTCTCACAGTATTCCACTGCGTCTACAGCACATATAGAGCAGTGCGTAGCGTCTGTCTACACACTGCTGGATGACTCCTGTAGCCCGAGGGATGGAGCTCGCTGTGTGCTGCGGCCACAATCGTGCAATCATAGTAAGAAAATAAGTAGGATTAGTCACAACATATGGTTTTTGCAGGCTTTTGGTCAAAAAAATGCAAAAATTTCATAAGCAGCTCATCTAAACAATCTAACACACTGTTTTCTGTTAATAGAAACAGAGAATTTGGAAAGTATTCACACTGCTTCACTTTCTCCACTTTTTGCTTTTTTGTTACAACTTTATTGCAAAATGGACAAAATGAATTATTTTCCTCAAATTTCTATACCAAATATCCCATAATGACTATGTGAAAATATGGTAAATTTCTCAATCTTTTCAAATTTATTAAAAAATAAAAAACAAAGAAATCCAAAAAATATTTCTTTCATTTTGAAAAAACAAAATGTTACATAAAAAAGTGAATACTTTCTGGATGCACTGTATAGCATTTCTTCTTCGTGTGGTCTCTTGGGATAATTAATTTCCCATCCCTGATCAATGCAATCAATTGTGTGGTGCATTTAAACATGGACAGTACTGTAGTCGTGCAGATTTTATACCGGGAAGCATCCTTGTGTCGGGAGTAATGATGTGCGCTCTTCAGCGTTTCATCCACAGCTGCAGTCTGAGTGAACTTCATCAAAGGGGCAGATGAAAGGCGAGCGACGCCACCTCAACCCGGCCCTTCAGTCCCAACACCGACATATGCCGCCGTGGCTCCCGGCTGCAGCCGCCGATTAAGGCCGAGCAGATGGAGGACGGCCCGGAAAGGCTGGATCCGCGGCCCCGAGCACGCGGCTTAAACCTCGCTTTCTGTTTGATATGTGCATTTTTCATACACACCTGCTGCATCCAGCCAGCTGAGCCTCCCAGATGTTGTGCACTGGACGTGAAAAAACCTGCACTGCCTTCACCCGTATACCTTTACAAAGAGACAGCAGGGGACTGATGGGGTTCTCACAGATGAATTCCAAAGTTTTGTATTTGTGTGTATTTAAACCTGCTGCTGTTGGATGCTGGGTGAAGCAGCTTGAAAGCCTCAGCCGAGGTTCCCTGGTCCCTTTTGTGCCATTGGCTGTCAGTCCCAGTTAACAGGAAACGGCCTCGTATCTGCATTTTTGTTTCAGGAAAGTTTCATGTTTATGCAGCGTGTTGAACAGACGAGGAAGCAGGATTGCTAATTCTTGTGACTGACAACTCTAAAGCCAAAATGCTTGCTTGAGGAACTCTTCAAACACTTAATGCCAGGACAGACCGTCTCCAGTCCACACACACCTCGTCTTCATGTCTCATTCTTCACTGCAGTGACTCCTGCTGCCAAAGTTGCTGAGAAGTTCAGAAAACTTCCCATTCAACTTTTCCTTAACCTGCATGACCAGAAAAACTTTGCGGCCATGTAAAAAGTCAGTCAGGTTGTAAAAAGCAATGTGATTTCTTGGATAATAGTCATTAATATGAATGATGGTTGGTCAGTGCCATTAAACGTCCATGTGACAGCAGAGGGAGGGCAGAAATGGAAGATGCGAGGAGATTAGATGGGGTGAAAAATGGGCCGTTATGAGGAATACTGCGACCATGTAAAGGAGCAGATTGACAAAGATGGATCTGCCATTGTCCCCCGCCGTCCAATACATCACCAGGAGCTGGCTTTGTCCTTCACTATAAACTACGATAAGTACATTGTACCTTAAAGAGTTGATGAAAATCGAGAAAGCTCAAGAATTTCCACGATATCCATCCAAGACACATTATTACAGTTCGTTTAACAACATAAGTACTCGATTTGATAAGAGCAAATTGGGTTGTAAGCATCTCCTGAACTTAAAGTCTGACGCTTTTACTGTAGAAGATGCATGAAATACATCTCAAGATTGAAGTACCTTTATTATTCTTCACTGTGCTTGAATCAACATTTTCTGACTAAACACAAATGAAAGGACTGAGTGTGTTGATGTTCATTTTGAGTTGATTTGAGGAGAATGCATAGCTCAGCAGTCTATTAAAGTCAAAATCTGTCATGTGAGCCCCACAGGAAGGTAAACGTGTTAGTGTGCTGGTGATTTTTCACTTGACTGCGTTTACCAGGTGTAGCTTGAAAGGAAATATTGTGAATAATGGCACAAATCAAAGAAAAACTTGGTTAAATTAGGGTTTTTGTTGTTGCAGACTTGAATCTTTGGCATCTTTTGGTGATGTCCCATTTAGTTGTCCTGTTTTATATTCTCTTCTTTTCAGTATCTGACGTTTATCTGAAATCTAATCTATTATTTCACTTACCCATTTTAACACAATTTACTTTGCAATCCATGCATTTATTTTCAGATGAGATTTAAATCTAAAGCACTGGGGTTCACTGAGCCCAGATGTTCAAAGTCATAATTTATGACCTTGGCCCCGTTTACACAACAATGGTTTCAAGTGAAAATGCAAATGTGTTTAGTTTTCAGTCTTTCTGCCTGTAAACGAACATCGTTCTCAGATTGTTGCTGTGCAAACGTGAAACTTTACAGAAATGAAAGCAAAGCATTTTTAGCCGAAACTTTGTGGCTAAAATAGAGCCTTTATCGTAATTAAAAAACAGTCACAGGCACTGATATCTTGAAGAGAAGAGGCCACCCTGTTAGTTTGCTTGTATCTATATGCAGCTTGGTCTCTAATGTAATCCCATCAAGCAGAGATGTAGCAGGCCTCCACCCAGCTGAGGCTGACTGCGCTCCAGGCATGTGGAGATAAAGGATGGTAGATTACAACAGCTCAAGACACTGAAGCGAGAGAAAGAAAACTTTGTGATGAACAGACAAGGCCGGGATAATCACATCTGTGGCCACCTCCATTTACATAGCGATCCATCTTTGATAGTGGAGCTGCAGCTCTGTTTTGACCAGAAGGAGTGGGAAAGCTTCTCTATCAAACACAACAGTTGCTCTCTAAACACAACCAATTAGGATGACGAATGACTCGCGCCTCGGCGAGCGTCCCGCGAGAGACATGAGCATACAACTCGAATAACAAGACAAACAAAGAAAAAACAAAGAGCGACATCAGAGAGCAAAGCGGAATATTTTTCATCTTGGGAATTTTGGCGCTTTGATTCCCTCCCCTCGCTCGATTGTTCTTCATCACGCCTGACACCCTGTTCTATTTGAGGAGATTTGTAGCGCAGGTTTGATGCATAATGGATGGGGTGCGACTCGGAGCGGTGCCTTGTGGGAAGATGGAGTTGAGCCGTGGAGGGCGTGCCGCCGCTGCTGATTGCTTCTTATTGAGCCCGGGCGCCCTTGGGACGGTCGTTACGAGGCGCTCGGCATGCAGAGGCGCCGCACCGTGTCACGCCTCGTGCTGTGACCTACATGAGTTACATACAGTACATCCACGTCCGTAAAAGAGCCCCTTCCTGTGATTTACAAGTCAGTAATGCGCCATTATTGGCTTTACTTTTGCGCTCTTCCCGGGACGGCGAAAGTCTCCTTGAAGAAATGAAAGTCTTTAGTAAAGAGCGTGAGGAAGAGCTCCAGGAAAGCAAACCTGCAAATGTGTTAGGAAAACTCATTACTGAGAACTGCTGAGAATTACTGGTGAAAAACCTCTTTTAATGAGCACGCATTACCCTGAGGACTGAAGGGAGAGCGGAGGAGTCTTTATTTGGTGTTTCTATCTTTGTAAATTAATATTCCAGGGGTCAGAGTGTGCCTGAAGGCTTTGAGCGAGAAATCAATCCATCATCAGCGTACTGTCGTGTTTCGATTGTCCAGTCGCTCATTTGACAGCAGAAGTGGGTTTTAAACTGGCAGCCTTGCCCTTCCAGCTGCGTCCTCTCCTTGTTCCTTCTGCCTCGCTCTGGTCCACTCCCATTCCCCCTCACGGCAGGGGTCCCCGTCGGAGCCGCCGTCAGCCTACACAAATACATTCTGGGCCCCGCTCTGCTAAAAAGGGAGTTATGTTCTGTGATGACAAGAATTGATTTCCAATTTCCTCCACAATGACTGCATCGTTTCCAGCGACTCGGGCAATTTGGCCGACATTACTGGATGTGCCGGCGGGCTGTAGATCAGAGTGACAGCTGTCTTCACCTGAGGCCCCTCACTGTGAGATCAGAGCGAGAGGGAGACACTCTGAGATTTACACTGTCGCTCCTCTCACGCTGCGATATGAGAATGGTCACGTTCTTCCACAGGAACAGCCATCTTCACCTTTATTTATTTTTTCCATATATGTGCTTTTTGTTTTAGGATGATGATGTTTTGCATCAGTGCTTTTCTGATGGAATCGGGATCATTTCTCTATGTTGGTTTCAGAAAAGATTCATTTTCAGACAGCAGTGTTTTGCAAATGCTCATCGTACACAAAATACTAAAAAAGCTGTAGGTCAGATGCCAGGCCATTAGTTGGTGCTCTGTTTATTGTAATACAGTCAACCAAACAGCCAAAACACAAAAGATGTGACTTGAAAACATTTTGTTAAGTATCCGTTCAATTCATATTGGGGGAAAAAAAAACTCCTGCAAGTTTAATAAACCTTATTTACAGGATGTTTAAATAACTTAACAATAATATGAATATTTCAATACTACAATAATAAGAGGGAATCCTTAAATATTATGTGAGGGCAATTTGTTGCATATTTGTGAGAAACTTGGTCGTTTTGAAAATTAAACTAAACTGCAGTTATTTGAATTTTACGTGATTTTTCATTTTATCTTGCTTCATCATTTTCAACACATTTTACATATGCAGAAAGTTTTTTTTAAAGGCTCATTGAAAAATGAAATATCTGCTAACTTAAATATAAATGAAGCAAGCCCAGTGAAACTCCCAGAAGCTCTTTTTGCCGCAGCATTGTATACTGCTGAATAATGAATGCACAGCAATGCTAGACAAAAAAAGTGTTCATCCTTTTAAAAATCCTTCTAAGAACAACTCTTTAAGGAAATACAGTTTTAATGATACATCCCCTGATGTACGAAGCAATAAGCTGTTTACCCCCAGTGGACAGACTGAGCGCCTTGCATGGCGGCTGCCTCCACTGGTGTGTGAATGTGTGTGTGAATGGGTGAATGTGATTATGCAGTGTAAAGTGCTTTGGGTTCTGTCAATGCAGGGTAAAAAGTGCTACATAAGTGTAGTCCATTTACAATTTACCAAATGTTAAAACAAAACAAACAAAAAAAACTATTCCACTCAGAACTTCAGATTTAAAAGACAAAATCAATACATAATTTTTAATGGCTTGACTCGTCTGGGTGCATCTTACACGTACAGTGTGACATTTTATCTGCAAATGAATCATTGTCTCTATTAATCAATACAATATGCATTAATATTGTTGTTTGCATCAACAGTTTATTGTAGTTAAAAGCATTTTTTGTGTGCTTTGTTTGAATTAAAACATGACGTTAAAGGGTTAAAAATATTAATGCGTGGCTTTTTCCTGTGGCTGGAATCGATAAAATACAAAAAATGAAAATAAAATATTGATATACTGTATATAATTGTCAGATTATATAATTTGTAAAGTTATGAAGAGCATCTCTGAGTCAAAGTACCAAAAGACCTTATTCTATTAGATATTGTAACATTATACATATTCTTCTTAAATATCATAAACAAAACGATGAAGAATCAAAGTGTTGAGAAATACAAAATACATGGCGGTTGCCTGCTTATAATAAAACATGTTAACTAATAGGAGTATCAAGTAATACATTGAAGTCATAACAAAAAAAACACCATGAATAAAAGTGAAAATCATGAAAACAAGTGGCTCTATAATGACAACATTGAATTAATTTTGCACTTTTAAAGTGGCGTTAATGGTTATCATCAACCCAGTATTTAAACTGAACTACTTCCAAGGTCCTTGTAGATTAGATGTTCAGTTTTTAACTTTCAGCTTGATGTCAGTGAGCAGGATAAACTTAGAAATCCTGGATTTACTGGATGTGGTGGAATAATTTAAAGGCTTACTGTATTTGCTGTTGGATATTTCAGATGTTGAGATATTACCTCGCAGGATGCAGTCTTCGGGTTTAAAGCTCTAATATGTGTGCTTTTGTAAGATCATCCCAGTGGTTCTGCTGATGCACTGAGCTTTTTGATGAAATTTCAACCACAGACCATCTTGTGCTGCATTGACTTGTCTTCTTTCCTGAAATTTGAAATCCCTTCAGTCACATGTGCTGTGGTCTTTACTGCTTCACCAGACTCGGGTTGGAGCGTTAAACTCTTCAGTCCTTTCATCGCCTGTTAACTTGCCATTAAAAGTGCTGGACCGAGGGTTGTGTGGGAATGCTCCACCGCGTTGGCCTCGTTCGTCGCTCTGTGTGTTACGAATGTTTGACTTGGATATCCGACTGCACCGATACTCTGAGATCGACAGCGATCCGACCAGTCCCCCGGATGCCAGCGTGGCAGTCGTGCGATTAAGAAAGCCGCCGCGATGCAATTTACACCGCACATTATGTGTGAACGCGGGCGTCTGTAAGGGTGCGAGGCTGGAGCAGGGGGGTAAGTGAGAGGCCATTTGTCAGCGCTAACGGATTGCTCACAGCAGTTTTAATCAAAGAGCACTTTGTCCGTTTGATGAATGGTGTTTCACCACTGAAACACTGGGTAAAGACAGAGGGCTGGACTCAGGCTCGGAGTTGTTGTTTTTATTGTTTCACACACATAAATGTCCATCACTGCGTCACATGAGTAGATGGACATCGTCCCTGTTGACACTGAAGCTGCGGTATCCTCGTGCGTCGCCGCCGTCCATCTCCATGCGCGCTCACGTCTTTTCCTCTCCTGAAGGCATCATTAGAACAGATCAGTCCCTTTTAGTCGCGGTATGTTTAAAGGCTTCACATGGCATTATAATGAGATGAGAGATTTAGACTCGTCCTCCTGATGGATCGCAAAGAGAATGAGATATAATTAAACTAATCCCAAGATGACTGTAGCCGGTTATTGGAAAATTCATTATCTCTCATTCGGCTGGCGGCAGGTTCACGGGTCATTTTGGTGGAGATGACAGAGACGCTCTGTGTCTTTCAAGAATTTGTTCACGCTTTGTAAACCGGTGCCTTTAACTGAAGCTGAAGCATCATTTATCCATCCCTCATAACTGCTTTTACCAAGTTATTGTTGGAGGAGTTTTATAGCGTGAGTAGGGGTGTACCAATGCCAATTTAGCATTAGCAACTAGCCGTGTGTGGTATCTATCTACACACTGCTGTGTGCGTACTGCAGGCTGAGGGATCAAGCTCGCTGTGTGCTGTGAACACACACAGGCTTCAGCCAGCTGTTAGTGAGTGTATCAGTCAGACTTGAATCATCATCACACTTCAGTCACTTTTAGCATTTAGCAATGAGCGCGGCTCAGAGGAAGATTCTCCTGCATCCTCTCAGCTGTTAACCTATTAAGCGACGTCAGGCTTTATGTGAGAGAGATAATAGCTAACTCAAACATCATCTATGAGTATACTTCGGGAATAATTAAATTTTTTCACAGTTAGCTATTTTATTCTCGTATTATTCACACAACTATGCCATCATGACTTTCTTTCTCTTAGACACTTGTTTTTCTTTGTCCATTAAATGCAGTTCCACACTTTGGTATGAAATGTATTGACGTGAGACTCAGGATATAAAAATAGTTCTGTGCTGCACATGTGTTTTCTCCAACTTTCTGCAAAAATATGATTTGTTTATCCAGAACTAAAACAGTCCGATTACCGCCACACTAATTGTTTTTTGACCAATAAGCATGGCTGCACGATATATCTCACAAATGCGTCCTTATCGCAGCGTAAACACGTGCAATACACACAAAGAAATGCGGTGACTAAACCACTATGAATTAGGTTTCCGTGCACTGTGGATTCAGGATCTCTAAATGCAAAATGACTGATGAATATTAAATATGGAAGAAAAGAGCGTTTAGTCATGTATTATTCACAATAACCGTGATTAGCTAATTAAAACATTTTTAATTAACAGCCCCGATTTTCCATGTCTTGTGCTAAACAGCACAAAAAAACTCATTGAAAGATTACAGTAAATAAAAAAAATCCCAAATCGACTGAATTCTGAAACACTGCAGATATATATGGAATGATAAAAGCAATTAAAACAAACAAACCAAAAAACATGACCCAGTCAGAGCTGGTGAGAACTGGGGCCAAAATACAAAGTACAGTTAGGTGAAGAAACAGTTTCCAAAAAAGACAAAGCAGAAATTATATTATTATTATTGAGACACCTGGTATTATTATTTCATGTTCTCCTGATTTTGTGAGTCAGTAAATCATGGAGTTTCAGTAAAATTAAACAGACTGAAGCTTTAAACAATGAAGAGGCAGAGCTATTTCAACACTATCCTCCTGTCATCTCTACCGGGAACACATCTAATCAGGGAACACACATTATAACTGTATTGGCATTTAATCGGTACTCTGTATCTACGAGTGTCAGAGTACTTGGAGAAAACCCTGGAGGAACATGCAAACTCCACAAAATCGTGCAGATACCTTGCTGTAAAAGAAGCCTGCTGGCCTCAACAGCACTGTGGTCCTACTGCAACTTTGTGCATCAAAAAATAATCTTCGTTTAAAACCCTGTGTTTCGTACAAAGTGCAGGCAGATATTGACCTGCTCAAGAAATCAGTTTTGAGCCGCTATGCCCATCTGTGAACTTTCAGACTGAACTAAGAAAAAAAAGAAAAGAAAATTATTAAAGAAATGGACTGATTTCACTCTAAACTGTTCAACCTGGCGCTGCTGCGAAGACACTGGGCTCTCCATTAAGTCCCCACCTATCCATGTCATATTCCAAATGGCTGAAAACTCCAAATACCGCTGACTAATGAGTTGGCAAATCCGAAGCGTGCGGCGAATCGATGCGGAGAGCGCTGTGTGGATGAATGGGAGCGGCTGCTCGCCGCGTCGGGGTGCTTTTCTGGTGGCCTCGCCTGTGATTAAAGCGAGGGAGGGAAATCAATAGCTGAATTCATCTCTCCCATCACGGGAATGTGTTAGCATTGTTAAACACACTCCACTCGAGGTAGCAGACGAGCGCTTTTCAGACATGAAATGAGTCATGGTGTAGAGTTTAAACCGTCTCTCAGCACCACGTCTCCACCAGCTATTAAAGGCTGCCGGAGCGCCATTAAGCTCCGACTCATTTCTTGTCAAATGACGGTGTCCGTGGCTCTGATTCACAGCCGCAGGCCGCTCCCGGAAAGCACTGGAGGGGCTCATCAATTTAAAGCTGTTTTGACCTTAACTTCCTCAGTCCTTCTCACTCACGGTCCGGATCGGTGATTCCTGAGCCGATTCGGTAGCGACGAGCTCATTCTTATCTGAGGATAAACTCTGGTTGACGCACCGTCTCGGGGTGTTTGGTCGACTGGTGCCACTTCATCTTGGAAAGTTTCAAACTTTAATTTGTCATTTTTTCTCAGCAAAAGATGCATTCAGCTCTAATTTGATCAATTTCTTCGATAAAGCCATTTTTTTTAATGTAAGCTCTTTTTTTCTTTTTCACAAATTTTCTTTCTCTTTAGCCTGACAGTCTCATAACATATGACACTTAACTCAATGGTTTTGTGACCTAAATGAATTAAATACTGACTCAGCTATTTTATTATTAAATTATTAAAATTATTACCCTTAAATCAGGGGTGTCAAACACATTTTGGTTGAGGGGCCATATACAGCATTATTTCATCTTGAGTGGGCCGGATTGGTAAAATGTTGCCAAAATAAACTATAAATTTAAACTTTAAGATTTTTTTTTGTTGTGGCACAGAGTATATGTGATGCAAAAAAAGTCTATATTTTTGCTAAAAGTATCAATTATTGTGGAAAAGGACTACAATCCCAATATATATTGATTTTTTTAATGAAACCTTTTGGTGCCAAATACTGTAAAATGTCCAAGAAACTTGTCATATAGCTGTTGGATGATGCATTTTTGGACAGACTCACCCTGACGGCTTGACTTTGAGGCTAATGCTAGTTAGCTAGCCTTCATAGCAGCATCACCGATAGCTCAGGTCTCAGTGTTGTGTTGTGTTGTGTTGTGTCCACTACTCTAAAGAAATCTTTTTAAAAAAAAATCAATGTTTTTTACCAAATTTTTACCATTTTCTTTGTAGTTTGATGGACCTGAATGGAGCCTCCTGCAGGCCAGTTTTAGCCCACGGGCCTTATGTTTGTCTCTGTACATCAAGAGCAGCTGTATGTAGTTTATTCTGAGACACGACCGTCAATACAGAGTCGTGATCCAGGGATCTTTTGTGTCCTCGTCACGGAGTGAAGCCTGTCTCCGTCCACACGGTGGGGATGTTTTCCTTTGGATCGTCTCTGATTGTCTCCATCACAGCCTCATCAGGGGCATCATTAATAACAGGAAGGTGGTTCTCCAGCACGAAGCCCGTTTGACCATCAGGTGAGGCTCTTCACACACCGGTCATCTTCTCCGGGCAGTGTGTGTTTTCAGGTTTGCACTGTGTGTGTAGGTACATGCGTCTGCTTTATGGTTGTGCAAATGAGCAGCAATCTTTCTTCACTGATGCTTTTTTTTTTTTTTATTCCCTCTCCACAATTCTTTGACACAAATGTTTTGTTGATGAAATATTGATGAAAACACTGTTGCAGTTCTCGCAGTCCTACTGTGAGGTACAAACAATGTGATCGCTCGCTATCAATAAATAATTACCAGGTTTTTTTCTCCCCTTTGTCAGGTTGTAAATTATGAAAAAAAACAATGTGTAATATTTAAAAACAAAAAATGCTGTGCATATTTTCACAGTGAAAGACGTCGTCTCGTGTGATTGATTCTAGAATTCTGTTAAATCTGACCTAACTTCGGAATTTTACCCCTCAAAACATTTTTTTCCCCCCTTTGAGTAATATTTCAAGGCTAAAGTCACATGATGCAAGTGTATCTGAAGCCTTTCTCCTTTCATTGAAAACAGCGCAGTGTGCGTATTTATGGTACGATATTCAGAAGTAATGTAGTCATGCCTTAATAATACCAGTATCTTTAAATTGAAGACAAAAAACACATCACCTCTTATTCCCTTCAAGATGCCGGTTGTTAACATGTGGCAAATTTTCCAGGGTAGAATATTCAATGCATGTTTGACTCTGATGTTTTTGTCATGTAGAATCTACTTGAAATGTTTGTATTATTCTCAGGAATGCATCTTTATGCACAGGTGCATATTAAAGCTAAACAATTAAATGCGAATTTATTGTCATTGTGATCAACATTCGTAGTACATACTGCAAAAGCCTGAACTGTATTTAAATTATGCTCTACTTGGACACAACAGACCTGTTAAAACATCATGTACGTGTGTGAGTTTAGTTACCTGCATGTTTCGGTAGCATGGTGCTCATATGGAGCGGGCTCAGGGAGGAACATGACGTTGTGATTGAGTGTGAGCTGGCTGAAATCGGAGCCGGAGGGAGGGAGGATGGATCTGTCTGTCAGGTCGGTTTTTCTCAAACCGCGCTCACATTGTGAAGCACCTTTACAGCCAGACGGGTCGATACTCGCGATACTACCAGACTTTTGGCAGCGGCCATGATTTTAACAAAACACAACATCCTGTTACTCTCGGTTAAAGCAAATCAATACTTCCCGTTTCCTTTCTTTGAGCGGAGCGTGCTCACTTATGAACCGATTGAAACAGGTCTGAGTGTTTCATGAACATGTGAGAGCCGTGTCAGTGGGACATAAGGTGTGTTACATAATTTCTGAAAGTGACAGCCTCATAGATTTGTTTACACCGACTCCTGTACTGCCTGATCACTAATTGACACTCTTCAGTGCGTCACACACACTCACACGCCATTAGGCCTGCAGGCAGCAGTGCAGAGGAGAAGAGTCCAGGAACGAAGGACAAGACTCGTGGAGGGCTTCAGCAGCTGCCCAGCCTTCCTCATCCTAATTAAAATCTCCTGTTGGGCCGCCCCGGCCTCATTAATGCAGCTCTCCTCCCTCTCAGGGAGACGGCCGCTTCCTCTCTCCTCTGGACGCTTTAATCTCGTCCTCTGCATCAGAAGGTGTTGCGTAGGAAGAAGGAGCAGCTTGGCGAGATGTATAGTGAAAGGCGAGGATGTTGACACAGTCGGCTATCAAAAGGCGTCGTGTTGATCAGGCAGGAAACACGGTTCACCTCCTGAGCGGTTACTTTATTTATTTGTTAGTTAAAACCTCCCTCAAGCTTTTTCCACATCAAACTCCACCTCTAATGGAGTGCTTTTAGAGCTTTCTGTCATGTGTTTTATCTCTCTCTCTTATTTCTTTGTATTTTCCTTTTATCTGTCTGTCTTTCTGTACTGTTCTTCTAAAAAAAAAAAAACATTTTTTTAATAGTGGTGTTAAAAATTTAGACCTAGCCTAAAGTTAAATGGCCTTTTGCTATTTAGGCACTATGGGAGAGCACAATGTAAATCTGTAAATCTTTCAAGAAAAATGTTATTGATATTGAATATTGATAAAGCTTTATTAATACTGATCTCTCAGGTTTCCCTGAGAACACAAGACTTCTGTCTCAGTTCCAGCCTCAGAGTTTTGGAGATTTGTGGTGCTGGGAAGGAGACTTGGGGCTGATCTGCTCAGGTATCACGATACAGTAGCGTTGACTGATGAAGAGTTTAACTTCCCGTTGCTCTGTTTCCTGATCAGAAGAGACAGGAGTGAGGGATGCTGGGCTTTCACTGATCAAATAAAACTCCACTGAAGTACCGGCGTTCTCTTAAACAGCACTGCTCTCATACTGTTTGTCTGTGCAGATGGGAAATTAGCTGTAGCTCAAAAATGACACACAATCTGGTGATCTGCTAGTATTTTACCTAAATTAACCTTTAAAATTGGATATTGTTCTCTCAACAGGAGAGAATGGACAGGGATTCATGCCGTTCTGGAGGCCGCCATTGTTGTTATCGTCCGTCTACTCGCTCATGTGCAGAAGTATTTACTACAGCTATAGAGTGTGTGTGCTGTGGCAGCGTCTCAGGAAAGTTTGGTTGAACGGGGCCTTATCTCCAGCTTTATTTATCGCCCTAACCTTAGACACCAGATATTTCTGTCTTTGCCTTTCCGCATTAGGACAGCATGTGTGTGTGATAAGGACGTGTGTGACAGAGAGAATAAAGGCCGAGCGGTGGAAGCTGCCTATCAGGCTGTCATTCAACATTCAGCTCAGTGCCTGTCATCATTTTTAGCCTAATCATTTTCCCCTGGCAGCTGATTGCTTTTTACCACACTAATAATCCAGCGCACACACACACAGATGCATACAGACACACACACACACACCAGCAGCAGCATATCAAAGAAGGATTCCTGTTGACGTCTGACAGCTGTGTTCAGCTCAGGATCACTCCACCATGTTGAGTTTCTGCCAGAGGAAATGGAGAGAAAGCGTTTGATTTCTCCTGCAGCGCGGGGAGGAGGGGGGAAGCGGGTGGGGGGGTGGGGGTGGGGGGGTGGAGGGACGGCAGAGAAATTCATTAATTCCAGCGATTTGCCAGTCAAAGCTTCTGCTTTTTTTTTTTCCCCTCCGAAACCAGACTGAACATAAACAAACACAATCATGTGCAAATGAGTCCAAATGAGATGTGACAGTTCTATTGGGCTTAATTTATTAGCAGTGATTATGCAGGCCGGCTTTCCACTGGCTGCCAGCAGAGACGACTGAGCGTAAATAAAGGAAATCAGCAGCTTTATGAAAAGTGGATGTTATTAATAGTGATGGCTAAAGCTGCTGGCATGATGAGATTCGTTTAAGAACTGATATGCTCAGCCTTGATGGGAGGAATTGTAGTTTTTTTTTTTTCTTTCTTTCTTTTGCTGCTTGAAGACTCAATTCAAGCCAGAAATGAGCTTTTCATTCTTCCCTTCTGGCACTTTTGTCCCAGCAGGGGTTAAAGGGACACTATGAATTTTTCATACGTTATTTAGAGTTTCTTCATAATGGCACACAGTGTGAAGTAAGCTTGATTTGAGGTTGGAAATAATAATGTATCGACTGTACTTGTCAGACTCCCTCAGTTTGATTGCCTAAAGTTAGAGCTTATGACTTTACACTTCAATGTGGAGTTAAAGTCACTGCCCGGCTGGACTGAAGCTCAGGAGCTGTACTTTAGTAGCCTCGTGAACCAGCCCCGCCCACTCCACATCCACAGTTGGATTTAGTAGCTGGGGTGGGTCTGGGGACAAGCCAATAGAAAGAGAATGCGGCTCGGCCATAAAACGGCAGAGCCAATCAGCGTTGCCGCTTTTTGTTTAAAAATTTTTTTGGTGAATTCTGGCGGCTAAACCAGAAGTGATGTCATCACTGAGCGTAGCGGAGATTACGGACTTTAACCATCGTCTGAAAGCTGCAATAAGTAAAGTTACAGCCAAAATACCAAGTATGACAACAATCAAGCAAGAGCAAGGGTCTGCGCTTGGTGAGTTTCTAACAGAAAAAGACGTTTTCGCGTGTCTTTGCGTGTAGAGAAGCTAGAGCTAAAGAGCTAAAGCTAACTCTTACAGACGCTAACGCATTTTGCTGACGTATTTGTTTTGAAGCGCTGATTGGCTGAAGTGCGCTGTCAGTCAAAGGAGTAACCAACGCCCCCTGCACGGAGTTTGTATTGGCTTGTCCCCAGACCCACCCCAGCTACTAAATCCAGATGTGGATGTGGAGTGGGCGGGGCTGGTTTACGAGGCTCGTACTTTAGGGCTTAGATGAAGAAACCATACTTAGAGTTAAACACACACAGGATTACTGTGGAGGTTTTTTCACCTGCTGCAACTTCACCAAGAGTTCAGAAGACACAAACAGAGCTTACATTTTGATGCATTCTCAGCTGCAGTTTCAGTGGCTCCAAGCATGATTTTTGTGTTTATGGACAACAGTTTATTTTCACTGGAAAACATGTAAATGGGACCTCTTTATTTCTCTCTATGGAAATTCATGCAGATTAGGGCTTCATGATATCAGTTCAACATGATATGTTATAATACACCCTCTTAAGTAGATTGTTATTGTCTTTGTGCTTTAAGATTTGTTTATCAAAGAAAACAGTGCTATTTTTTTTTGTGCTTCTGACTTAAGTTTGCAACATAACGTGTTGCCCTAATGTAAATACTCAATGCATGCTACACATATAAACATGAGTTTCCTTTATATAATTGCAACATGCATCATATCCACAATGTACACTGCAAAATAACTGTGAGAAACCGTTTCCATGCACTGTGCATTCAACACAATTTGCCAATCAGATAGAGCTTTATGTCCGGTTTTCAACTGAGTCAAATTAAAATGCTAACAGAAATGAATAGTTGTGAACCCTTCTTGTTTATATGGGCAATAATTTCGACACCGGGATGGTAAAACATTCCTAAATGTAGCCTTTTCTCATCTTTCAGAACAGTATGACGTGCAGCTCTCCTCCTGATCCAACCCATTCATTTCCGTGCTCAGGATATCGAACGCCCCCCTCTATATGATCTCACGTCATGCACTCGGTCTCACTGTAAATTCGCAGTCAAGACAGACGGACAGAGAGCAAAGAGGGTGAGATCCAGGCCATCGATTTGCTCGCCGAGAAGATAGCGTGCAGTTAATCATCTGAGCTGGCATGCTGAGCCACAATGTGAGCCTCTCACCTGTCACCTGCTCAACCATATTTATCCAGGCCCCTCCGATTAATAATCCGACTCTCTGTTGAGAGTCAGCTTATATTATTTCATCCACATGTTCCACTCCACCGACAGATGGTAATAAAGCTCAACCAGAAAGGAGAAAAAAAAAAGATGTCTGTTTACCGCCTCCTTATTATCATCCGCCAACCTTAGAGTTTAAAATAATAGCTTTTTTTTTTTATTTGTGCATGTTTGTTTGACAAGGTGTTTAATTTGCCAGATTAGAGTAATTTGCATGTTAGCAACGGAAACCAAAACAACAGACAGAACAACTGTTGAAGAGCTTTAATTAGGCGTGCGAGGAAGCTCGGCGTAATTGCAGTAGCTTCAGTGCTACTGTAAACATGCCTGCGCTCCTGTGTGTACACATCTGTTCACACCGCACACTTTTAATTAGGCTTTGGGATAATTGTGGAAGTTTCAGGGGAGGTAGCAGTAGATCCAATCAAAACCTATTTATCCTGACTTAAACTTTCAAACTCAAAGTTTACATGACTTCAATACTTTGTTTGTTCCCTGCGATTTTTTTCTTTTCTTTTTTTAACCAGGAGTATCAAACACATGTTAGTCACGTAAAACCCAATTCCATCTTGACTGGGACGGACCGGTAAAACAGTGACATAATAACCTCTAAATCTAAACTTTACATATTTTCATGAAAACTGAATAATTTATGGCAGAATTTACGAGAATTTCCTTAAAAAGTCCATTTTAATGATATTTTCTCATGCAAAATACTGTGGAATGTCCCAAAAAACTTTGAATCCGAGTCTGTTTCTACAGTTTTCTTTACATTTTAAGGGAATCTTTCCTTTCCACTGTCTCCTGTGTCTCCTCCTTGCTTGTGTGGAATTGCCGGGTTTTTCTCTACCTTCAACTCACTTTGTTGTGTTTGGCTCTATAGAAATAATACTGAACTGAAAACTACTTGAATAGTAGATGTGTATGCCACACTAGAATACCAAAGAAAGAAAAGCTCAAGTATCACAGTGGAAATATTTAAAAAAAAGGAAAAAAAAAAAAAAAAAAAAGATCTCTGCAGATGTTTCCAGAACAGCTGTCAGTGTCCAATGCACCAGTGGCTCCGGCCCTCCAGTGTGTGTGTGTGTGTGTGTGTGTGTGTGTGTGTGGACCTCCCAGCCTGTGTGAAGCAGCGCAGCGTGCTCCTGGTGGGATCTTCTCCCCTTCCACCCATCAAAGGAAAACCCCCCCTCTGGCGGTTCGCTGTAACGACCTTCTCCGGAGCCGTTTGCTGCGTTGACTGATGAGTTTGTAGCCAAGGACTTAAAGCCCATTACATGTTCTGATTGTGTCAATCTCATGTACTAATTGAATGCTATCCCTCAGCCACTTTTCATCAGTGAAGGGCCCGTGCTGGTGAACTGATTTGGATATAATTTGCTCAGTGAGAGCTTCAATCACAAGAGACAAACATTTTCCCTCTCATTAAAGAGCACATTAAAGATTATCTTCTCTGGTTGCCACAGTGACTCTATCTAATATGATTTGCTGGAAGTGTGCAGAGAACAATTTCCCTGTGTGATCCAGCGAGACTTGTATTTTCTCTCCTCTCTTCTCTCGCCTCCTCTCTTTTCTGCAGTAAGTGAGTCTAAAGAGACCTCTTTGATCTTGTCTCATTGCTCTCAATACTCCAGACTGAATTTAAATCACAAGGCCGACTATTTTAAGAACAAAGCTCTAGTCGTGCTGAACAAGGGAAAAGAGCGGCTCACTTTTATTTCTCCCACTATCCCGTCACAATGAGATTCACTCGACAGTGGAGAAGGCAGCGCCTATTACTGTGTGAATCCGTCACTGGGTTGTATGGAAAAGGCGATTTTATGTCCTGAATTGAGCTTTTTATCTGAATTCTACCTTGCATTCGTGCCTAATTGCAAGAATATACCGGCAATCATCGCCTGGCACAGGATCACAATGAGCTGTGATCATGATTAAAGCTAATTACAGTGTTTATGTAGGACCTGCTCTGATATGTGGACACAGATGACGAGGTTCAGATCGAGGAGCTGTTCTTTGCTTCTGAGAAAATTAGCAGCCATACATTTATCACTGCACCTATCCATCCATCTTTTTGTCCATCCATCCTTGCAATCATTCATCTCGCCATCCATCTCTCTAGTCTATTAATCCAATTATTTAATTTCATCTACCCAGCCATCCACCCGTGGTTTGTAATCATTCATTCATCTTAACATTTGTCTGTGCAATCATTCATGAATCCATCATCTGTACCTGAGTTTTTCTGAATTTGGGGGCTTTAAACTGTATGAATGAAGTTAAGTATTATTAAGCAGCTTCTTCTCATGTTGCTTTCATGAATTATTTCCGTAACAGCAGCTTTTTACCGCTGTGCTTTGAAACAAAGGATCAAAATCTCAAAGGATTTAAAAAAATATATGATTTTGTTTCAGACATGTCAAAACATATAAAAAGTACAGATAAATGTGTGTTTGTCTTTTTATTTGTGTGCATGCTCACACACACAAATGCATACATACACACAGGCACAAATGTCCACATATTCAGTATATTTAAGAGTAGAACTTGTTTTTTAATGCCCGGCTCTGTTGGTTTGTTCTCCCTTGACCTTCTGGTGGTGTTGTGTCTGCTCACGATCAGTGTTGTAATCAGCTCTGCATGCTTTCCAAACACTGTAAGCATTTCAAAAGGCTGGCTCTCTGCCGGTATGGAGAGACTTGCTCTTATTTTTCCATGGTTGCCCTTTTCAGAAAAGCCAGCAAACATGCCACGAGAAAAGGTCAGCGGGATCTGAATAACACAGTCTTCACAGTCTCCAAAAAAAAAAGACGTCCGTCTCCTCCCCTCCTCCACAGGTAACTCCTGGAGCGAGGATTTCTGCCCGCCGACCGTCCGGAGCGCCCGGCGATGGCTGCGTCTCCTCCCCGACTCCGGCCCTGACAGAGCCTTGGCACCGCTTCCTGCTTCCTTTTTGCTGACTGACAAGAAAATTACTGGCAGCATGTTCCTCGCCGCAAACAAGAAGGGTGAGTGTCAAAGGTCGGAGCGGTGGGGATTTGAGCCTGACAAAGAATTCGGGCTGAAAGGCAGACACACACACACAAACACACACACACACACACACAAAATCCCTGACTCATAAAAGAGCAGGTGTCGAACAGAGACGGTTCATGTAACGGCTCTGTGCTGATGGGAGAAACTAACAGCGCTTTACTGTCTGTATGCTCTCACATGGGGGCAGTGTTGCACCACCCGTCACACCTCCGTTCTCCACTCCATCATCTCCCTCCTCCTCTTCCTCCTCCTCCTCCTCCTGTCCTACCCACACTGCGGAGCCATGCGGCAGGCAGGCGTCCTCTGCTCTGGGTCTCCTCATTTCCTCTTGTCATGCCGTCGCTGATAAAAGGGAACCGCCACCAAGACAACCAAATCCCATGGCTGGAGAGACTTGAACGGGATAAGAAGGTGGCACTCAGTCACAGTCTTTCTTCACAGATAACAGAATTATTCCGATTACATATCAGATTTTTCTCCTTCTTCTTATTCTTCTTGGAAGACTGAGGCCTAAAAATCATTCACAAGCAACAAGTCCTGAAACCCAAATCTGGAACAATGTGGATGAAGTTACAGCTAAAGAATTTTTGCATAATGTAAAGAGGATCTGAGACAACTTTAAAACGGCTGTAAAGGAACCTACTTTCCCACAATGGCAGTGAACTCATTGAACTTTGAGAGTGGTGAAAAACGAGTGGCACCAGAGCGAAGCATCCATTTGATAATCAGACTATCTGTCATTTGGTACTTCCATTCATCCATCTTTAGTCCGGTCAGGTTAAAATACTGCAATGTTAATCTTCAAATTTAAATTTTAAGGACCTGTTCGGACTATGACCTCAGCATGAAGCCAGTTTTAATGAAACCAGAATGGATCATGGCGTTGAGGCTGGTTTGACAGCAGAGAGGCCGCTGACAGCTTGAGTGTCCGTGTGGTGTTGTGTCTTCTACTCTTACTTAGAATACATAAAACATGAAAACTCCATACAGAAAGATCCCGAAGCCTTCCAAAGACTTGAACTGGGAAACATTCTCACTGTGAGGCCAGCGCGCTGACACTACACCTGCTCAGGCCTGGATGGTTTTCTATGAAGTCTGGGTCTTCGTTTATGGAAAAGGTGATTTAGACGCTGGTTTGGAATCTTGGCGGGCCATGTCAAGATCTACTGTTTCTTTGAGTCTGCGGTGTGAAGAAATCCAGTTTTCGGTATTCTTTGGCTTCTCTGTGCTGGCAGAGAGTCATACACACAGCTTGGTGTTAGTGAGAAGTGTTGGCAGTGCAGCAGTGAGTGCACAGAGCTATTGAATAGCTAAAACAGCAGTGAAACTTTGACACATGACTCAGCAGCGTTTTGAGCACATGGCGTGGTTTTGAGTGTTTCCACTGGATCGAACTGGTTGACAATGAAAGAGTATTGTTGAACCCTGACATCCAGCGATGCCTCTGACCTCAGTGTTAAGCAGCTGCCTCCTCTTAGCATGAGCCAGGCAGCGCTGCGAGCTCCACCACATCCCAGCAGGACACTTTTCTTCCCGGTTCTCGGTACCTGTTTATCACGAGCCGGCGCTGCAGCCACTGGCATCTCCGCTCGCTGCTCAGCCGCCCCACCCCACCCCAGCCTGGCAGCAGCCATCTGAGGACAGCCGCAGTGCGAGGGAGAGAGAGAGAGAGACGGCAGCCCGTTGCTAGTGGGTGTTGTTTGCTTCATTAAACATGACCCTGGTGCGCCATAGAGTGAGCGGTTCATGCGGGCAACACGTACATTTGTTTTCATGGCGCTGGAGGCAAAGAGACGCAAACAAATTGAGTCTGAGGAAGCCTTAACAGCTGCGCATCTGGATCCTAATGAGAAACAGGATGTTTGCTAAATGAGCTCAGCAGGAAATATCCCTTATTAAATATTCCTTGTAAGTTGTATGTAGACTGTGATGAATTTCCACCACATCACATGGTTATAATTTACATTAATCTCAGACTGAATCGACGGAAGCAGACCCCGCTCTCGCGTTTTGTTTGATCTCTTCATACATTTGCCTGGTGTTAATCACACTGCAGTTAAGTTACGTCGATCTCAGCACGACCTTTAACTCAGAAAAAGGTAGTTTTGCAGAGCAGAGTATTGGGGCTGCTACTTCCAGCAGTCTGAATGTTCAAATCCCATTACATACACACATACGTGTGTGTGTGTGTGTGTGTGTGTGTGTGTGTGTGTGTGTGTGTGTGTGTGTATGTGTATATATATATATATATATATATATATATATATATATACACACACACACACACACACACATGCTTTATATTGACATTTGGACCTACTTCTGCTGAGCTGTGCACTTCCTACCTGCTGATTGGAAGAGTCTTCTCCTGCCTTTGGTCCTGGTTCAACAGCCTGCTGGATCTCAGGACGGATCGGATGGCAGGATGTGAAGAAGGTGAGTCGAGCACAGCCAGAATGAGAGAAGCAGAGCTAAATGAGGGCTTAATTTAAACACTTCTTGTATTCCTGCTGACTGAAACGAAGCGAAGCAGATAGCCATTGCTTTTCTTCCTCAAATCGTCTCTTGTCCCTCAGCCGTCAGCTCCCAGTTGTTGGTAACCTCGACATTCTTCTGGAGAAAAGTCACTGCTGGATCTCATTTCCTACATTCTGCTGAGAGCACAGTGAACCAAAGACACATGGAGGTTGTTACTGTTCAAAAGGCCATGTAATCCTAGCATGTCCCCTGAGGACCTCACCTTTTCCCCTGCTTTAACATATTCCTCTCAAAGTACCTTTGAAGCCCCTGAAATGCTTTGTGCAAGCTACGATACGCAGGTGTTTATTTACAGCTGGGCAAAGGACAATCCTTCCTGTGCTGAACACCCATGGTCATGTGGCTCCAATATTATGATGCAAGAAGAGAACGGTACAGTTTAATGAAAGGATCACTGGAGTTACTGTATCCTGAAATATTTTCTGGCTTAGCTAGCTGCACCGCTTTCAGCGTGGCTAAGCAGAAGTTAATATTGCAAAGTAGACTTGAGGCGTCAATATAGCCACGCTCAATGTGACTTGCGAGCAAAAAAAAATCTTGGTTTTCTTTCGGATGAATAAGTTTTTTGACTGTCTCGATGGTTCGTACACACGGATCTACTGCAATGCTTGGTATGTTATCTATGCTAAGAAAATGCTAGTTGAGAAACAGCTTTTCTGACCACATCCATACAGTTCTCTGACTGGTAATGTGATTTTAAGGAACTATACAACACAAGCTGTCAGACCGAAGGATATAAAGCAAAGTTAACTTCAGAGGAAATTGGCAGTAATACTTAGCTTGACTTTTTCCCTGGAAGAAACATGAAAATAGATTCTATTCCTGTCCACTTAAATGAGTAATGGTTTTTATTGAATCATTTGCTCATTAATGGTCACAGAGCTGTCTTGCAACAGCTTTTTCAAGGAGAAGAGGTTTGATAACAGCAACCTTTCAGGGCTGTGGTAATCTGATCTAGTACTGATGTACTAATGTGGGGAAAATGTCTTTAAACTTTCCAGTTGGTGTTGGATGTAACTGACATGAAGTTGAAGCCACAGTTCAGGACAGCTCAGAGGTCTCTATTGGATAGAAGCTGGATAAGAGTAGATATAGTTAGTTTATTGTTGGGTGTTTCTGCATTAAACTGTGGAGATGTGTTTTTAGAGGCCGAGCAATGTCGTGGTGTAAACAGACTCACAAAACTTCAGAAAGGTTTTCCATTTTCACTTGAAAGCGTTGTTGTGTAAATGGGGCCATAGACTGATGAATCTCCAGCTTTCTACCAGCTCGGCCTGCGTGATCCACAGGAATAACGAGGACTGCATTAAGGTTTTACCTGGTTTTGTTTGGAAACAGACTAAACCCTCAACCTGTATTTTCAGGTATATCATATAATCATATGGGAAAATCAATTTTACAGTGTTGCCCTGGTTTGCACTCTCATTTCACACTGACAGTATTTGATTCTGCACATGGGGATCTTTGCTTCTCTTGCTTTTTTCTCGGCAGTCAATTTCCTCTAACTGAGCCCAAAGTCGACTGACCTGTGGTTGAGTTTACGAGCTGGCACAGCGTCAGCGGGGATCAGGTCCATCGCCCTTCAACTCTGAATTGAATAAAGCAGCATAGACGATGGATGGGTGGAGTATTGAATGAATTTATTAGGTTCTATCTAGAATATTTGGTTTTAAGCCCTCATGGTGATGAAGGATGAGCCCGTTTGTCTCATACTTTAAACCACATTGCACCCCTCCAGGCTCTCATGCTGCTTGTTTCGTCTCGCACAAAGTTATAACTGATGGTTCAGTGTTGGATTCCCCCTTCAGCCCAGCTATCTCCTGCTGCTGCACATCCAAAAGCTCTTTTTTTTCCAGATCCAGCTGCTTTAAAGATGTATTTGGATGTCCCGTTACAGCTTTCACAGTGAAATGCTGAACTCTTATGAAGGTAAACAGTCTGAGCTTTTTGTGAACGTCATAATATTAATATGCAGCTGTGCTCCCAGTGTAAATCCACTCATTATTATCTGGAACCGCAGTGACAAACTTTTACTGCCTTTGTCATCTCTCTGTTTGATCACCTGCTCAGGTCACTTACTGCACAGTTAATCCACTCTAATTAAAGTATTAATGGGGGGGATGAAAACTAACAGACCTCTCACTCCTTCAGGACAAGAGAAGTCCATCTGTTCCATTAAACTCACTCCATATACCAACACAAAAAAAAACCCTCTTTGCTTCAGCAGCACTGTAGCACCAAGCCCAATGTTATCCCGCCCTTTGCACCCTTTAATATGAAACAGCTGCTGTCCTAAAAATGATAAAATATGTTTAGTTCCATAGTTATTCATTTTTCCCTGTCCTTAGTTGTGCCGAGATTCACACAATCTGTACATCCCATTACAGAACTGTGGGCTGCAGGTGGGTGTGCATGTACAGTGTGGATAATGTCATTTAGCTGTAGTCTGTGGAGTAAAGGGAGAGATATGGAGACTGTAAGTGCAAATCTAATGCTTGTTTTAATAGCATCTTATCTCTATGCAGTACATTTGCCATGTCATCATAGCCTTAATCTCATTTTCAGTATCAAAACACAACATGTTAATGACAACTCAATTTGGCTCTTCGAAATTCTTTTCTTTCTCAACGAAAGAACCACAATCTGTCAATCTAAGTGTGAAAACTGCACCTATTTCATGCAGTTTGAGCTGCTTCAGAGGCTTTAAGGATCTCACATGAAGGCTCATTTTAGATTAATATCACTTGATCCAAGAACGTTCTTGAGAGGCGTTGATGTACTTTTGGAATAAGGTGGAATTATCTCGCCTTACTGGCAACGTTCCACTTGTTTTCAATTAGTAATGAGATTTTAATACCTTTTCAGAGAAATTAAGTTGTTAACATGGACACATTTGCCAGTGTAAACACACAGTATTTGTATTTCTCGACCTCCTCTCAGTCTGTTTCTCTTGCACTTAAAGCTCAAAACTCACTTCACAGCACTTTGTGCAAAAAGCCAATTTTCTCCAGGATATAGTGGCTTCAGGAGACCAAAGGAAACCTTTTCCAAACCTAATCCCTCGCACCTCCAGAGACCCAGAGTTTACATGTTGAAGCGCCTCAATCTGATAAAAACACCTGCAGACTCTCCTCACGTCTGTCTGAGCCAGCACAACGCACCGATGGCGCTCGGCCAAGCTCAGCCAGCGAGCCTCACCAGTACGTTTCCAACTCTTATAGACCGGAGCAACTTTGCTGGATATGTGAGGACAAGCGATGAAAAACTCTTCCAGAAACAGAGTTTGTGATTATACTGTCGTGTCGCTTCTTATAAGGACATCTGTACAAAGTTAAAGAGTTTGAGGAGAATTTAGATTGCATGAGGACCAGTGTTGCCCACACCCTCATGAATAAGCTCTTTTAAATGCTGTTGGAGATAGCTATCGCTGTCTCCAAGCACACTCTGTCCTTTCTAACTGTTCCCAAGGTGCTTTAAAAAGCAGGACATTGACGCTGCATTACTTTTGGTTTCACTGCAGAGAAGTTTTTGCTTTCTTAGATGAAAGAACAGTGCCGCGGGTTTATCTTCAGACTCGCGTGCACGTGTGCAGAGGTTAAAGCGAAATCGTCACATTAGACGGGATGATCGAACAATGCTTAAGTAAAACCATGAATAGATTCAAGGCCGTTTTTGTCAAAATGGAATGAAGTCGTTGAGACCAAGTTGACAGCTTTCATTGGACAGTGAGTCGTTTTCAATTTACGCTTAAACCAATTTATCAGCAGCATGTTACTTTGCAAGCTGTTGTCTTATTATTATACGTTCTCTTCAATACACTACACATGCTCTGTCTGGCACGGCTTTAGTTACTGACCTGGAAACAGGTAGGCCGTGTTTAGACAGTTAAGGTCACTGATTCACCTCACATACATGTTTTTGGCCTGTGGACCAAGAAAACCCACATGCAAACTGCACACAGAGCACTGCCAAACCACGTGTGTTCAGTAATAACTTCGTGAGCTGTCTTCATCACACTTAAAATGAGCCTCTCATCTTCTTTGTTTTCACTGACGCTGTGAAAAAGGATTGATCTCTCTTTTCTTATACCGTCAGAGGCTGAAGTGGGCTGGATTATATTTTCTGACTGAAGTGCATTGAAAGCTGTTTTTAATAACAATGCCGTGTCGTGTATGAGAATTGGTTTGCAACAGTATTACAATTCCATTAAAAGTCACAGTTTAATAAGCAACACTCCACCTTTTTTCAATCTCTTAAATTCTGAAGTCACAGTGAACTGTATGTCTACCTTCTGCAGAGACGGATGACTTTTTCTGGAATTTTAATTGCATTATTAGAACAATTTGAAGTTTTCTCAGATTTGCGTGTTTTTTTTAAAAACTTTTACTCTTTAATTCAATTCAATTGAAATCAGTTTCAGCTCAAAGCACATCGCCTTCATTTCAAGGCACTTTTACAGAAAAAAACCCCGACAATTGTTCATAAGCAAGCAGAGAAGGCCATGGAAAGGAAAACGTTGATTTTAACAGGAAGAAACTTGTAGAACCAGACTCGGAGGAGGAGACTTTCTGCTGGACTGTATCTGTATTTCCTCGGCTGGCTCGGGGAGAAACGCATTACAGTAAACAGTCCACTATCTAGTATATTACTGCGGCTGCCCTGGCACATAGCCTGACCAAGTAATTGTTATCATTTCCCCTCAGAGAAGCTTTTTTTTTTTTTTTTCTTTTTCTTTTTTTCCACGTGGCTGTAAGCCTCGGGGACGTGCACAAAGTTGGTGCACTCGGTAAGTGGTTTTAATAAGAGCGGTCCTCCAGATACAACGAGCATTACAGGCAGCAGCCAGTGCAACACAAGTGCCCCTCCATTTCAACAGCAGGTAGTAAATCATCAGGAGGATTCGCCATGGCAACCACGCTGGTTAATGGCTGCGCCTCGGCCTAATGATACGCCTGGCGAGAGGAGTGGAGGAGGCAGAGGGATGATAATAGGAAAGTCTTATGAATAATCATCAGATTAATGTCGTCTTCATCAAGCACGTGTCAATAAGTGTGAAATTAAAGTCGACGTTTCTTTTAGCGGCCGTTAACAGTCGATCCAATTAGCTGGATCGGGGCGGGGAAACGTCTGGTTCATTCATTTGTGCGATTCCAGATCAATCTAACTCCAAGCCGGGGGATGAGGAATGCGTTCATCAGGCGATACCTGCTGTTGTGTTATTGCTGCAGAAGTAATGATGTGATATTACGGGCGTGTGTGTGTGTGTGTGTGTGTGTGTGTGAACACGGTGTACGCTACACACCGGCAGCATCTCCAGGTGTTGACGGCAAACAAATTAGCCTCTGCATTGTGATGCACGGCGCCGCCGCGCGTCTCACACCTGTTGAAGTCAAAGTAATGATCTCCCGGTCTTCATGGCGCTTTGTCTGCAGCCGCTCTCTTTGCCTCTCACTTTTCCATTTCTTGTCGCTGCCGCTCTGACACGCAGCCGAACCGCCAGCCTGACAAATGTCAGCTCTAATTAGAGTCACTCCAGTCAAATAAGTGTTATGAATTAAACCTTTTAAGCTCATTACACAGCCATTTGTGAATCTATTACATCCCCGCAACACTGATTCTATCTTTCAGTATTTATGGGTTGATTGAATGTTAATGTGCCACATGTGATGAGATCTGAAAGACCGCAGAGAAACACACAGTGATAGGTCACAGTGATGGATTAACAGGGCCTTTATTGATGTGTGACATAACAATAATTCAATGAGACGATGGAAAACTGTGATTAAAAGGTTCAGTTAAAGCTTTATCGCCATTGGAGCGAGCTGGAACAAATCCATTGGAATGATGGAGGGATTCTCCTCCTCAGCTGAAACACCAAAAGGCCTGATTCACTGAGATCTGTGAGAAGTGGGCTGAATTACATGCACACGCCAGCAGAAGGTCATCGGTTTAGTCCCTGGTTACACTGACAGTGTTTTTGAGTGAAAACAGAAAAGTTTTGTTGCATTTTGGGTGTTTTCTGTTTAAATGACAACGGTGCTCGGAGTCGGAGCCACTGAAAACACAACTTCCTCACAACAGTTCCCACGGTGGAACTTTTCAAAAACGCTTCAAATTTGTGTGGGGCTCCATCGATATGTGCTGGGTAAAACCTGACAAGCTCACCGAACTCAGGGTTCACAGTCTGGAAGACATTCCTGTGGACAGACGAAGGAGCTTATGTCTTTCTTGTATTTGCATCTTACTGTTTGTATAATGCTGAAACGAGCAGTATGAGTGAAATCTATTCATTGCCTCGTACTTTAAAGGACCACAGCTGCTCCCATGGTGCATTTCAGGATGTCAGGAGGACCCTCGCACACAATCTCCGACCTATTTCGTTGTTCCCCTTGTTTTCTAAATTGTTTGTTTGCAGCACCAAAGAGCCGAGCCTTGTTTTCTGAACTAAAGCGATGTCGGCCGTGTTTTGCTGTGTTCCCTGTGAACAAAAAAAGCCATTTGAAAACAGTTGTTGACTTGCGACAAAATCGCCCCGCTACATTCCATTATTTCTCAATAATATCCACTTTATCAGCTCCATTCAGAGTCTGCTGCGGTGACTGAACGCATATTAATTTTGTCTAAGGTATTAGATTAAATTTTTGCACACAGAGCGGGGCTCGCCCTGGCACTCCAGGCACCGGGTTCCTCTCATTCTGGAGAGATTAATTTAGCCTGTTTAATATATGATGAAACAGCTCAGAGCAGCTGCATTGCTTTGTGTGTTTTCACAGCTTTACTCAGTGCTTAAAAAGTGTCACAATACACTGCATTTATTTGCACTTGCTTAATGTAATCTCGATTGCCGCGCTCTCGCCGACGTGCACCTGCAGTTTGGCGCCGCGAAGGTGTGAATGTGGAGGAGAGCCAGCCATTGGCCACGTTTATGTCAGACTTTTAATTCCTGTTTAAAGTTAATTCTGCTTCAAACAGACTATGTAAACGCCTAACTCCGAATTAAAATTAAAGTGGGAGGTTTATTCTCATTATAATGCAGAATTAAATGTAAATTCGACATGTTTAACCTTTTTCTTCCACTCTACCTTAATTCTGGTCATCCTGCTCATTCCTGGAGACACATACATTCCAAGATTGCGGCCCTGAGGAAGCAACAGCAAACCCAAAAGGTTAGATTGAAATTAACCTGCTAGTTAATGAACACACAGCATTACTTCATTAGATATGAGTTACTTACACATTCTGTTACAGACTAGTGTTGTCTACTAATTATTTCTCTTAACCTTGACTTGAGGTGGAGCTCCCGGAAATTGCAATGCCAATTTTACAGTTTTATTTTTATATCTTTGCAGAGCTAAAAATCAGAAAAGCAAATGTCTTTCAGTTTTTGTTTGTTTAATCTTTAATTCTGATCAGTTCCTCTGTTTTTACATCTAATTACCTCGTCCAATTTAAGGTCAAGGCTCAGGAGGTTATGTTTTCGGCTGGATTTGTCTGTTTGCAACATAACTCAAGAAGTCATAGATGGATTATGTTGAAATCTTCAGGAAACGTCTGAAATCGTACTCAGAACAAGTGATTGGATTTTTGAGAGTTAATCTAGATTAAATCATGTATTCTGGATCAATCTCAATTTTTTGTTAACATTATAATAAATGGGAAGTAAAATTTCATTCAACAATATCTCGGTCTAAAACAGCAGGAATGATAGGAAAGTTGGCTGACCCCTGCACAACAGCTTTCTTAAACATTTATTAAAGTTTGATCCAGATCCTGGCATAATTGTGGATAATATGACACAGAACAGAAAAAATAGGGGGTATGTGGCATTTCCATCACTGTAGAAGGTAATAAATGAAGATTAGATATGCAACGAACACCCAGCGTCAGAAAGGATCGGCTCCAGCTATCCAGAATCTGTCCTCAAGCAGCTTCAGCAAACATGTGAATGGAAGCTTTTGTAAAACCATCTCCTTGTTTTTCCAGAGCCAATGAGCCTGTCTGTCCTGCTCTGTTAACGTCAGTGGAGGAGAACAGTTCTGCCTCTCAGAAGCAGTGGTGTGCAAACCTCACTTCCCCATCATGTTTTATGCTTGAGGCTGTTCAGGGAGTCTTTTAAACATTCCCATTAACCATCCAACTCTCTGCTGCAGCATAACTTCCATCTCGAGTCTGTCCTCTTCTGTTAGCTGGATGATTGCTTTGTTGTGATGGGTCTCACCCCGGGAGTCTCAGGACCCAAACTGGAAATGATCCGAGGCTCTGTTTGCACGACCGGCAGTCCAGTCCTGGGGAAGACACCTTCAAAACGGCAAGTGGTTGTGGCTCAGTCTGTGAGGCAGGTCCTCTTCAAATTGCAATATCAGTCGTTTTATCTATAATTCCATCTTTTTTTCTGAAGTCCATTTCCATTTTCTTGTTTTCTAATTTGTGGTATTGAACATATTTATTTATAATTCTGGTTTAGTCTGAAGGGCTGTCCTTCATGGCAGGTCTCGTTGTTGCGTTGTGTCCGCTCTTAAGAAAATTGTTCAAAAACAAATCCATGTTTTCTTTGAAATTTGCTTGGTGGGCCTGATTGGAGTTTCTTGCGACCCTGTTTTGGCCCACGGGCCTTATGTTTGACACCACTGGTCCAAATCAAACGTGAAGCAGAAAATGACTCAGCCGTCCACTTTAAAATCATTGGTACAGTCGCTCCTCCAGCACACTCCTCCACAGTACAGAGAAAACACACACACACACACACACTCTGATGTGAGTGTGTGTGTGTGTGTCATCCTTACGTTGTTCCTGCTGCCGTACAGCGTCCCTGCACTGCAAAGCAGCTATTTTTACATGAGGTTCAAAGCATGACAAGTACAATTTATGGTGTTAAACTTTCACCCTCCGATTCACTTTCGAGTGTTTTCCGGGGGAAGGACACCGCCGAGACTCGGCAACCTTCATCGGCACCCTTTCTCTCGCTCGCCGAGTGGGGTCAGAGGTCAAATAACTTATATGCTAAGTCAAAGAGTGCCGCCATCTGCCTGTTCATTAGCGCTGACCTTTCTCGAGCTAAGCAGGGTCGCCGAGGAGCGAACTGAGAGCCGTGTGTGTTCACAGTATATAAACACATTATGTTGAGGTCCCTGCAGCGTGGGCCGACTGATCTCAGACAAAGATGACTGTCCTCACGTAGCAGAAAAGTGCCACGAGCAGAACTGCTTTCTGAAGGGACTGAAAACAATCCGTCCTTTAAAATTTATGCAATAAACAACACTGCTATTGAAAATGATTTGTTTGAGTTAAGCTATTTTGAGTGCTTAAATTTGCTTAATTTTTACCCCTTCTGCAGTATTGACTAATCAAACTTTATAGTTATCCTGCTTCCTGCATCATTTGTAGTAAATATTATCTATACATAAAAGTGTTTAAATGTTGTCGAGGCCTGTATATTCTCCGATACCTGGTATTTCTGTAGAGATGTGTGGGAGGCGGCACACAGTACATCCAGCGCTTCATGCTCACACAAAGGCACCGAGAAACCAGATCTTTATTGGAAACAAGGTGCAACCGTTTCATAGCGGAGCCTGGCAGGGGTCAATCCTTTATTACCTACAAGTTAGACCTCCCACACACACGTTCACACAATAACAAACACAGAGCAGATCAGCCGGAGGAGATGAGGATTTGTCCGACAACAATTCACCGCTGATACAGACGAGGAGGAGCAGGACCGGGCAGTTGGAGAAGTTCGCCCTGCGTAATGGCCTTCGCCCCACCACCTGGCCCTTATTTTCCAGAGTCATGCGAAGGTGAGCGAGAGGGCGAGAGAGAGGGAGGGAGCAAGTGATGTTTCCCCGCCTGGCAGGACATGAGTGATAGGAGATGGAGATAGTGCTGATGGAGGGTAATGATTGCGATCTCTCTCTCGCTCTCTCTGTCTCAGTGAGCTGCTGGCTGGGTTAATGGAAGCTGGGTCGGGGGGGGGGGTCAGGGGGGGTCCAGCCCCTCCGACCGATGGTCATCTGGTTATCCAGGCTGACTCATTGCACAGCGGATGGATGCTGATAGTTTGTTCCCTAAAGTCACTGTCCTGAGGTGCACTGTATGTGCAGGACGGGCAAGTGGAGGTTACAGTTTCCCCACAACCATAGAGAAAGGCTTCGGAAAATGAAAATTTATCGAACATATGAATTTTAACTGTATTGATTGACACATTGTAGAGCACGAGGAATTTGTGAAGGACGCTTGAACCACAGCAGTATCTTTCCTTTTATGATAGAAACTGATGTTATGCAGCGTTTTTTTCATGACTGCAGAGGATTTCATCTCTCTGGTGGTAAAACGTGGTTAAAATACTCAAATCATCACTCATTTACTTCCAACACGTGAATTCAGATTTTGAACTTCTATTTTATCCTAAAGTGTTCTATTAAAAAAGAGGGCATGCGTTTTGCAGCAGTTGTGAGGAACTGCTGAGTTTTATGAATCACATTATTTCTGTAAAATCCCAATCAGATCATCAGTTAAATGAAGCGGGAAGAGAGCTATAACTGAACATCAAGAGCCTCTTAAACATGAAACCTGCAAAATACATTGTTAGCAAGTAGACTAAGTGAATAAAGCAGGGGATTCAAAATGTTTGTAACTGCAAATACCAGCTCGAAAATGCATCCAGGCCTCCTGTTTATAGGATATTGTTTTTTGTTTCACAGAAAGCTTGTGTTTACACAGTAACATTTGAAAACAATATAATTTTTATATAGAAATGCCATAAGCGCTGGGAGAAAAAAACTGCATTCCCGGCTATGAGTTGGTTAACAATGGAGTGTACAAAGACATTGGTGTAGTCTGGATTGCTTCTCAGGGTCTCAACTCTAAAACTATGACGTCCCAGAACAATGTAGAACCATGGGAGTCGTGACACTCTGGAGGCAGACATTGTTGTTATTGTTTCGCCAGTTGTACGTGTGCAGAAGAACTGTTTACTACTGCTGTGATAAAAATGCACAATAGAATGCATCATGATTAGAAAAAAATGTGTTGCTTTTTTTAATGCTCAGATGTAACTGCTCCCTCAATTAACCTCGACCAACTAAAGCTCCGACCAGCATGTCTTTAGACCATAATTAGTCTTGTTTGTTTTGGGTTTTTTTTTCATCACAGTAACAGTTTTTCAGCTTTCCTCAAGTCCCTCAAAAGCTTTTCTCACATGCTGAAATCTTTCTACTATTCAGTTTTCATTTTTTGCTGTACGTTATTCAGTTTAAATTCTGCTGTGCAGCTTTTTCCTCTGCTGTACCAGCATTCTGTGGCCATGCAGTGACATCTAGTGGTCACATATGGTATGCAGCACATTTATATTTTTATAGAGAAGTCGTTACTTTGCATGATCGGCTTTAAAATGAAAAACACGGTATTTTATTATACTTTAAATATATGCGTCAGTGTGTACAGGAATTGCTAATTAACACGAGGAGATGTAATTTCACAAATTCTGAGTCAAATCAAGCCAAATACTTCATTAATCAACAACATGTTTGCAGCTATCAAACAGCACATTCTCATGTTCTCTCAACTTTGACAAGACTGTGCATAGACCGTTAAGTCCTGTCGTTTGTCATTAGAGATTCTTATTTCAGAATCAACAAGAAAACACTTTGTGGCTGGCAGTCTGAAATAAATCAAAAACTAACAAACAGTGCAAAACAGAATTAATGTTTCAGGGTTTTTCGGAGTCTGTATTTCCCTCCTGCAGTAAGCACCTGTTACATGGGAATTTGCACTAAATTTAAAATGAATGCTCAAAATACGTTGCTAAGATTGGGATAGAGAGATGACGCTGCGGCTTTACTGCCACTGTGCCAACGATTGCATTTTCCACCTAATTCCCACATTAGTAAATAGCATTAGTCTCCCCGTCCTGTCGAATAACCGTTGCAGAAAGTGTTTGATTTCACGGCGACACGAAGGCTGATTTCATCAGCACTGTGAGCCGAAGCGATAAAAAAGGAAAAGAAGAAGAAAAACGTCACGCTGCGCTGTGAAAGATGAAACAGTACTTTGAGTGTTGGAGTGGGCGATCATCTATCACTGCTTAGCTGCAGGGAGCAGGGATTGAAGAAATATGGTAAGGAGAGCGAATTCACTTACCTGCCCTCTGCTATTCCAGAATATTCAGTTACAGAGTAAATAATCAAATACGGGTTCATGTAATAGAGTTTACAGTGCAGCTTTAATGCTCGTCTCTTATGCTGTTGTGAGGGAATAAAATGTCTCCACAGTCCGAGGGCGGCCAGGTGGAAATGTTCCTTACGCCGGCGCAGAAAATCAAAAGGCTGTGGGACTTTCATGTTTTCCTCCACAGCGACTCGCCGCTGCATTCCCATCCTGTCCGGCATCATTAAGAAAACAATTACTCTGCTTCCCACAGCTCATCTGAGCCCACTGGTAGCGGTCGCAGGCGCCATATGGCGTCGCCGGGTCCCTGAACGCCACCTGACGCGAGCCCGCAGGCGTGTTGTCGAGCACGTCCCTGTGTTCTCGCCGCAGAACATGACTTCTCAACCCGTGTGTGTTACAGCGAGCTGCAGGGAGCACACAGCGCGCCGCACATTTCCTTTATGTGCTCTGTACACCGCGCTGCGTTAAGAATGACGCAGAGATGAAATGAAAACACCGAGGCAATTAAGTGGTGAGAGCACCGCTGCACAACGTGCAGTTTGCCCTTTGTGGAGGGAAGAAAATAATAATGGCGAGAAAACGGTCCGCAGTTTTGCACTGAAAGCCTTATCCGCCCAGCTGAAGCCTGTTAACAGCACACTCCACCTAGTTCTGCTCATAAAATGACGTTTTTAATAGACTTCCATTACGTAAAGTTATTGCATGTGATATTTCTGAACCGGTCTAACTTCACTATTCCTCAGCTTGATTCACTGCTTCAAATACGATCCAACACTGCACTGAATAAACAACCCTGATCGCTTTAATTGGATTAAACGCAATTAAATTGTGTAAGTTTCAACATTAAGATTTAAACAGATCAGAAGCTTAAAAAAGTCTTCATTTATAGTCGAGGAAAAAAAAAAACTTCCAGCAGAATCTACAAGCTGCATTGTTTACAAAGCCGACACACAAGATCGATACCGTGTTGTGTTGTTGAGTATTTGCTGCTATTTATCAGTGCTGCGACTCTCTCTGCTAACACTTTATGGTAAATGGACTACACTTTTACACTGCATTGACAGAGCCCAAAGCGCTTTACACTGCAATATCACATTCACCCATTCACACTCACATTCACAAGGTAAGCTACTACTGTAGCCACAGCTGCCCTGGGGTAGGCTGACGGAAGCGAGGCTGCCAGTCTGCGCCATCGGCCCCTCCGACCACCACCAACCATTCACTCTCACACTACTTTCACACTTGGGCAAGGTGGGTGAAGTGCCCAGGGACACGACAGTTTTACGCCTGCAGGAGCGGGGATCGAACCGCCAACCTTCCGGTTATGAGGCGACCCGCTCTGCCATCTGTCGCCCCAGTAGTATTTTATCCAGATTAAGCAGGAGATAATCTTATCTTTTTAATCTTACATACTGTTTGCATCAGAACAGGCTCATTTAGAGTTTTACATGAGTTTTTCAGGTGAAAAGCATCATTTGTACATTTTCATTTCAGAAAGATTTTGCGTTGAGACGGCACCATTTGGAAAACAATGTCTATGATGTAGTGAGCATGTAGCGCCACTAGTGGACCCTGGTTGTTGTTTCAGTGATGAAACCACACACACATCCTGCAGAGAACAACATGGCATCAACCACTGTGCTGAAATTTGATAGTCAGCTGTAATATTTTCACGTCTTATGTAAAACTGTGCTTTTCTCAAGAACAAACAGCTTCCCTGCTCTCTAGAAGTTTTCCCAGAGATTAATAATTCTGGTTTTAATGTCAAACTGGCCTTTCATAATTTTTGGGCTCCATGTGACTCCTGGACTAAAAGATGTTTGGCATTTTGGCCTGGGTCAATTCCATGCAGCTGCAAGGGTTAAGAAATTAGATTTCTGTCACTTCTAAACACGGAAAGCTTGTTGAAGAGTTGCCTGAAATGAACCCAGGCTATTTTCTTTCCTTTTTTTTTTTTACATTAGCAGTCATTTTACGAGGCTTTAGCTGAAACTTTTAGCCTGATTTCACCTCTAAAACTTACATGACTGAGAGGCGAACAAATTATTTTACAGTTAGGAGTGTAATTTTGAGATCACATTTCACTGCCTGCCCTTGAGGTAATTGGGAGCCTGACTCACTCGCGGTGCCGTGTGGAGCCAGAGTGAATCAGAGCGCCCACAGAGGAGATGGAGAGCTCTGCCTGCTGCCGCCGGCATGGAGAATCCCACATTACCAGCGTGAAGTGTCACTAAACTCTCCATCTGGGGCCGAGCCGGCCATGAATCGGCGCTCTGAAACCCTGAATGGATCGCCGAGCGGCTGGATTTTACCCCGGAATGATCAGGAAGGCATTGAGACACACTTTCCTGGTGAGCAGTGTGCTTAACAGCGCCTGACCTCCTCCGGTGTAGAAATCTTCTGGAAGAAGGAGCGAGTTGTGTTTAGGCGTGTGAGAGGAATCTTGAACCGAATGAGTCAGCAGGTTCAGCACTGAACCACACAAAAAAGACATCTGCGCTCACATCTTCCTCCGCGCCCGTTTGGATGGAAATGTGTGACTGCTGCTTTAAAAAAAAACCACTGCAGGCTTCAGTTTGTGCCCTGCCAGTCACCTCAACCAAAATAAAGGACTTTTACAGAATGTGTAGGGATAAACTGCTGAGTAACTGGTCACAGGGTGCATTGGTTGTACAGGAGTTTGTGTCGAAGCCGTCGCCGTGCTTCGGTCCCGCTCCACCCGCTGAGCTGGACTCAGACTCCTGGACGCCTCCAGCATGATGGGGCTGTAGAAGCCAGATGAGTCTGAAACGATATTATCAGAACGTAATGAGAGCACAGGAGGAAGGAGCCTGTTGATTATTCAGAGAATGATTTGCTTCAGTCACAGATCGTTCTGATTGAAATCATATTGCGATGAGTGTGTCTCGTCTGAGAGAAGCTGGTGTTGGGAGGAAGACAGTCTGTATTGTGGTGTTGATTGATTTCTGCTTGCTTGACTGTAGTAAATAAATCATAAACTGAGTGAAGTAAAAACTGCAGAGGGAAAATGTGTATTCAACACTTGTTTTATGACTTAATACAAACCTGAATGTTCCAGTTTGATCCTCTCATGAACGTCTCGTCTCCTCCTGAGGCGAGGTTCATGCCCTTTCAAATTAAAATCACAGGCTATAAATATAATTTATAAATATACTGAAAACATGACTGAGTTCATTAATACTAATTACCCAAAACTCTGCATAAAGTAAAGTAATTTAGATGTAACACATCTAAAAACTTCACCAATTCAGCACAAGTTAATCGAAGAAAAAATTTATAATTTGTCTTTTCCTGAACATATTTTCTTTTCAACAGTAAAATAAACTGTTTTTCCTTCATTGTACAGAAATAGTCCAGACTGAATTTTCTGTGTAAGATTCTGAATTTTCCCCTTTAATGTGGGTCACCTCAGAGCAGTTTTAGCTGTGAAAACAGGACATTTCCTCATTTTAACATGAAACACCTGATCACACGAAGTTATAGAATACATTGATTAAGTTCATTGTATCGCCTCTTCTCATTTTTCTCCTCTTTAATGCCCCTGTTGGTTCATTTCACTGTGAGAACTTTGACATGAGTGTCTTTATAAATAGTTTTTCCTCTGTTCTCCCGTTTTCTTCACCGTAACCTCTTTAGCTTTAACATTTAACAGTCGCTTGGTTTCGTCAGAGGGATTTTACAGGAGCTTCTGCGTTAAATAAAACTGACTCATGGACTGAAGTGGTTCAAATTTTCAAAAAAAGATAACATCAAAATAAAGCCAAAACTTTTAGGATGTTCATTTTTTTCATTTTTATGTTTAAAGGTATGAAAACAATAAAAAATAAATAAATAAATAAAAAAAACAAACTTGGAAACATTAGTTGTGGGATGGAGGCAGCAACAGAGTTTAGCCTTTATCTTCCAGAAGATTCTGTTGAGCCTCTTTATCACTTCGGTGAAGCAACCTTGAGCAGAGACTTTTCTGTGTGACTTTTCGTCTGATGATTTAAATCATTTCTTTGGTGAACCATGTCTGACTCATGTGTTCCGTGTTAATTGCTTTCACACATATGAGCAACGTGAGACGTATTTGTATCGTCATTTGCTGTGAAAGATGAGGACTCACTTTTATCAACCTATCACTGGCCGGTCAACCTGCAGAACAAGAGATTATTGGCACAAAGAGGACGTACCTGCTTTGTGATTTCATCACATGGCAGAGGAGCCCTCTGCCGTATTTCCATGAACTGGAACAGATCCTTATCCAGCGTTTCAAATGCCTGACAGATTTGCTCCATGCAGTCAAACTGTTGGAAGATGAGGAAGATGTCTCAATGATTCCAACGAATAACAACATGCATTTGACCACTTTAGGTTGGAGCTGTGGCGCAGCTCTGCTGGATGAAGATCTGGTTCGGTTAGTGAGCAGAGAGAGAGAGTGTGTGTTCAGTCAGTGTGTGAGAAACACTGTCCATCGCACACAACATATAACATATCAAGCATTCTAGCCTGTTTTTATTTTAACACATAAAGAACTGTAAAGAACAGACTTTAGGTAATGTAGAATAAGAAGTAAAGATGTGTTAAAAACACTCAGACATGAGCATTTGAAAAATAAAAGAACTATAACGCAACATAATAGAGAAAAGTTTCAGGCAAATCACAGTAAAACACAAATGACATATCCTTAAAAACGTTTCACAGAGCTTTGCTTCACAAAAGTACAATTCTGTAAAAGGCTCATTAATGTTAATCTGACAGTTAAAGAAGAAACCCTTCTACCAGTTGATGACTTTTTTTTTTTTTTACAGGGAAATTTTAAACAGAGAAACAAAGTGAAGCTGCTGAGTCAGCAGGGCTTTTTGAAATCACTTGATGTCACATGAAATGACTCCAACTGAATTTTTCCAGGAAGGATCTTTTTCTTCCATGAGCACAAACCATTTCTCACACTCATTTTATTTGTTAGATATTTACTGTCAGCCTGGGTTCAGAAATGGTTGTTAATTCAATGATAAAATGACTATTTAGGCCAATAAGGCTAATAACATCAGCAGTAGTCTGAATTCTTAATCATAAAACAATTAGAACAGAAGACCAAACGCACCAAAAAAAAAACCCAAAACATCAAAATCAATTCAGTACATTTGGTTGAAAACACACCAGCGTGAAACACAATGAGTAAATGGACAAAAACACACAGCGCAGTTATGAAAGCACGCATTACAATCTAAGAAAAGCTTCAAAATGAACAGCACAGGTTTCCTTATTCCACAGCTTCCTGCTTAAATACCCTCAGTGAGAGTGCATCTCGGCAGCAGGCACCTGGGGAATCGTATTGATTTCTGCTCTCTCTCTTCCAGAGGCCATTATACCGATAAGCTCCAGGTTGAAGACCGCTGCAACTAGGTCAAACAGAAAGTACCGCCTCTCCGCTTCTCGTGTTTTTCCTCACGAAAGCCAATCAGGACTTTCACCCACATGTCCAACGTGTGGAAGGCGGGAAGAAGAACCGATCCGCTAGAGGAGGGGTGTCAAACATAAGGCCCCTGGGCCAACATTAACAGCGGGAGACCACAGATCTAAATGGATTGTTATTGTAGTGACTCTTAACTGTAGAACTACTAGGAAAATCTGGGCTCTGGAGGAAAACGTTATTCCTGTTGTCAATCTAACACACAAACCATTCTCTACAGCCATGATGTGAACACCAAAAAGAAAAGTAGTATTTCCCTCATTTCCATGGTGATGGATTCAGAGCCTTTTTCAGAAAGACACTGTACACTGTAGTCGTGTAAATGGACACCAAAAAATGCAACGAAAGTTTTCCATTTGGCCTTGAAAACGTGAAATCATACAATTAAAACAGTCAATGATGTCAGGCTACAATGAATAGAAACCATGTTCATTTACTCAGGCTGAATAAGGCAGTGACAACAGAATGGCCAATCAGTTTGATTATGAATCACAGCCTGAAGACAAGAAAGAGTGGAAACACTTCTCTCCTACTGTTCTTCAGGAGGAGCTTTCTGACGGAAAGAACAGAACAATAAATGTTATTCTCTGTTTTCTTTTGAGGCTGCATTAATTCACAGTAACCTGGAGTGAGTGGGTGTTGTTTTTTACTTGTTTGTGATGTGAGCAGGCTGGAATTTTGCCTTTCTTTTTTTCTTATCTGTCTTTTCCTTGAAATGTTATTTTGGCAAAAGCAGTATTCACCATCTAATTAAAGACAACAATGGGTTCACAGATACACACCCACACACACACACACACACACACACTAAACCCCTCTTCTTGGAAGAGACTGATGATCAATGCATTAATTTGAACTGACATTTTGAATTTTTGTTTACATTGAGCCAGTTGAACGGTTTGCCGCTCACCGCTTCACCACACGTTCTGACTGGAAGTGATGCTGTAATGTTCGCTATTTCAGCCTCTTCAGTTCGAGTTCCACATTATCCACAAAAGTTTCCGCCCCCTTCACAGACTCACGCTTCACCTAGCTCCTCATTCCGACGAGTCAGCCTTTCCCGCCCTTCTGGCCGGGGGGGGGAGCTCTCCTGGTGACAGGCCGATCCTCTCGCTGCTCATTTTCAAATCGAGGAGCATCAATAACTCAGCATTCAAGGCGAGGTTTCGCCGCTCGGAAGGTGCGCGTGGGCGAGGAAAACGGAGAGCAGCAAACATGCAATCGAAAACAGACGTCAAGAGCAGTTCAAGGCAGAGACCAAGATGAAGTGAATAACTGGAGAGAAAGGCCATAGCCTCTCCAGGCTGAATACCGCAGCATCTTTATTATCGGATCATGATTAAGGACATCGAACTATACTTCACCAGTTTCTCTGACTGGAGCGTCTTATCTGAATGTGCACAGGTTAAACCTTCACTCCTCACTAGTCGACTGTAGTAATATGAGTTGGTTTCATTTGTCTGTTACATTTTCTATCACCATGTCTAATACTTCTCACCTGAGAGGACTTCCAGGAGTTTTATGTTCTTCCCTCAGAGGTTTATGGTTCTGCCGAGCAGATCTGATCTGATGCTGGATGTCAACGGCTGCCCTGCCGTGACAGTTATCGCAAAGCCCCAGTGGAGCTTTTTGCGGTGGAAATAAGTTCTCAAAGGCCGATTGCATCTCCCATCAGGTGTTTTTACTGTTTATTAGAGACACAGAAGATATGCTGCTCCTTCCAAGCACTTTTCAGACTTTATCTTATCAAAAACACAAGTAAATGATGACGTTGTTTTTTGTTCCTCTTCTTGTTGAACAGGAGTAACAACCTCAGGGTTTTATTTCAGTGTGCCAGTATAACTTTCTTTTTCCTCATTCGCTGACTTGATCCTTTATCATTCTCCTGAGGAAGAATGTGGGGGGGGGGGAAGCTCAAATTTAATTTTCTTCCTTTGCATATACATTAAATCATACAACAATGAAGTTCCTTTAGATTCAGTTGTTTTTTGTGTGTTTGTTAATATTTCTAATGCTATATTATTCCAACAGTGTCTAAATAGTTTTAGTTCAGGGTTCACATCCTGAGTGGGTTGGAGTGATGCAAAAGCACCAGAATAACCTTTTGATTTAAACTAAACTTTGCTGTGGCGCAGAGCAGACATGAGGAAAATGTCCATGTTTTTACAAAACAAACCAAGTACTCTATAAAACGACTGCAATCTCAATATAAAATCAACTGAAATGAAAATGTAATATATAAAATACAGTGAACCAGTGTTTAAGCTGTATGTTTTCATAATTCAAGCAGCACCGTTGTGCCAGTGGGTCCTCAGAGTCACTCAGTCACATAGATATATGGAAAACACTCAAACCTTGGCCTGGAATCAAACCTGGACCGTTAAACTCTGAAACCACCACCAGCGACTTCCACAGCTAAGACTCGAGTGAGTCTTCTCCGGTCAATTCAAGAGGTTGTGAAATCCAGCGTTTGTGTTTTTTTGCTTGCAGCTGATGACTTTCTTTCACAACACAGCGTTGCAGAGAATTTGTACTTCTACTCCAACGTGCCTGAGGGAGATCTTTGAAACTATTCTCGATCCGTGTAGTTGGGATTTTTGTACTGTGAATGGACTTAAAATCCGACTGTTAGAGTCCACGCAGCAGCTACAGGCAAAAAAACAACGAGAGCAAGGAAAAGTACACACTTAACGGGGGAAAAAAAGTGCTGAAATTGTCAATTAATATCTTTTTTACAATGTCCTCTGATGAAGGATGAAGGTGTTTTTTTTTTTTTGTTCTCACATTTGTGTCATTAATATCACATCAATGCCTCGGATAAAAGAAAGTTATAAATATTGATGTACATCAGCATTTTCCAGGGAGATAAAAGAGATGTAGCTCCATCTGTAAACTGGCCAATGTGTTCTGCTGCGTAGGCTGAATAATTCAGATCTGCCTCTCATCTCAGTCTTTTCACACAGTGTTTTTTTTTTTTTTCCTTTTCCTCGAGTCAAAATATAATATTGTCAAATGTTTTCTTCCTCTCTTTTGTTAACAAACCAAGAAATGTGTCATAGCTGAGAACAGGGGTGTCAAACATGTGGCCCAAGGCCCCAAAGCAGACCAACACAGGGTCCAATCCAGTCGAACTTTACAGTGAAAATGACAAGTAAAGGTAAACAGCAATGCTCTGAACAAGTGTGATTTTTGTGAGCTACTTATCAATTGACGAAGGGCTTGACTATGAATTTCCTGAAGAACAATAACATTTCCCACCAGTCTTGTTTGTATTGATCCATTATCTCCACAGTAAGGTCTCGGCCAGCTTCATGATCCCTGGATTATCTTCCCTGAGTTAGCTTCTTAACTAAACAGGAGAAAATGGATCAATTAAAGAAAGCAGAATAGCATGTGGATGCAGTTCACTTCTCGAAGAGTGTGTGTTGTGGTGTGTGTCATTCACGCCACTCCTCCTCTCCACCTGTCCGATTATGGAAACGGGGATCTGCTGGTCATCAACCCCTTTCTGTTTGGTTTGTCCACTTTGTATGTGAGCTGATTTTTGAGGCGACTAAACAGCCCGACACGCCAACACTCACGTTCAGATGTTCCATTCCGTTTAGCCGCTTCCAGCACTCCATACATCCACATAAACTGCCGCGGCGTTTAGATCCGATTTACATTTGCAGAAGATTATGGATAATGAAAGATAATGGCTGCGCAACTGTGCTATTGTGCAAACGTGTAATCACAGCATATGGCAATAAAACGTATTAGAGTGACTTCATTTCGTGCAGCTGGTGTCCCGGTGCATGCTGGGAGGAGAAATCCTCACCATCTCTGACAGAAATGTCCTTTTATTTAAAAAAAAAAAAAAAAAAAAAGATTCTGCAAGGCAATGGCTCTGAAGCACTTTTATAAAAAGCAAATGTCAAGAATGGCTCTGTAGCGGCTTCCATCGAAACGTGCCAGGATCGTCCGTCTGTGCCGGGATATGTCAAGTTTTTGCCAGTTATTTCAGCGGGGCGTCTCATCCATGTCTCTGCTCTCGCTGTGTCGGCGCAGCGGCTGGGACGCCGCCAGCAGGGTTAATGACGAGCGGGAGGACAGATGGTTTCTGTTGTCATCTGGACGGATGGCTCCCAGCCTCGTCTCTGTCATTGAACCCGGGCCGATGGAAAGACGCGCTGACAAGCGGGATGGCGGACCTTTACATAGTCGCAGGCTGACGACGACCTTCGTGAAATAACGGCCTCTCTTTTTTTGGAACCGATCGGCTTGTTTTCCTGCTGCTGATGCAGCGCCTTCGTCTTCTCACACCTGCAATGTTTGCTATTTTTGGAGAAAGCCAGCGTCTGTTTTCACCAGATTGAAGGTTGTGAGTATTTTCATGCTTACCTCTTTATCTGTCAGTGTTGCTCATAGGGATGTACTGATACCAGTATCGGGTCTGATGCTGCACAGAGTACAACCCGGTGAGTATAGCATGTGTTGCGCGATGGCGAACGTCAGCAGCAGGTAGACGAGAGAGGATGAGCGATGTCTGCAGGTTGGACAAAATCGAGACTCCAGTCTACAGCACGTGCAGGGCAGGGAGTACTGCTCTATGTCTACTGTAGAGGCTGTAGAAAGGACATTTTACATATTTAATTCATTGTTTCACCCCTATCCGTGCTCGTTATCAACAAGTAGCTAATGGTTAGTAGTGGTACTTGTACGCATCCTTCAAAACAGTGGTACTGGTGCTTCCCCAGTCCTCTTGTAGCTTGATACCCGAGTGTCTGCTTGTGTGAGCCTGACGACGACGACGACGGAGCACAAATGCTTGAAAATTCAGTGTGACAGAAGCGTTTCCACACACAGAAACTTGGTGGACTTTTAATTGACTCAATCATTTCATTACTCGACAGAAGACAAAAGATGAATGCCCTCTTATCTGGGAGGAACAAAATGAACAAGGCTGCCACAGCCGAGCGAGAAGCCATGAAGCATTTGAAGCCACAATGGAAAGACGCTTCTGTTCCTGCAGTTCGGAGGTCCGCAGGGAATCTTTATCTTCAAACAAATTCGATATCAGTGCTGCTTGAGCCTGTTCTCCTCCTTGATGTTAGATAAAACTTTCATTATTTCAGGGCATTCTTCGCTGGGAGCCGTCGGGGGAGCGGTCGGCCAAGTCAGAGTTTACTGTCACGTCGAACCGCCCGGTCCCTCCAGAGGAGCTGGTATTTAATCGTGTCAACCGTTACAGAGCGACCGCAGCTGTTGCCACACTGTTGTCTAATTTTAACAGAGTCCAGAGCAAAAAGAGAAAACAGGACAGGTTGCTAATGGCGAGCTGTTCAAGCACAAAGCAGAACAAATGTTTTATTGGCACACAGAGAGGCCTAGGAATAAAGCTACACATACAGAAACAACAGGATTACATTGAAAAATCAAGTGAAATGTTCTTGATTTTTAACCACTCTCAAAGCGCCGCCAGCTGCTCAGAGTATCGATTAACCTGAGTCCTGCAGCCAAACACATCCTGAGTAAACGTCTTCATGTTATTCCTCTGTTGTCAAATATGTGGTCACACCAGCGATGTAAGGAGTCAGAGCCATCTGCTCTCCTGAAATGGTTTGCCAAATTGTCATTAACAGACTGCGCAGCATTTCCTGTATGACTTGATGTGCTTTTTCATATATGTGCTCCCAAAAGAAGAAAAAATCATAATAAGAAAAATAAAAATGGAAATAAAAATAAGCACTTGGTGTTGCTTTCCTGCATCCCACGTACAATTAGTGGAAATATATTTTTTTTTAGTGTGCTTCATGAATCTTCTTTTACCAAATTTAAGTTGATATTTCACAAACATAGTGGCAATTAGCAAACAGGAGTAATTTGAAGTTTCCTACCTTTGAACAAAAGCATTCTAAAGTCTGGACAATTCAAGATATGGAACAGAACCACCGTCCCTGGGAAGAAGAGACAATCCATGTGAAAAATCTGAAAGAAAACCTTGAAAAAGCAGAAGTTGTTTGATTTCCAACATCCTCCGCGGCCCAGGGAACATTGAAGGTTTTGGGACCTCACTGAAGGGCTTTCTTTTCTCTCTGAAATCTGGTGGCGGTCGATGGTTTGACCGGTAACAAGCTCGCTCTTCAAACTCGAGGCCACCGGTGCTCCGATCCTTCAAGCTGGAAAATCGCACAAAGCTTTTTGACTGATGATTGTTATTTCAGCTAAATGTCATTTGTCTAGCGGTTACTTGTCAGTCATGTGGGGTAAAAATGGGAGCACAGCTCTGCTTGACTTCCCGTCTCACAGCCAAGTGCTGGAAGAAGAATATTCAGGCTGGAGGGAGAAAAGCTTTTTCCACAACCTTCTAGGTCAGTGTGTGTGCAACAAGGTATTTTAAATATTGAGTGAGGAACTGGTGGCTTTCCCATCCAAACCCCTGAGTATGAATCCGATGCATTTCCTGCAACTTCTTGCAATCTTTAATAAGAAATACGATGTGAAGTATTTGTTGCTACACAGTGTAGCTTAAATAAATAGTTTATTCAGTGTCATTAACAATCAGCCTCTGGATCTGATCAGTATCTAAACTGTCAGAGTAATCAATTAGGTTGTTCAGAAACCTCAATAGTCTGAAAGTGGAGGAGCAACCTTCTGACAGAAGTGGTACTTTCAGAGATGTAAAACAGATTGATGCATCCTTCAGCTTAAGACGAGGTAATTTATTGCGGTATGTAGCGCCGTTAACCTCGAGATTTACAGCTGCAGAAACGTGAGGAAGAAAACTCATTGTTGTTAAAATGGTAAAAAAATCTCCGTGGCAGCAGGTGGAAGACATAAAACTGCAAGTTAAGCCCGTTACGCCGGGCGCCAATCTTCTTCACAACTCGCCGATATATTTCTCAGCCTTCACTTTCAGTTACGCTCACCCCTCTGTTTGGCGGATGGGTGGAGAAAAGGAGCACTTTCATAACTCTTCATGTGTCAGCCGAAGCCCTGATCCCCATCCATCACATTCAGGGAGACTGACAGGCGTCTGCCGTCGGAGCTGCAACTCAATCAGCTCGTCGGCGGAGCGGAGACGCGACGCCACGCGGCAGCTGCAGCCGGCGTTCTGTCTGCTCCAGACGCATCGTAATGAGCCATTTCCTCACGGGTTCACCGGCGCTTTGCTCTCTGGCCGACTGTCCACAGCCTTTGCCCGGGTGTATAATGTGGTAACTGGGTTGAAGTGACTCAGGGGAAATGCACTGGGGGGGTGGGGGGCGTTCAAGGACCCGGCTGACAGGTTCTCCCTGAGAGTGACCTGCGTCGCTCCCCGTGTTTGATGTCTCCCTGTTTTCCCTTTTTCAGACTGGCATTTTTTATTCCTACACAACAGCAGAGAGACGGCATCGCATGCACGTACACACTCAGGTAGAGCATAAACAAGCTCAGCGAGGCATGGCCCGCGGGCAGATTGAGCGAATGAATGATCTGAATGAATACTTTTGATGTTCGGCTTGCTCCTGCTCAATGAATACAAAATCTCTTTTGTATGGCGCTCAATTGAGTTCAGAGCTCTCCTCTATGATTCAGTACTCCGTGTTGCTGCGACTAATCATAAGAGAAGAGATTGATGGAGAAGGAGAGATACAGAGAGAGAGAGAGGATGAAAGCCATTCCTCCAGAGGACTTCCCCTCTTTTATCCTTCATCTGATCATCAAAGATCTTTGAGCCAGTAATGCACTGAGACCTCTGGAGCCGGGCAGGGCCACCCATAATCACCAGCTATTAGCAGGTACAAGGCGCTGGCTGTACGTTTGAGTGTCAGTGTAATGACACATTGGGTTTTTTAGCTCCTCTTTTGTGGTTGAACCATGAAACGGATTCCCCCAGGGAGCCGACAGAGTCGCAGCTCCGAGAGAAACCCGGCCTTGTGTTTGGGCTCCTCCATCCCGCAGTCCATCAATATTTGTGAGCATTAAAACCGAATCAATGTCTCCGGGACGGGGACTAATCCCTGTGGCCCTGTGCTTTGTCTGAGCGCCGACGCCTTTCATTGTTTAACATCAATCTTCCGCACAGAGAGAATGAAAGGACCACAATCAGATTAGTGACAGCTACACTCTCCCAGATAACGGCATTAGGCCCTTAAAGACGTCTCCCACCTGGCCGGCCCCGGACATGCTCCCCGTTCTCATCCGTCCTTCATCCCTCCATTTAGCCTGACCTGCCTGTTCAGGTGACGAACATGACCGTTTTGACAATGCTCAGGTTCACCTGCGTACTCTGTGTAAATCTCAAAGCTTCACGTGAAAGCACATTGTTTTTGCATTTTTATTTCAGTAGAGTTGTATGTGTGCACAGCAACATGATGAAAATGATGTGTGTTTATAAGGAAATGGCAGAAATGCTGAAAACGGTGTGGTTTTCATGTTGGACCACGAGCGGGTGAGTGCATCAGGGACTAATCACCCCCCATGTCTGTCTTACAGACATGCACAAGAGTCTCATGTTTCATCTGTCAACCCATTTGACAGCAAAAATGCTCCATTTTCACTTGAAACCAGAGTATTTTAGGATTGCTTTCTTTATTTTTCAGGGTATTTCAAAAATACAAATGAAAAAAATAACCAAAAACAAGCATAAAACGTTCTGCTGGAGCCCCCGGCTCTGGCGATGCCTCCGTCGTTCAGTGGTGGAGAACCCTGAGCAGGATTGACCTGTAGATTGGAGCCATCCCTCTCACCAGAGCCTCCTATTAGGCCTGCACCTCCAGGCCTCTCCTCATCAGAGCAGCGGTGGATTTCATCTGGCACGGGCCTGACACTTCACAGATTAGACCCTCTATCTCTCTCTTTTCCCTGCCTTCGCTCTCTGTTTCTCCATCTCCTCTCTCATTTCTCTTCAGACCTCCAATTACTCTTTTCAGGCTAAGTGTCAATAAACCCCCCCCCCCCAACACACACACACACACACTCGCACACAAACACACACTCAGAGGATTTGATAGCTGCACAAGCTCCTCCAGCACAACAGAGAAAATTACACTGTATAAACCATTCTATTTCAATTTAATGATACATTAACTTAAACAAGGATTTTATTAGGCTCTATTAAAATGCTATGTGCCTTGACTGATATTTGGAATGTAGAAAGGAGGATGTTGAGTTTATGAAATGAAAGCTCGTATAATTCAGATGGCTTTTCCATACCCCCCTAAGCCCATTAAAAAGCCAAAAAGAGAGAGAGAAAAAAAAGATATTTCCCCTAAGAGCTGTTCAGCTGGCTTCAAGTCTAATAAAATGGAACCACTTTATCAATAGGAAGGTAGGAGGGGTGCAGAACTGAAATGGATTAGTGTGGACAGGCCATCAGGGTTATAGATAAGTCTCCAAGAAGTGTTTAAAAGCCCTGAGAAATGCTTTCTGTCGTTATCTGGGAGGAGGGCTGAGCCGGAGTCTATTGAACGTGATGGGCTCTGGCAGAAAATCAGTGGTCAGCGAGCCACTAAAGCAAGACCCCCCCCCCCCCCCCCCCCTTCAATCCCCCCGATAATGGAATACAATACAAAACAAAAGCCGCTCTATAAAATCTGAATTGGTCCAATTTTGTTCCCCCGTGTCAGGTTTTCGCTGCGTCTGTCTACAGGTGTGAAAGGAAAAAAAAAAAAAAAAAAAAAAAAGCCAGAGAACGAACCTCTCGGTTACAGTATTGAAATCCACTGCCGCGGCCGTTTAGGCAATAAATGAACATGAGCAAAGCCACTAAAGTGTCAGTGAAAGCCATTCTTGGAGTGCCAGCGCAGTGCAAATTGCCGAATGGCCCGTCTCGCCGGCACGCCGTCATTTTGATACATCATGTTAATAATAAACCCGGCCCATTGAGGGGTTCTCCGCCGCCGTACCGCTGCGCAGTTTAAGTTATTCAGTGCTCTGCTGCCACCAGAATGACTCGAGTCGATGTAAAACTCACAGGGAGAATAAAACAATGAGTGTGGAAAACGCCGCTTTTCACCTGGAGCCGGGCGTCACGCGGTCTCAGGTGTCGCTCAGCTAATGAACCTGATTAAGCAGCCGGCCCCTCTGGGAACGCCGCTGAAACGGGAGATTTTGCAGTAAACTGACGGAGCCGAGGCGTGGAAGCGCCTCCGTCTCTCTGCGGGAACAGCAGGTGAAACCCTGAAGAGGCTCCAGGTGGAGCGGCGGGCCCCCCCGGGGGCGCCGCCAGCTGCCTCTTCAGTCTGCAGCCTGCAGTGCGTGCCCCCACCCATCACTTGTTGAAACGCGAGACGTCGGGCGTGATGAGCGGGTCGTAAAAACACACAGAGCCTCGTGGAAGCTCCTCCATCATAATAGCTGCCGTCACAGGACAGTTTGGTGAGCGCTCGCTCAACAACAGAACAACAGAAACATTTGGACACCTCTAACAGCGTAATGTTTGAAATCTCATAGGAGGACGCGTCACGCTGTAGGGAGAACTGCTGCAAATCCTCTGTGGGAGAACAGTGAGTGCAGTGAGAGTGCTTTTTAAAAGAAAGTTCAGCGTTTCCAACCGAAAATGCAAAATGTCGGTGGCGTTTTGGGGTTCTGTTTACATAACGATGTTCGGAAACACTGAAAACGTAGCTCTTTGAAAATGCCTCAACAGGTGGAAGTTTTCGAAAATGCTCCGACTCTGGCTTCGTGGAAAACGCAACTTTTTGAAAATGCGCAGTCTCCATTCGGGTGTAGATGGCAGAAACACTTTTAGTTTACACCACAACTAACTTAGTCGTCTGTTCATGTGAACGTTCATGTAGTGGCCACTGTTAATGCTTATAGTGTATTGGTATATGCGTGTGTGTGTGTGTGTGTGTGTGTGTGTGTGTGTGTGTGTGTGTGTGTGTGTGTGTGTGGTTTCATTACAACTACCAACATTGTCAACTCTTGCTGTGGCTAACTACATCACTTTCAGCATTTCTGCTGTTTCTGTGTGAGGTTTATTGATGATTTTTAACAATTTCTGCACGTTGCGATTCAAAGGAAGCTGCAGCAGCAGAAGATGTTAGACGTTAGTTTTGAAGATAACTGAGAACTGGTGCCGTCAGATGACAGTGTCAGGAGGGCCCCCATCTTAAAAACCAAAATGTCCCTTTCAGGATGATCTGCCTGAGATAACCACACTCAGCAGACGTCTTGACTGGGGGGTCTTCATCATACGAGCTGGCGTTGCTCTCAGTGTGATATTTGCCGGCATGTTACATCAGAGAAGAAAGCTTTTTCCCTGGCAGAGCTCTCTGATCCAAACTAATGAGCCGCGACCTGAGCTCCACTCATGTACCGTGGAAAAAGATTTACTGGATCAATCCTGATATGAACCAAACATGTCGGCCTGCCTGCTCGTCTGTGCCAGGAATAGAGAAAGACGGAGCGACTGAGACAAAGGGAAACGTATGGAAGTGAGTTATTCTATTTTTAAGACCTTATCTAGACAATTAGCAGAGGAAATGATGATAAGATAATCCTCAAAGCCGGTTCAGAGGCCAAATGCAGCCCAGTGTGAGCTCAGTGGGGCTTAAGCAGCAAAAATAGCACAACTGGTCTATAAGTAATGAGAGATCGATGCCTTATCTTACATGACGGTGAAAGAGGAGCCTTGATGAAGTGGCTGAGGATCCAGATGTGACCGGAGAACGGCAGGTCGCAGCTGATTTTCATCATGAGCTTGCTTCGTTAATGAAAACATTGGTAGTTTTTGCTGCAGCTGCCCCCACACCTTGTGGAAAGGTTAGAAGTAACGTTGACTTTTAGGCCCTTTTTTTACGTGACGCCATTTTTATCGACCATACATTTGATGCCTGTTATTATTTTGTTATCGTTGCAGATGATGAGAGTTTATCCCGGTTTAAACTTGTTGAACTACAGTAACTGTCACATGGGTAACACACAGGGCATGCACAAAAACACACATATATATACACAATCCAGGAGAAATTCCACTGAGGTGAGCGACCTAACCACTGCAGCACTATGCCACCATAATTTCAGGACTCTCCATGAATCGTACTTATTGTTAAATCCTTCCTACATATGGTGATCTATAAAGAAAATTCCGTCCACGTACAAAACAGTTTTTGTCATGACTCCAAAAAAAACCAAACAAACAAAGAAGCTTTTGCCCTGAGCGTCAACACTCCAACAAAATCCGGCATGAAAATGACTCTGCAATTGCACAAAGTGTAAAGGCTCTCCCAGAGCGCGGCAGACAACAATGCACTAACAATGGGCCGACCCCCCCGAGAAAATAAAAGGCTTCGCCGTAAAACGCAAAAGGTTGTTAGGAAGAGAGAAGGCCAAATGCTGTCCCTTTGTGTTTTATTTCTTATAACCCACAGGAATAGGACAAAAGAGGTGACCCACCGGGGGCAGACAGCGAGCAGAGGCATATTCCTGCTCTCCGCTCGGCGTTTTAATGAGGCGGCTCAGCGGGACTGAAAGGACAGGCGCTGGTTCAGGCGCCGGGGTGACGCTTATCTAAACACAAATACATGAATACGGGCTGCGCACAGTTCACCCTTCATAAACGGCAATGAAATGTGGGACAAATTACACCTGTGATAAAAAAAAAAAATAAATAAATAAATGAAAACAGCCAGGATGCTTTCAACATGTGTGAAATGAAGGGAAGAGGAGATGAAGTGAAGAGTTTCTGCAGCATCAGCACAAACAGCTGGAAGCAGCCGCTGAACTGAGGAGGACAATAAGCACGAAAAACATGAAAGATGGACACGTTGTGATAAATTAAGATGCAAAAGGAAATTTTTTTTCTTCTCCGTTGAAGTGTGGTGTTTGCGGTGAATGAAGACGTAAGCGAGCGCAGTCGATAAATAAAATCTGAGGCTCGGCGAATTGCCGGATCTCTAAAAAGCAACGGAGCATCAAAAGACTGTTTTCTGCTGCTGAAGTCGGGAAATTGATCAAAGAGACACTTTCTGAACAACAAGCGGCATGCTCTCATTCCTCAAAGGCAAGAAAACATGTTTTCTTGATTTACCGTAAATATTCTTTCATTTGGTTTTATTAGATTTTCTCCAAACATTTCAATTAATAACTGATGGTGTTTCTTGAAGAAAGGAAAAGTCGTGGACATATGTTCTCTGATGGTGATGTTGAGGTTAGATTAACCAATTAAATGAATTCAGGAAACAGAAAAGTCAGGCGATGTAGTAAATACACTGTAAAAATATTTTTTAAAAGATGGTTAAAAGTGTGACAATCAGATGTGTGAACCGTATCAGAGGCTGACTGAATCAAAACATTTAACACCAAGCAGTCAAAAATGAGCCAAAAGATTTTCTTTGCTGGCTAATAACCTTCTTCAATTCCTGTGTTCGTCCTTAAATTAAGGATTTATTTCATAAAAGCTGCTGAGAAATCTCCCTGGTTTGCTTCATGTGAAAAGTGTTTTTCCTTCCTGTCTCCTCTACGTGCTCACGGGATTTTTTTATTTATTTACTTTTTCTGTGAAAGTGCCTCGAAATAACTCTGTTGTATGTGGAGCTAAACAAATAGAATTGAATTGAAAATACAAACACAAATACATAAACTTTGATGAAGCTTTAGATGCTGGCAATGTGTTGACTCTACTTTGTAAGTTCTGTTGAATTTAACACTCCCTGTCCTTTCTATTTGGCTTTAGACTTTCACCTTGTAACGGCAAATAATTTGATGATTTTAACCTTTTCCAATTTGGTAAAGTCTTTGATTTAATAACTTGCCTTTAGTGCAATGAGATATTTAATCCATTATTGGAATTGTCAATAGTGTCATGAGGGTTAGGGTTCAAAATATTCTTATTAATTGCAGCCAATAATGAAATAATACATAAATAGCTTAGCATCGAGGATGCATACTGCAAATTGTCTTTGTCATGGTGGTAATTTTTTTTTTTTTTATTGCATTTATAATGGATAAATTTGTTGTTATTGGCAGTTATTATATTATCAGTTGTTACACTGCTGTCTGATCAATAAAAAAAAAAAAAAAAGAAGCCTGTCAAGTTAAATTTCAATCACAGTTTTTGTACTCCGGCCGATCTGAGTGTGAGGTTAAATCTGGTGCCGTGGTTTTTGTTTTTTTTCCACTCCATCTTTACAAGATTGCACATCTGGAGAGAAGGTCTCCAAACACAAATCACGATCAACCTGATATTTCCAGCGTTGCCGCTTTTCTTCCGTTTTTCAAGTGTAAACAAGCAAAGAAAGTAGAATTGGACTGTGAAGCGCCGGATGAAAGGAAGCTTCCATCGCAAGTTTAAAGCTTGTAAAAAAGCTTGTTTTGGAGGAAAGTGGCCTGCAACAAATGAGCATCGCCCAATTTAAAAGCGCGAAGCGCTGAATGAACACGGGCCGCCTGGACACTCATACTTATCTTAATGAGCCTCTTGTCGGTGTGCAATAAGAGAGGCAGGAAATACAGGTCTGTTGCTCGGGGCGCTGATCATATCATTCCACGCTCTGCCGTCTGGGAAATGTTTACGGACAAGATGCAGAGCCGAGAAGAGCTGGTTTCAGACTTTAATACACCGGTAATACGGTTCAAACTCAGACAGACACACACACCTTGAGCAGATACAGTAGAAATGCAGGACATGTGTGACAAATCAAGATCGTACAGCGCTGTGCCCTAAAGCCATGACCCTTCATTCATGATATGATTTTCCTATTAAGAGCAAATGCAGAATATTTCTTGCATTTATTCCGAAGCTTCATTTGGCCTGTAAAGCACTGTAAACCTGCTATAACCTCAACACAGAATCTGATTTTTCTACCTGCAGCAGCAGCTTTCCTGAGCAGTTTCCATCACATATCCCCGTTAACATAGAGGGGATGTTTTCCCACATAGTTCTACTGATGGCAGAAAGTCCTCCAGACTCAGTCACACCATGAACTCTCCAACAAAGAGGCGGTGAGTCAGAGTCGCCAAAAGGCTGCAGGGAGACGAATACGGCAGCGACGCACACGTTACTGAGACGCTTCTTCTGAAGGCAAATCTGTCTGAAAGGATACAGGTTGTTAAGAGATTGTTTCATTTGCACGTTTTCAAGTGAAAACGTTAACTGCTCTTCCTGTAGTTGAGCAATAACGAACTTGGCCTGTGGAGTGTCGTGGCTTCCAGTCCAGATTCTCCTGAGAATTGGTAGTTTGACATTCACCACGATAGTAATACATCATCGTCTGTCCATAGGAACGTCTGTGTACTCACCTTTATTAACATTCGTCACCCCTAAATTCCGCTGCGTGCATTTGTGCTGCGCCGCGCTCCGGACCGCTCCGCTCAGCTCCGCTCAGCTCCGCTCCGCTTTGTCAAAACCCACAGCTCCGCTTCGCGCCGCCGCGTCTCTGTTCCGCCGGCCGGAGAAGCAGAGAAGCGCAGCGCTGTTTAGCATCGACCTCCAAAAGTTGAGCAATCTGGGCCACACTTGTAAATCCTTGTAGAAAGAATGACTGGGGTCATATAAAATTTTATGATTCTCCACTTCCAAAATCAGCGTCTCTTCATCCATGGCTGCTGTGCTTCAACACGCTGAATTTCGTGCGACAGGATGTTGACATTCGGGCCATTCAGAATAAAATGCATACATGGTCCTGAATATGTATTTTGTAGAAAACACGAAATTTATGGACAATAGCCTGCAAATGGGCCATGTATGCAGCTGTGTAAACACTTAGAAACGTTCAACTACAGCTTGATTACAGACAAAATAGAAGTTTGTCATATAAAACTTGATAGTGTGTTTTAGTTTTTGTTTGCCCGCTTTTTAAAGTGTACATATTAATCAGTATGGTATGTCTATTCGTGATATATCTGACAATTAATGTGAGGACAAATAAAACGTCTTTAAACAGTTTAAAGTTTTTAATAAAGAAAAAATGATTTTATTTCGTATAAAGCTGGAGGTTGTTGGAATTATCTTTCCTGTTTGGTGCATCTGAACTGTGGAAATTTATGCGTGCGGAGACCTGGTCGGACCGGACCGGAGCGCAGCTGAGCGGACCGCTCGCAGTGGAATTTAGGGGTCATGCTTTGTTCTCTGCGTGCATGTGTGTGCAATTTCATTACAAAAAACAAACAACAGGGCCAACTTGTGGCCTGGTATGTTAACTTCATCATTTTCATTTTTTGGGCAGAGTAAATGGACTATTGACAGTTTATAAAGATGGACAAAATGGACAAAAATTACGTGACGTCCCCCACGGCGTTCTGAAATCCCGTGTGTTGATTTGAGCAGGATGTCTCCAGACTGAACGTTTGAAACCGAATGTAAATGTGATTGGTCCAGCCTGTCACATGACCGCATCACGTGGACAGAGGAGGCGCTGTGATTGGGCAATTTATGCAAAATTTGAATTGCTTTATTTGAAAATCAGAGTCTGGTCAAAATGACTCAGTTGCAGAAACCAGTGATAGAGACCAGAACTCTGGAACCGGGCGCTTTATGTGTTTATTTGCACTTTGAAAATCGACATTTTCGAATGGGAGACCCGGGCTCTTTTTAAAACCAACATCATCGCCCCCCTGGAATACGGCTGGATTTCCCCCAGTATTACAGCTTTTCTGCACTTCAGCTTTAACTTCATGTTTCACCAGCGGAGGTTGGCGCTTGAAACGGACATAAGCATGAACAACAGCTGCAGGTTGGCGTACGTCCTCTGACTCCCCCGGCTGATCTCAGTAATGTATACAGAGGCTGCGGCGGCATTTCCATAAATCCCATGTAGGCTCAGGTAAAATAGCTGCCAGGCAGTCAGAGGCTCTCTCTGCTGATGAATATTAATCACCGCATGATTACCAGAGCTGTGCTTTTTTTTCCCCAAATAAGGATGGCCATTCTTGTCGGAGGACTGCATGTTGAAAGTCGCTCCTGCTCCAGACTTCGTGTGACCTTGTTGAATTAGCATGCAGGGAGCAGAGGGCACTGCGCCATCCGCACACATGATCCTCCCTGTTTCCAGCCACAACCACCAGCTCACACACTCCTGAGTGATGAATATTCACCGTGTCGATTACCGGGAGGGTCTTGGAGCAGCGGCATTCGGGAGAATCGGGTGGATGCGCCGCACGTGACCGACTGATGAAACCGGAGTCAATTAATTTGACTGTGAGAGGCAGGGAGCCCGGGTCAAAGGGGGATTTCACGCCTCACACGTTAATAGAAGTGGAGGAAACTCTCCAAAGCATACTTGCTCCTGTGCTAACCGCTCACTTTATTTACTTCACCTCACATTTTCCATGCCGTTGACGACACACCCCAGTTCACCGCCGTGCAGAGTGAAGGTCCTCAGGCCTCAGGAGCGCTGCTCCAACCATGGCAGGATGCTTCCGTCTTCTGGTTTCTGTTTTTTAATTCGAAGAGGAAATATTGTAATGTGCAGTGAATTTCATTAATTTCTAACAGTATACAGCATCAACACAGGAATTAAAGAAAATGCAGCTACCAATAATGTGAAAACGTCCTATAATACAATCCTTTTTTAATTTAATAACATGTCAATAGTATGATAAACTATTTAAGCCAATATTGCACTGGTATTTTGACCAATATTTTTATTTCAGACATGTAAATCATCACATTTTTTAGAACATTTAAATTAAAATTGTAATTAAATTAAGCCACAGTGTATTATAAACACATACCACACATGCACAATAATTGTAATATTGGCTGAAAAGGAAGATTCAAGGCTAATGTAGATACTGAATCAGTATTAACCTGCCAATACTGCAATAAGACCAGGGCAGGTGAAAGTAAAGCTTTTTTCTCCAGCTTAATAGATTCCATTTAATTTGACTTGATGCCTCCGCCAATGTTTCCTGTGGTTAATGCTGCTGCACACCTGAGGATACAGTGGAAAACGAAAAATTAAATGAATTTAAACTCATCAGTAAAGCTTCCTGGTGTTCCGACAAGAGAATGCAAAGTTCCCAAACAGTCCAGATCTGTTGAACGGCTCTCTAAGTCACAATGGATCCAAGATTTTTTATTTATTTATTTCTGCTTCAAACAAACGGTACATTTAAGCTTCTCATTCAAGGCTCCATCGAGTGAAACAGCAAATAAAACTGTGTAAAATGTACTAATGAGCTCGTCTTCTGAGCAGAAACTGATCCGTGAGAGACCTGCAACGCGTCTCCAGAAACCACTTGACAGACTCTCCACTTTTATCACAGTAGAATAAACACAATTTATCTGCATTGAATAGTGAGTGTATTACTAGTTCACAAATCTTGATTAAGTACAGAGTTGCTATTAATAATTGTTTTTATTGATTCAAGTGTATTTTTTTCAAGTTTTTATGAAGTTTTGTGGCTTTATTACATTTAAAATGGCGTTAATGATCCTGCTATTGGCAGATATTTCATCCTGGGCCAGTTTTGACATTCGTGGTTGTAATGTCTTATCTCATCTCCGGAGACTGTTGTCAGGACACGTTTTCAAAAGGTTTATTTCTCGGCATACAATGAAATTCAAAAACTGCAGCGATCCATATAATGATAAGAACTGCTTGATTAGCCAAAGAAGAACAAAGGTCCTTCAGTTAAGGACATGTTTGAAAGTTGAGGAGTTTCTTGGGGAGCAGCCAGATGATCAAACCAGGAGAAGACCCCACGTCCCCCTCTTCCTCAGAGAACTTCATCAGAGGTACCAGCCTCAGAAATGACTGATTAACGGTTCATTAGACGAGAGTCCTCGTCAATGCTTCCCAGAAACACGTCTCAGAAGAAACCACTGGTGAAAGAGGCTAATAAAAAAGAAAGGTTTAAAAAGATAAATTAAAATAAAAAAAATAGCAATTTCAGTGCCTCAAGGGCTCTGCTGTGCCTTTTATTTTCTCTTTTTCTAATTTTAAGGCAAAACCCTACTGAGACGATAAACATTGCTTTTGCAATTTCTCCACAGAAATATTTCACCTTTACACAGCGACGTTTTGAAAACCCTGTCAAACAAAGTTAATCATTCAGTGGATGTGTCACGTTTCTTATCCTGTGGTTAAATGAAACATAGTTTAACTGTTGTGTGACATTGCATGCAACAGTACAGTACAGTATAGTAGAGTAGAGTGTGGTAAAATATAGTCCAATATCGCATAGTATAATGTGTCGTAGAGCAGTGTGGAGCAGAGTACATTAGTACGGAGTACAGTAGTATCACTTCACATGTGGTGCAGCATCACATCATACAGTGGTTCATAACAGTGCATTATATCATTATTCCTACGCTGTGGTCTACAGTATGATATATCGTAGTAGAGTACCATAATAATGGAGTAGAATTTGTCGTGTGTGTGTGTGTGTGTGAAGTACTTGAGAATGAAGTATTGCTGGCACAGGCTGTAATTAAAACTGCAAAAAAAAAAAAAAAAAAAAAAAAGATGAAGAAACAAACAAACAGCTGTGATGGGATCATAAATATTTTCAGGCCCATTTTAGCATGCTAATTTCCGTTGGGATCGCATTTCAATTTTATCGCTCCATTTCATTTCCTACCTTCACCCCCCCCCCCCCCCCCCCCCCCCCCCCCTTCGCCAACCCCCCCAGCAGGATGTAGTGCCATTTGTATCGGAGTGTTTCTTTACCTGTGGCAATCTGTTTCACGGAGCTGAGATTACAGGCAGGCCTAATTAAAGCTGTTGTTATATTTATAGAATTAGCGGGGAATTAATTGGAGCAGAACAAGCTGAAAGAATGCTCGGCAGGCAGACGCACACGTGGGAGAGTAAACATCTTTTATCAGGCTGCACTTTTATCTGTGGACTCGGGAGTGCCAACTGCATTCACCAGGCATGTTAATCCATCACACTTCAAAGTCTCTCACGGGACGACTGAGCAAACGCGGCGAAGCGGGATCCGTCGGCGGCGCCTCGTTTCAGGGGGACGCCTCTGCCTGCGTGTTCATGTCAGCGCGGAATAAATCACGCTGCGTCAGGGAAGCTCGGAACGCTCCTCCAAACGTGGCCAAAACACAGGAAAATACAAGTTTATCCTGCATTGTCTTCAACCGTGTGTTTCCAACCCGGGAAGCCTCTGAGATGAGGCCTCAGTTCTGATGAATGATAAACTGTGAGGTGAGAATGCAGGACGACATCAAAACTCTGATCCTATCGATTGAACAACATGCTAAACAAACACACTATTCTTTTTTGAACATTGACAACAGTCAATAGTAACCTGAGAAGAATTGATTTAACATTTAGCCGATGAAAACGCTTTTATGTTTTTCGAATAAATTCTTTTTTATCCTTATAGAGTCAATCTCAGGGTAAAGAAAAGCAGAGTACAGAGACCGAAAGCAACAAACTGTCGTGGATCCACTCGCTGCAGGCGGGATGGAGGCTGAGACCACGACCATTCAGCGCCACTGTCAGAGGACTGAACATCGTAAGAGCTAAAAATACAATTTATCCGTCGATCCATGGATTTTCTAAACGGCTTCATCAAGTTCAGGGTGTCAAATTGGTCACTAAGTGTTATTGGGCAGGAAGCTGAACTCCAAATTAGCCCCAGCAGATGATGAGCACTTTGCATTGCAGCTGTTGACAGAGGTGTGTGTGTGTGAGTGAGTGTGTGTGATAATGACACTGTGGGGCTGCTGAAGCAGTGAAAACAGTGGAATCTATGAGCAGTGCTGAGCTTGAGCCTCTCAGAGCTGTAGGTCAAACTCCTCTTCAACACTGACTGAATTAGTCAAGGAACTTCACAGAGATTCAGAAATCGTACTCGAGACCAGCGCATCCCGAGAAGAAACACCAGGGAACCACTGGCATCACGACTGTTTTCTGCAGTGATTATTGGATGCTATGCTAGCTTTTCCATTTCTTTGAGCGCATGGACACTTTATAGATTTCACTTTTAACACAAAGGTTTTTGCTCGATTAACAAACAGAGCAGATCAGCGGCAATCAGCTGGACACTCATGTGAGCCAATAGAGACACGTTGAATTGTGTTTTCCCCCAAAAGGGCGGCGGCGTGACGAGACGGCCCCGCTTTCCGCGTGCGGCGTTGGCATCGATTTTGTACGGGGGTCACTTCTTTCTCGCTATCAGCCAAAGCACGGCGGAGGATCTCAGGCGTACAACGGTCCGACGCCGGGCCTGATCCTCACCGACAACAGCCTCTATTGAATTCCTTATCGATATCTGTATCAAGCAAAATCATTGCCCTGCCTCAGTCAAGCGCCGGCTCTTTATTAATACGAGCTTTGGTTCGGCACTCCCATCGATAGAAAGGATGGGCGCGCTTATTACATGTGTTATCTAGTCTCCGTCCTCTGAATGAGACAGAGGGGGGAGGGAGAGGAGAGAGAGGAGGAGGAGGAGGAGGAGGAGGAGGAGTGGAGTTTATTGGCTTTAGCAAGGTCAGAGTGGGAGAGAAGGGAGGAAAAGTGCTGGGCCAGCACAACAGGCTCTTTTCTTTTTTTTTTTTCTTTTTTTTTTTTTTTTTTTTTAGTTGGGTCAGGCAGTACAGGTGATTAAGCTGTCAGCCAAGGGGGGGCACTATCGATTCGGTCATGCAGTGCCGGTGAGTCCGCACCCCCTGTTGTTTTTCATTTATTAGCTACCAGCAATTTGATTTCATCGTGAGGACTTGTGGCTCCTTCAGGTCCACACAGAGCAGCCGTCGCTCCAGTCCACATGAAGACGGTCTCACTGCGGTCCTGGGGGGTCTTCGGTCCTCCCTCCAGCTCCCCTTTGGACTCGTTGCCGTGACAGCCTTTGGGCACAGTCAACGTTTTATTGGCAGGCTATATGAGCTGATTCCTTGCAGGTAATTTGATGTGACACTCGTTGAATATAATATATCATTTTGACTGCCACAATGGGGCCATCTGCGCGAGATCTCAATTCATATTGACAGACGGGGGAAATTGAGAAGAATTGAGCCGAGCAGCGGGAGTCTGGGTCCCGGTGTAAAAGTGTAATTGTGTGGGCCGTTCCGAGAGCGAGGGGGGTGGTGGGGTGGGGGGAGGGGGGGATGGGGGGGATTACAGGGTGGGAGACACTTAACAACCCTCAACCCAAACACTGGGAGGAAATGAGTGTGTGAGGTTTGAGCATTCACCGATTCACGCTTTGAATCATTTATTTGGTACAAGGCGTCTTCTGTCTCCTCTGTCGATGTCAGTCTGAGAAAACAAGATCCTGCAGGAAGCAAACACAACAGTGGAGCTCTTTATCTGACGGGTTTATCCCGAGGAAGTCAAGTGTGCCCATATTAATCTGACAGATTTTCTAGTGAAAGCTCTGATGACGAAGAGCTTCTGATGATGATATGGGAGCAAAACCTATTATCTACACTTAGCTTTGTTATCAGCTCGATGACATCCAAGTAAACTGCATCACAATTAAAAACTGGGCAAAACCGTCTCATAGGACAGGATCTGGAGCAGGAAGCAGGGAAAATGAAGCTCTGTCGGCCCGGAGTCGCCCTGCCGCTGTGTGTAATTTCATCTGAAACACTTTCCTAATCTTTGCCCTTGATTTGCTCATTTGGCTCACGGTTCGTCTTCTTCTGGGATGACATATGGGCGGCGATCGTCTGCAGACAGGCAGTGTTATGTCACGTTGGTCATTACGACAGTAAATCCTCTCTTGCCCCTTGTCCTTTCATTTCAAAGAGAGGTGCAATTAATCTACATTGCTTTACGAGCAAGATCACATATGAATTTGCCATTTAATGTCTCTTTATGGCCTTTTTATGACGCCATTGGAATGGCATTTGTAGACTTTTGGTGGAGGCATATTAAACAGGCCAGAGACGAGCAGTCCTTTGGCGGGTTAACCAAAGGGAATGAGCTGTTGCTCTACATCTGCCCTGGCTGTAATTCTTTAAGCCCCCGTGAACTTTACAGATTCTCCTCCAACGTAAAGGAGCTGTTTAAACTGCACACCTTATTTAAAATGAAAGTGTCAGAGTAAATTGTTCTCCTCTGCTTTACCTTCCTTTGGGAAAAGAAAAAAAAAAAAGAGAGATAGTGGATGTGACCAATTTGGTCTGACGTGGCTCTGGGTTGCTCATTTAGTGAACTGTGTATTTTTCACAGAGACACCCTGTTGGCTTTGTCCTGACGCGCTGGGAGGGGAGTAGCCACCAAAAGGCCACAGTTCCAATTACACGCAGCCTCTGCTCCTTAAATGTCAAGCTACTTTGCATTACCCCGAGTGCAATGGCATTCAGCGGGTATTAGCCCCGCTCGAGCCACATCTGTCACTGTGTTTCATGTGGCTCCTGGAGCAGAGAGGAAACCGAGCTCCAGGCCTTCGCCTCCATCTATAACTTCTCCTCTGAATTTTCCACTTCACATCACAATGAGGTTTGGGCGCCTATCAAAAGAGTCTACCGCAAAGTCAAATTAAATAACAATTAGGCGGTTTGCGTTGCTTTTATGAGGACGAATGGCTCGAAAAGGTCCTTTCGGCAGTTTTTGTAATTGCTTCGGAGCGAAGATTCATGATCCCTCTTCCTGAGCTGTCGGCTCATTGGCTGCGTCGCCACCCAGGGCTCCTCAACTTTTCCCATTAGAGACTCCACAGGCTTGACAATTTAGCTGCTTTGTCGATCATTAAGAAGGGAGACGCTGAGCTTCCCCTCTCTAATTAAACCTTGATTAGAAAATTGCTCTACCACAGACACGGCGGAGGAGGAAGCGTGAAGCGGAGGACAGACGGGCGGCTGGAGCTGTGATGGGTGAACAGGTGCTGTTTAGAGCTGACCACAAAACTCAGCAGTCGGAAGCAGCCACTCTCTTCCTAATCAATATTTGTATGAACTGTGATTGCAGTATTTTCGATGTTCGATGTGGATGATTTTGACACTAAGTTGTTGTGTAACAGAGGTGTTTGGGCTGAGAAGACAGAATTTGCATAACTCAACAGCAGAGATAGGAATCTGCACACTCTGACATTTGATGTTACATAATTTACTGGATAGTGAAACGTGTGTGTTTTCATGTCAAGATCAAGGCATATGATGTTGTAGAAATTATGTGATGCTCCGAGGGAGTGCGGCGTCAGCTGAAGACAGGAAGGAGACAGTCGAAGGAGGAAATAAAGATTCAGAGACTCTCGGTACATATTCAACACGTCTCTGACCCTGAGGCATGATACACCTCTGAAACAACGCTGCAGCAGCGTGGGGAAGTTTTCACGTGTCTTTACTGTGCCTGTAGTCTTGATTCATGAGGGTTTATCTGAGGAATTCAGGAATCTACATCAGGGGTGTTGACCACATTTTGTTGTGTGTTTTCACAAAACCAAACAATTACAGAGAATAATGACGACAATCTCAATATAAAACCTTCCGGTGCAAAATACAGTGAAATGCCCAAAAATCATCTTCTGTAACTGCAGCACTGTGCATGCTTTTACAGACCCACCCTGACAGCGTGGCTTTGGGCTAGTTTGATAGCAAGGAGGTAGCTCGCTTTCAAGGCCGCATCATTAATGTCTCAGCTCGAGTCTCTGTGTTGTGTTTTGTTTGTTTGAATAATTTTTTACAATTTGTTTGGCAGTTTGGTGGACCAGATCGGCGCCTCCTGAGTGCCAGTTTTGGCCCATGGACCCTATGTTTGACACCTCTGGTCTATAGAGACGTGAGTACAGCATTCAAAAGTTGAAAGATATTTTAGTTTGTTGTGAAATTTTGTCACAATACCACTCAGTAACGGAGCCTAAACAAAACTGTATAAGTGCTCAGAGATGACAAACATGACGCTGTCGGAACTGAACGTGATCCGACTGTTGAGCCTGAAAGTCTGGACTGAGGGTCATAAAACCGTAGTTACAAAGAAAAGCTTTCTATCACAGCTGTGGGAAAGCCAAATCCGCCTCCATGAGGTGGTCGTGAAGACATTTACAGTTCTCAGTAGATCCTGTTCTAAAACAATCATCCGACGCAGTGATGTCCAGGTGACCAAGCTTTTTGGTTTGAGTATTCAGAAAGTGTTCTCCGTTCGCTTTCACCCCCCTCAGACGCTGAATGAGGAGGACGTCCACGCTCAGAACAGCTCCTCTGACCGTGCTCTGCCGTGAAGCAAAGCGCTTTTTTCCCCCTTTTGTTATTCCTGTAACACATTTCAGTCACTGGCGATGATCTCCAGACAAGACGCTCGCTGCAGCATGCAGCAGGGTGGAGGCTCGCTGAAAAGAGAAAGAGGGATCCCTGCATGTGTGACAGCAAACATCCACCCTGCGGGAGCGTCCTTGGAAGGATAAAACAAAAATTATGTAGAAAAAAGGATTTCAGAAGTTGCAACTGTGCCACAGCGTCTGTCCTTGTCTGCTTTCCAGCAGATCTGAGTTTACCCAGAATTCCCTGAGGAGTCACTGCCGGCAGCTGACCTCTTCAAACACTCTCTTCATCGTACACAGACGGCCTGATGTGATGTCTGACTCTGTCTCCAATCCAACATCTGTTCCCACTCTGCCGTTTCCTGCTTCACTCCGTCTTTCTCACAGCTCGGTTTGTCTTAACCTCGTCCAACTGCGTCCTCCACAAATTACATGACTTTTACACTAATTGCCAATTAGTAAGTACGTCTTATGTAGAAGGTTTATTTAAATGTTAAAGTGTTGGTTCGAAGAATGGTTTCCCCAGAAATAGGTCTGGAAAGGCAGAGTCGTGCTTTCTGAGTGTGATCCTCGGACACCTGACTGAGCTGTTTCAAATGGAAAAAAAAGCTTGATTTTTCTGTCAGAAAAGTTTACCGGAACATTTTGCTCAGCAATGAAGTTCTTTGTTGAGTCCCGTTATCCCAAAGAAGCCGAAGCTCAACTATGCTGAAAAAATAATAACGTAACGTAGTGTCTATTTTTTTCTCACATTATGCCAAAGTGCTGATTTTCAGGGGGAAAAAAAAAACCTCCAATTCCAGATCGAAGTGAAGATTTTTGTTTGGTAAAGTTATATCCTGCCGGTTTGTTGTTGACACACATTCAAAGCTCAGTAAGACACATTTTTGCTGGATTGTTTGAAACACAAAAGTTTTTTCCAAACATTATTTTGTAGTCTTTGTTCATTTTGACTGAAAAGAAGTCTAGAATTTTGTGACATTTTGATTTTTTTTTTAAATCCAGAAGATGCATTATTTCTGAGAGACTTTTAAATTGTTTTAGTGAAAATATTTTAGGCATTAAAAACCACATTAAATAACCTCTGAGAAGCAACTATGAATATGAGACTCTGCTTATCAGGAGATATACTGTCTTGCCTATTTACATGGTTCCTTTTCATACATATAGGAGGCATAATTTGAATATTATATTATTATTATATTATTTGAATAATAAGGCAGTTCTGAGTAAATTTAGACTGTCATTTAAATATCTGGAAGCTGGGCCAAGTGTGAGATCGGTGAAGTCGTACTCTTAAACTCACACGCATGTCCGTGTTTAGATTGAAATTTGTAGCGTTTCACCTGTAGCTGCTTCCACTCATCCAGCCGTCATACAGAGAGCAGCATGTGATGTTCTGTGCTGTTTATCACTCTCTGCAGAGCCTCCTTATCTGTGTTTATAGGCTAAGATGGGCTCCCCGGCTGACCTCCTGAGGGGTGAACAGGCCGCGGCGAGCAGCGCAGACATGCGATCAGACAGGTTCTGATGTGGGATTGTCACAGCTCTGTAAGCACGCTCCGGGCTAGCGTAGACCAGACCAGATCAAGTGTGTTATTGCCCCCGGTCCGTAGACTGCGTCAACACTCGGGTGGACAGTCTTTCGGCACGCTTGAGCGAAGTCAAAAGCTCCAACACGGACCCCCCCCCGACCCCCCACCCCCCGGACGGCCTGACCGCCGTTTGTTAGTGTGCTGCAGGTGAGCCGGGATGTGTTGACATTTGAGGGGATTCAACCAGTGATAATAATCACTACTGTCAGCTCTCCCCGCAGATTACAGAGGCAGCGATGACTGGCAGTGTTCATAGATCAGGTGAATAATGGCCGTCAGTCACCTGCCTGTTGGTACATCAGTGCTCCACTTCCACTCTCACCCGAGTCCGTGTTTCAAGCCAGTTGGCGATTTAGTATTAAAGAGAAGGATGCTGGTTATTGGTGAATTGTGAAGACGTGTATCATCATGGAAAAAAAGTTAAAAATAACATTGACAATCTTTAATATTTTCAAAAAAAGCTCAGGACTTCCTGCATGGATGTTCATGGGTCTTTACATATGTGCAGCCATATCCTCTCATACAGGCCAAGATTCCCACAAATCAGCTAAATGTTGTGAAAAAGGCATGTAGGAACACCATCACATGTACTTATTAGCTTCTGCTATCATCTGGGCCAGGATTAACCGACAGTCAGTGAAGCATGAGGTCGAGCCATTACCATAGTTTTGCATTTACTAATGTCATTTTCTACAAGGTTAGGCTTCATGTAATCATTGCCCCAGGACAGTTGCCCGCTCCGAGAGATGGAGAGAGCGCGTGGAGTGGAGTGGAGCGGCACTGGGCCGCTTGTTGGACTTAATGAGACTGATCTGAACAGATGGAGGAGAGACTCCCAGGTTGCTCTGACACCGAGTCTCCCAGCCTGCTTTGCTTGGCCGCTCACCTGTTTTGACTGTCTCCGGTTCAGGACTCGAGTGTGAAGCGTTCTGTGGCTGAGCGGACGAGGAGAATAGAGCTGCTGTTGAGAGAATCTTGACCTGCAAACAGAGACAGGAAGTGAAGTTTAAACTCATGAAGATTTCAAATAGCATTTTAAGCCTCATTTACCAAGATCAGACTGAGTTTGGATGCATGTTATTAGGGACTGTATGTGCAAACAGGAGTGAGTTTTTTTCTGTCTTGTGTTCACTGTGGAATGATTGCATGAAGCATCAAACCTGGAGAACAGGGCTCTCACACTCAGTTTAGTTCATACCGCCCAGTATCATCCTCCGTGGGCCGGGCTGGTTAAAATAGTGCTGTAATCAGCTTTAACTTGGAAATTTAAAGTTTTTCTTTGTTTTGGCTGCAAGAACATGATTAGAATATCTACATTTTCACGAAACTAAACAGTTGCAGCTGAAAATAACAGTCTAAACAAAACCTTCTGGCACAAAATACAATGAAATGTTGCAAAACAACAACTTCCCCTACCGCTGTTGCATTATGCATGCTTGACATCCCTCCCCTGGAAGAACAAAATATATTGTGATGAATGTTGGATGGACTGGTGGAGGAAGTTGTCAGAAAGATTGGCATCATCTTTTCGAAAGCCTTAAAAACAATCAAACAGAGTAAACAGTCTCAGACACTGTTAACCGCATTGTTCATGGCATATTGAATCATCAGCATATGCTCCTCCCAGCATTTTATTTTGCACGTCTCTCAAATGCAATAAAAAATGCATCTTGGTTCTAAATCAGGTTTCATACCTTTGCTCAAAGTATTCATTTTGTGCTTTTTTTTTTTTACTTTTTAAGAAGCCCTACGATTTCAGTTTTTCCACTAATCTTTTAAAATGATGATATAAGTCTTATTTTTAAATGTTTTTAATGTTATCGTTGTGCTAATTCCCTAAACTGTGAGTCCATGTCTCCTCCCTCAAGACAGTAATAATTTGGCATTTCATGCACAGGTTTCACTGAAGGGCCTGACTTCACCTCTGTCTTTTGCTCAGTAAGCAGTCGTCTTTCAGACAGCTGCTTTTGAAATATTCAGCCTGTGCTTATCATTTCATCCATGTTACAACCTCATTTATGAGGAGCGAAGGCCACCCTGCAGCGTTTCCCGACCCACAACGCATTTTAATATCTTAATGATCGCGATCGCAGCTAATGCTAAGACAGCCTTCCACGCTGCCAAAAACTGGCGTAAACTGTTTGAAAGGCTCTTTTTTTTTGTTTTGGAGGGAAGCCAGGTTTCTGACAAAGAACAGCAAAAAAAAAAAAATCAGCTGAATACATTTGCGATTTTCAGACAGTATTTTGATGGTCCAGAAATAAACATTCTGTCAAGAAGTGACACAGCGGATTTGTCTTGAAATCATATTTATGTATTTTCGGGAGCATCACAGAAACACCTGACTTCAGAAAAAAGGCGACAGCCCCAGTACTGATTCCTTTGAGTGGTTTTCATCCTGTCTGCTGCCACACTGAGGAAAATCTTTTCTTCTGACTTCCAACAAACAGCCTGACAAACAGTGTGAATAGAAATCCTGCAGGGTTTTTGTGTGTATATTCGAGATACCAGACAGTCTACCCATGTGTCATTTTTCTATATTTACTTCATCTAACACAGGGTAGTAGGACACTGGAGCCTGCTTTGCTCAGAAAGAGTCGACCCAGAATATCTTCAGGTTATTAATAAACTCAGTGTTCACTCCTCCTTATCTGATCTGAGCCATTAAACTTGACCCGTGCTTGTTTCACAATGTATCCAGCAAACATATCAAACAAAACTCATACAGAACTCCTTCAATAGCAGTTTGATATCAGGAATAAATAAAGTGATATTACTGCAGAATTATAACAAACTTTCAGAAAAAAAAATAGTCTCCCCTTCAGAGAAAACATGAAAAAGAAGAATTAAAGGATTTTCCTCTCCTTCTACAGTAGCTCCTTTTATATTCCCTTCAACCAGAACGACAAAAAGTCTCCTCTGAGTCTGGTTCTGCAGGTTTCTTCCAGTTAAAAGAGAGTTTTTCCTTTCCACCTTTCCTGACGTGAACTCATGTAGAATTGTTGGGTATTTTTCTGTTAAAGTCTCTTGACGTGACTGTGCTGTATTTGGTCTAAAGACATAGAATTGGATAGAAACAGTCGCCTGGTGTATTGCTAATGCCCGGCTTAATGCACCAAGAGTTTTTATCAAACCTTCATGCCACCGTATTTATTCCACTACATCAGGAGTTTAAAAGGTGTTACAATAATATTATTTGCACCGCGGATGTTTGCTGAAGGTACTTTACTGTAAATACTACAGAAACCTCCTCTCATCCCCAGGAGACCACCAGCAGCTTGTATTCCTCCACTATCTGAAGCTTTCCTGCGCTGTGTTTCTCCTATTTGCTGTCACGCTCACGCTGTTGTCTGGTTCAGCATGTTCTTGCTGTGAGTAATCTTTCACCACTGCTGTTTCAGTGTATTCTCCCTCCCGGTGTGTTTGTACCAGTTAGAGTGCTGCAAATCTGTTTGGATAGAGCTGCCATGAGTTGCCAGCCTGTACCGTCCCAGTGGGGTCAATTTTTTATTTTTTTTCCCCCCGTCTGCCGTCTTTCCATTTTGTCCAATAGGCGCTTCCTGAATTCCGAGAAAAACAATCCTGAGAGCTTCAGTTGGTCTAGGAACTGACGCAACGATTGCATGAAGCACTGTGAGCTGCTATTCATATTGTAGACTGTCAGGCTGTTGGGGCTGAACGCAGCATCGACACTGATCACATACCCTCACATACAGAGTATGATTTAGGATCAATATGCATTTTGTGTCGGTACTCGGTGTCTGGCTAGCACTCGTTCTCCACCGATACTCCTCCACCACGTGCGCTGAAAGGGATTCACATCATGCTAATCTCAATGAACCCTGATCAATGAACACCAGATAACTGTGTGGAGCTCAGAGGCATTTCCTGCAGTCCTCAGCCCCCAAAAAACCCACACAGTCTGAAATGTTAACAGCGACTGTTTATACTCTGAACCAAAGAGGTTTCCTTCAATCACAGGCCCCTGGGAGGATAGGATTCTCCCTCTGCCAGCTGGAGAGAAACACAGACGACGGGGAAAAAAAAGAGCAAAAACGACAAAGACGGAGGGAAAGAAAGCAGAGTGGAGAGAGAGCACAAAGAAACCGGAATCCCTTCCCTCTGGAGAGGGACTCTCTGGTGCTTTTACCCACCTCTTATCTGATGAGCCTTTAGAGGATGAGAGGGAGGGAGGCTCTCTTTCCTCTGGGCTCGCCGGTCAGAATCCACCCTGTATGACAGGCGGACCCGGCGCTGACGGGCTTTAGTGTCAAAATGAGGCGAGAACAAGGTGGGATGAGCTCCCTTCAGCCAGGTCTTAAAGTCTGCGAGGAATCACGCTAGCCGAACCTTGTGGGAGACAGCTGCACGCTGCCCATAATTGAGTTGAAAGCACTGCTGAATATTTCATCTGTACAGTGGGGATTGGATTCTTCAGAGCTCAGCAAAAGTTAAGTGGGAAAGGGATGTTTTTAATGTCGCTAATGATACTTGCTTCACGCTATTCCGCAAATATGTTGTTTTCCAACAAGAAAACACTCATTAGGCTCAATTTGTGCAATTCTGTAAACAAACTTCATGTTGAGTCAATTTCAAAAAAGCTAATTTATTAATCAAATCTTATTTCGCACGCAAGCACTCCAGAGTCAGCCAATTACCATTAACTTTGTTCTCAGGTCAGAGCATTACCAGGGGCAACAGGCCCGCTCATTAGCCAGCACAGTTAAAGGGAGCTCCAGGACCCGGCAGAGAGCTCGGGGCCAAACCATCTGCGAGCAGGAGTTCAATGGGCCGACAGCTCCGCCTGCATACCGAGAGGCAGCTCCACTCCGCTCTAATCAGGAGCGCTTCTCCGGGACCCGGGATGAGAGGAGGTCTGGTCTGCGGCGGCTCGGAGAGCTCCGCTGCCTCAGCCTTCGCTCCCTCCGGAGGAAACCCGGTGGGAACCGGAGCTAACTGGCTTTGCCGTTATGCCTCCTGTCACAGGGGAGCTGGTGGGCTGCTCGGCCCAGCTGGAGCTCTGTGATCCCCTGACTTTCAATAGATGGATTCCTACCAACCATCCTCGGGGACTCAATAGGACATCTCAATGAGGCTGTCTCCCAGTCGCGCCTTATTAACGCCTTATTTTATCCTTTAGGAAAATTAGAGATATGCCATTTATTTACTTATTTACATGCGGGATTATTCCCAGTTTTATCAGAGCTATTTTGGTCTAGAAGAGGCTCCAGCCATCAGATGTTACTAATTGATGATTTACACTGCAAACATGATGAGTAGTTAAACATGCATGTAACATAAAGCTGAACTTCTGAGGACCAGAGCCGGCAGGAATATTAGCCAATATAGGCAAATACAGAGAGTACTCTGGCCTCTAGAGGGCGCCACAAAATCAGTAAATAATTCACCTTCAGTATCAATATCTTAAAAGTTATTTTAAATCATAATACCAAAAAGGTTTTTCCTGCTTTTTACAGTCAATTGAAATACATTTCCCTTCACACCCCTTCATATATCATGTTTTTAAACTTAGTTGTTTGTGGTGTTACAGTTTATGCGGTGTAAAGCTTGAGGATTAAACGTTATATCAGTGTTAAAGTACGAAATATTAAGATTGCTAACATTCCATAACTTCACATAAACTCACGCGTCACATTAGTTTACTGCTTCTCTGCGTCTGACAATCAACATTTGACTGTAAAGACAATAAAGTTGGATCTAATCTGATATGCATAAGAGAAAAACATACATTGTGTATTATACCCATCAGCATAATAGACGACATGTACATATCTATTTGTTTTTCTTTTGTTGATATTTCGATGTTATTTTAAGCATGTAGTATTGGTGGCGTGTCACTGTACAAATTGAAGTTAATAATAAAAACAGCACTGTTCAGTAAGGATACACTGTTAAAGTGTCATAAATATCCTAAGAAATAAAACAAAAAACAGTACAATTATATAGATACAACCAATGTTCACATGTTAAATTAAATGTTTTGAATTATGTTGGAATCACCCTTTGTAATTGATGACACCAATGAGTTATAATGCCTCAACATATTTACAGTTCGGTTATACTGCTGAATAGTTTTATGCTACAGTAATTCATAATATTTAGTTGGAAAGGCTTCCTGTAATGTTATGATCACCCAGCAGGAGATTTTTTCTTTATATGTAACATGTCCATGCTCACATGTCAAGGTTTGTGTGAGCAGACTCACAAAACATCTTGGTAATGTTATATTCATCCTGATTTACAGCAAGAATTAACATCAGTAATGATTTATGATTTGACACGTATTTAGTTTTTTTGTCATATCTTTTGATAGTACTGAGATTTTTGTGCCATATCAACCAATATTCCAAGTTTCTGTTTTGTTTTCTTGTCATTGTTTGCAGCCATTGTCTGTTCCAAAGTAACAGTACAAATTCCAGGTTGAATTATAATTTGAAGGATGATATTTTGACGAATTAGATATGTTCCAAATGACTCGATCTAATAATTTTCATAGTCGTCATCATAAACTCTGTCTTGTTTTCAGTATATTTAGGCCTTAAAAATCAACAGGATCAGATTTAATTTTGCGATGTGATTTTATTTTAGTGTTAAACAAAGTCCAGATATGCAGAGTGACAGTATCGCCCTCACACACACGGCGGTGTTCACAGGTGGTTCGCAGGCGGCGGCCTCTGAAGATAGCGCCCCATTTAACAGTAATAACTTGGAGATGGTTAACATGATTACTCCACAAATTACCCTCAGCTGCAGGAAGTCTGGGGATTTTCCTGCATGCGCGGCCTTCTTCAAACCTTTTAATTGGATTTGAGTCTGGGCCGGATTTTAGACAAGGTCGTCACTGCTTTCGCAGCCAGCGTGTGTTTTGGCGTTTTGCAGTCCACTTCTCACTGACGTTTGGAAAAAACTGTACTGACTCCGATCATCATATTCATTTTGATTTGATGCAGACTTCATGGCTGTAACATGTCCAGTCCCTGATAAATGTCTTGTTCATACATGGAGACCTTTACTGTGCAACGTTCAGTCGTGATGCAAATTCTTTTTTTGAATCACTGTATTACTGCCATTGTTAGTTGTTACAAGACGCTGTGTTGTCAGAGCTCTTCAGATTTTGGCACGGTGGCACCAGAAGTTTAACTCCGCAGCTATTAATCATTACTTGAAAGAATAGATTTGAAGAGGCAACCTAATGTTTTGCTCACATTTCTATTGGATGCTCTGTGGAAGTGTCATCTGTCTCATTTTTTAAAGGCTGTTTTTGATCTGTGCTTCAAATATTTTACAAAACTCCAAAATGAAGTGTCTTATTTTTTGACTCCCCTCCTTGCAGAAATCAAGAACATTTCTGTCATTTAAACTCTCTTTGCAGAGTGAACTCAGTCAGTGTAATTCTTTTTTACAGTTTGTTTGGTTGTTTTTTGTTTTTTTTTTTATAATAAAAAAAGATTCAGTTTGAGGAGCGTGGTTGATTTAAAAAACACTCCACGTCTAGTGAAGTGGCCCTCATTCCCTCAGATAACATAAGGGAACTCCAGCTTCGCTGGACTCTGAGGCGGCGTTTACAAAAAAAACCTCAAGTGCCAATGTGTCGAGCGTTTGGCTCTGAGCTTCGCTGCTGTGTAAATACTATGAAACTTTTCCATTTTACTTGAAAATATTCACATTAACAGTCTAAAGGACACTTTAAGGAGAGATGCTGCCTGTCTGTTATGTTTTCTAACTTTCTTTAGTTTTAGTCCTGATACTTGATATTGCTGGACCTGACAGGGAGACAGAAAGACAGGTAAAGAGACAGAAAGTGAAAGAAACGGTATTTTTTTTCAATCCCACTGTAGATTTAACTGGTGACGTCCTTAAGCTGCCGTTTTAGCCACAGTATCAGATGTCTGCAGATAAAGCCTGCAGCGGCTCCGCACACGGTAAATAATGAAAATCTTCCAGAGATTACGCGGCTTGTGAGCCGAGCATTAAAATTAAACTGGTTTGGAAATCGCAGAAACTCCCACAGAGGCCTGACTATTCCTCACTAATCTTATTTTACAGTGTCACCGGACAGCATCGTTCCTGTTTGTTTAAACGGAGAACGCTGCTGAAAACCATGCAAATGGAAGAATATTACTCCTCTGTTGTTGTTGTTGTTGTTGTGGAGGAATATGTGTTGTGTTTTAACTGCACCGCACTTCAGCTTCCCAGAGAGGGAAGTGATTAATGGAAGCAGGAGCTGGAACCCCACCATATTACATCCTGCAGAGCCGGGGGAATGCAGACTGCACGCTCGCCGGCCGGTTAGTTATTGGTTGCCGGGCCTGGCAGAGATTTCATTCTCCATCAGTCTCATCTCAGAGTTCGCGTCCACTCCGCTCTTTCCTGCGATCGCTCACAGAAAAATGAAAACGCAGTCACTTCACTGCAGGGGCCACAAGCACAGCGTCCAGTCGTAAATAAGCAGCATTCTTTATCATGGTTACAACATGTGGGTCTTCTATTGAAAGGTTGATCGATTTGCATTTGTCCATCTTTTACAGCCGCTTTATGCAAGTGAAAACGTCCCTATGCTTCCTGTTCTGAAAGACAACTTTAAGTTTCTACCTGTCTGCATTTTTTATTCATCACAACTGTACAACTTCTGCAGGTTGCCAGTGAACATTTTTTCCACTCCAGAAATGTCCAGATTTGAGTTGATTGTGGTCAATAATGCAGGTTTATTTACTTTGATTCTTCTTTTGACTGTTGTGATGGACGTATGTTGATATTACGGAGGGAAAATCAAATTCGGTGTTTTGAGAATGTGCCGGTTTGTAGTGAAATGAACCACAAGAGAGACAAATATGAGCTAATAGTACAAATTTCCATGCTAATGTATTCTGATGCAGGTATAAAGAGAATCTCAATATTGGCTGTAGGTAAGTTTACGAAGTTGGTTTTTCTCTGTTGAAATCCTTTGAAATGCGTTATATTTGGTGCTTGATACATAATATGTAATTGAAGTGAAAAGTCCATCCTGATGAGTTAATTACCATCAGCTAAGGTACAATAAATCAGACAGGAAACCAGTAAGGTTCAGCAGCAAGACCAGAGAAACCAGACTCTTTAAATAATGCCTTTGATGGTCTTTTAATTCAGTGTTTTGTTGCTCGTGCACTCCAGGCGTGTTTATGGGCTGAAATGTGTTTGGCTAACATTTCACACAGCGTAATGAACTCCTGCTCTGTTTCTCTGTACAGCAGTTGATTTTGATTTGTGTGATTATTGCTGCGGTGACAAACTCCGTTCCAGCGCCGGCTCCCGCTGGCAATGCAGCGACTGATGCAAATAATGTTTGGCCTCCGTGTGAACTTTCCCGCGCTCCCACCGGAGGATGTCAGTCATCCTCAGACTCCTTAGGAAACACGAGAAACCCGTCACGACGCGTGACTGGTAAGCCTTCTTAACGGGATTGAATTACAAACACAGCTGTTTTCCTCAGCAAGAAGGAATCTAATACGGAGCCAGAATTGCATAATAAGGCAAACAGACTCGGGGCTACATATTTACACAAACAGGGGTCATAAAAGCAGCCCTCCTGAGTCATTTGTGCTCAAGGCAAAGTGCTCTCAAGGAAGGAGATTTATTTGGCTTCATTATGTTTGCATGGCAGGCCTGGCGCAGCCATCATTTCTATTAGACACTTTTCTGGCCCATTAAACCTCATTACATATTGATCCTGTTCCTGCAGATGATAATGTACCATTTATTTCCATCAGTTCCACCTCTGCCTCTTCAAGCTTTCATTGTTCATAAAGTGTCGTTGAGTGCCAGCGTGTTCCCGGCCACCGTTTCAGAGCTCGCAGCCCGTCGCCTCCCGTCCTTCCTGCTCGGCAATAAACTCATTTTTTTTACACCGTTTCTGACCTGCGAGCAAAACACTGGGGCCGGTGTTTACGAGCCGCGTCGCTCTGTGCCGTGTTGACTCTAACTTATCCAGCAGTCATCTCCAAACAGGCCGTAAAGTGAGTCGATACCTACAGGGAGCTTCGGCCTTGCTGACGGTCCGCCGTACGGGGGCTTCCTCGCATTAATCTTCCCTCTTCTTTGGAGATTTTTCTGTGTTTCCATACAGTAGAGCAGCAGTTTGCATCCAAATGTGGTAAAGCTTTCCTGATTTATGTGTTTTTCCACTGAAAGCTGCTCGTTCCTACTAGATGGCGTCTGCATCATTACATGAACAACTGACACCTTAGAAAGACAGAAACTGCTGGAACCTCCTTTCAAAAAAAAAGAAAGATACATTTTCAAACCCTGATTAAAGGCATAACTGACACTTTACATTTAGAAAGTACTCAGTAAACCCTTAATATGTGCGTTTACATGGGACTTTTTATTCCTCTATGTAGACGCCCATTATTCAGAACTAATTTTAAATCCGAATAGACCAGCAGGTTTATTCTCCTTTGGAAGCGGAATTATCTGCTAATTAGGCGACTTCATTCTGGTCGTTCTGCTCCGTCATGATGACGCAATATTCCAAGATGGCGGCCAGCAGTCCGCGTTTTGACTCGTACTGAGACGATTTATTTAACGGCAGTTTTAGAAGAATTGGGTATATTGAAACGAGCGGATCGACGGGCGCTTAACAACGCGGACATTTTCAAAACTGTAGCGTCAAAGTTAATCAAGAAAGAAAGAAGAGAAAAACGCTGTTTACTTCCTAGAGACATCAGTACATCATGGCCGCCCCGTCCAATCAGAACGCTTTGTAGACCCCGGCGTGAGAGAGGATTTTATCCTTTGTTTTTACCATGTAAACACGAAGCTCACGTATATAATTCTGAATTACCTAATTCAGAATAAACTAATTCCGAATTAGAAACACCATGTAACCACACTCAGTGACTTAATCGTGTGCCTGTATTTGGCATATTTATGGGAAAACATGAGCCGTGTTGCGATGCAGACATCTGCCGGGAAGCTCCGGCTCCTCTAATTGTGCATCTCATTTCTGTGTGAACCTGTTATTTTTCTGCACTTTGCATATCGTCATATATTCATCTGGCTCTTCATGCGCATCAGGACGTGTGCGTTTCCCGCCATCATGACCAGACAGCAAACGGCTTCCTAAGAGTGATATTTCATGTAAACAGAGGTATTTATTGTGCTGCTCTCTGCATCCTGCCGCCACTATATATATCACAGTCAAGACTTTATTTGATGTTCTCTTTTTCTGCACTTCTGCTGCTGCAACGATGCAATTGCCCTGCAGGGATCATTAAAGTTTCATCTCATCCCATCTTACATAAACCAGTTTTACTCCCTCTCCAGCCTTTTTAAAGCACCTCACAGTGCACTGGATCACCGCTGTCCTCCAGGAACCCTACACTCACAGAGACGCCGTATAGCATTTTCACTCTCTCAACTACTTTAACGACGGAGGAAATGAGAAGTTTTCTGCGACCTGCTAGTTCTCCATTACAAGAAGACGGCTTTTCAACACAGATTGTGATGTTTATTCGGCCTCGTTTCTCATTTTCTTGTCACTTCCCAGTATTCAGGATTACAGATGCACTGTAAATGACGAGTAAACCTCGAGTGACTCGCTGATACCGAGTACCGATACCAGTACTTATTACTGTAAATGCCATGAAGCCAAATGAACCGGCTCCAAAAAGCCTCTACATCAACACACGTCCAACAGTCTTTAAGGTTGTAGTACACTCACCAGCCACTTTATTAGGTACACCTGTCCAACTGCTTGGTAATGCAAATTTCAAATCAGCCAATCACATGGCAGCAACTCAATGCATTTAGGCATGTAGACATGGTCAAGACGATCTGCTGCAGTTCAAACCGAGCATCAGAATGGGGAAGAAAGGTGATTTAAGTGACTTTGAATGTGGCATGGTTGTTGGTGTCAGACGGGCTGGTCTGAGTATTTCAGGAAATGCTGATCTACTGGGATTTTCACGCACAACCATCTCTAGGATTTACAGAGAATGATCTGGAAAAAGAGAAAATATCCAGTGAGTTCTGTGGGTGAAAATGCCTTGTTGATGCCAGAGGTCAGAGGAGAATGGGCAGACTGGTTTGAGCTGATAGAAAGGCAACAGTAACTCAAATGACCACTCGCTACAACCAACGTCTGCAGAAGAGCATCTCTGAACGCACAACATGTGGAACCCTGAGGCAGATGGGCTACAGCAGCAGAAGATCACACCGGATGCCACTCCTGTCAGCTAAGAACAGGAAACTGAGACTACAATTTGCACAGACTCACCGAAGTTCAATTGGAAAATAGAAGATTGGAAACACGTTGCCTGGTCTGATGAGTCTCGATTTCTGCTACGACATTTGGATAGTAGGGTCAGAATTTGGCATAAACAAGATGAAAGCATGGATCCATCCTGCCTCGTATCAACGGTTCAGGCTGCTGCTGGTGGTGTAATGGTATAGTGGATATTTTCCTGCCACTCTTTGGGCCCCTCAGTACCAATTGAGCGTTGTTGCAACGCCACAGCCTACCTGAGTATTGTTGCTGACCATATCCATCCCTTTATGACCACAGTGGACCCATCTTCTGATGGCTACTTCCAGCACCATGTCATAAAGCTCGAATCAACTCAGACTGGCTTCTTGAACATGACAGGGAGTTCACTGGACTCAAATGGCCTCAACAGTCACCAGATCTCAATCAAATAGAGCCCCTTTGGGATGTGGTGGAACGGGAGATTTGCATCATGGATGTGCAGCGACAAATCTGCAGCAACTGCACGATGCTATCATGTCAATGTGGACCAAACTCTCTGAGGAATGTTTCCAGTACCTTGTTGAATCTATGCCACAAAGGATTAAGGATGGTCTGAAGGCAAAAGGGGGTCCAACCCGGTACTAGAGAGGTGTACTAATAAAGTGGCCAGTGAGTGTATATCTTCAGTATGCAAACGGCAGAACACTGGTATCGATTCGTCCCTATTAAAGATAATCAGAAAAACTCTTGATTTTTTTTTTCAGTTTGGAAAATAAAAAGTCATTTTCTTGACTCTCTTCACCCTTCAGCCTCTGTTCCGTGCTCATTCCCAGCATGCACGGCGGGGACTTGAGCGCGGTGACAGCCCCTCAGTGGTCATCTGGCTGTCGCCGGGGTGAGGTCTCTGTCTGAGGCCACCTGGCTTCACCCCCGGGGGAACGTAATTTATGATGCTAATGAAATGTGAGCATGCTTAGACCGTCGGAGGGCAAGTGATGGATCTCCTCCGCCGAGCTCGCCATCCATCACACGGCCCCCCCTCCGCCCCCCTCCCTCCACCCCTCATGCCTGCCGCAGCCTCCAGGAAGCCCCGGCCTGTTCCTCTCTGATTAATGTTTAGACGGATGCGCCTCCAAGATTATCTGCCTTGACGGTGTCATCTCTTTGTTATTGCTGCTGCGGGCTTCTCTCCCATCAGATCCTCAACTCGGGGTCGTGTTTTAACACAAAGTCACCGTAAGAAATATTTCACTTTGTCTGAAGAGGAATTAAATCATCAAGCAGAAGAGCACGTCTGCACACACGCTGCCTCTTCCCTGATTTAACCTTGTTTATTTTCCACTGAGGAAAAAAAAAAAGTTGAGTTACATGCCAAATTGTGGCAGATAAGTTCTATTGTCTAAATGCAGATTGGATCCGTTTATTTCCACTCAAAGACGGCGCATTTCAACAGACAGTGGGGATTTTTGCAATTACATTTATCAGAGAATGTCTGCCTCTTTGCACACGGAGAAGTAATTTTGGCCAGCAGAGATTTGCCAGCGCAGCTACAGCGGCTGAATTTAAAGGGTCTTTTAGGCCTGTTTATTAAGGCCCTGCAGTGTTTATCAGAGGGAAAGAAGTTTGGCTTTCCAGAAAAGCTTCTTCAATCAAGAAAAAAGTGCCTCAAGTCTGAATCCCTCCCTTTCTGTCCTCTTCTGTGTCAATCTGAGTGCTGCTGGGTAGTTTACATCTCGCTTTTTAACAAGGTGTTGTCGACCACAAATTCAACAATGATGATCGTTTTTATACTTCCGCTGTAGAAAGGGACAAATCTGCATTGTGGATTCAGTTGTCAAACACAGACCTAAAGTAAAAGATTTTATTAAAACCCTTTTGAAAAACCAGAATGAATGAAATCAGCATTGGAGGCGTGGCCAGGATACAGTATGTTCTCCAGACAGTCGGGCTCCCTGGACGAGTCACTCGTGGTAATCCTCTGGATTCTGTATCATCTGATAATCATTTTCTTCTCTCCTAAACATCATGTCTTTATTTAATGCACTTCCTACAAAACCCAGTGCGTTCTCCTCCTGCCAAACATCTGCTTGTGTTCGTTTAAAGCTTTGACCTTCATTCAACATGCAACCTGCACTTTCACAAAGCACACAAAGCAGAAAAGTTTCATTGTGTTTTGGGTGTCTGTTTGCATTGAAACGGTGCTGAGAGCCGCTGAAACGCTCCGACTCTGTGTAGATGAAGAAAACACACATTTTCTGAAGCACTGCTATTGTGCACAACCACCACAGTCAAAGGAAATAACTCTTCTATCATAGCAGATGGATAATAAGAAGAATGTAAGTGTCATTACAAATTCAACCAACAGCTCCCACTAGTGGCCCAAAATGAAAACTACATGGTTGCTGCCTTGTGAACTTTCCTTAAAATGAAAACGTGAAAACAAAGCAGTTTTACTGGAAATGTTGTGGAAACTGGGCCTGAGCCATTTTACCCTATAACATTAACCACATACTGTTTAATTGATTCCCATTACTAGAAACTGTCCAGATCCATTTGAAATATAACTAATTATTTTCATATTAAAATAAAACCAAAAAGCCCAGTATTGAGTGGAATCATACACACCTGTGATTCAAAGGAATGCAAAAATAGAATATTGCTGTTGAAATGTCTTTGCTTGTACTTAATTTTCCTCATCACTGTAATCTATTTTTATGTTGTTAATATCTGTACTGTGCCTTTAAACCGACTCCCATGATGCATAGAATAGAATAGAATGTGTTTATTGTCATCATACACGTATGATGAAATTTAAAAAAAACAACTCTTGGTGTGAATAGGAAGATAAAACAGGAAAAGAAATAATAGCTATAAACAGTATAAATATATACAAAAGGAGCAGGAAAATACAAGGGGGCGTAGGAGTATAAAAAGTATAAATGTACAGATGTGCCAATGTACGGCAGAGAGCCCGGTAGCAGCAATAATACAATATGTGTACATGTACTGTATATTACACAGAGAAATATATGTATTGTACACTGCACTGTAGAGTGGAGAACAAATATATGTACATCAGTGTACATCAGTTTAAGTGGTTGCACTGGGGTAGAAGGACCGGGTGAATCTGGAGGTGCGGGCCTGGATGGAGCTGTATCTCCTCCCTGAGGGCAGCGGTGAGAACAGGCTGTGTCCGGGGTGTGAACTGTCACCGGCGATGCCTTGTGGCCCAGCGCAGACATCTGGTGTGGTAGATGTCTGACTGAAAGGACGAGTCTGTGCTGACTTCCTGACTCTATCCAGAGCCTTCCTGTCAGCGGCTCATGAACCACACCGAGATGCTGTGGGTGAGGATGCTCTCTACACAACACCTATAGGACACCAGCAGGTCCCGGGACACGTTGACCTTTCTCAGTGACCTCAGACAGTACAGGCGCTGGTGTGCCTTCTGATGATCTCACGCTGAAGTGAACCTTGTAGAAGTGTTGACAGAATTCACTTCTTTTCCATAACGGAGGAGAAATGAAGGCTGAAAGTGACACCGAAGGTCAGAAAGCCTCGGCTGATCTAACAACATGTATCAGGATGCCGCTTTGCATGATGGGATTGGCGAGGTGAACATCCTCTTCCTCACATCGCTGGTTAGCATGCTGCCCCGCCCCCCCCTGCACCCGGCGAGGACGACGTGAGCCGCATGGCGTCAAAACGAGAAGCCGCTCCCAGATGAAGGAGCCGCGGTCGGTCTGGAAGTGGCGGGTTTCCTCTGTGTGTTGTGTTTTAATAAGCGGAGGTGATTTTCCTTCCTGCCATGTTTGCCTTTCAGAATCAGCCGTGTTTCAGATCTCATCCCGGCCCACCGATCACAGCGGGGCTTTTCTTTTTAATTTCACTCAGATTCTTTGTATTTGCTTACCGATGCAAATATTGTTTGTAAAGTCGAGGCGACCTTGAGGCTGACACTAATTAAAGAGTGAGGAGGAAATAAAACAGATTCTAATGAATTCCCGCGGAAATGAGACGTGAAGGTTGGAGAAGCCCCCGTCGTCGCGCACTCAAGGTTCTTCCTCCGTCTTGTTTTGTTGCTAAATGTGAACGTGTGTGTTGTAAATCGACGCCTTTGATGCGGAGAGAAGAAGCATCTGAACGCCAAGTACTTGTAAGAATCAAAGGAAAGCTCGGCGCTCTCTGATTATTTTTCAGTTTGAACTCAGGGCTCTGTAGGATGTGCGGCACAGCGGTTTGATTCACGCAGCATCCGAACTAACAAGCTGTGTTGTCTGGGAGACATTTTTCAGATGTGTTGTTTTACCGCCGTCGTGGCGACGCGGCGTTTGTCAGACGGGGCTGTTTTTCCTCCCCCTGCTGCTGGAGGGGCCGACGAACGCCTGTCAGCCAGCTCGCCGTTCACATATGTACGTTTGTGCTGCGCGGGGAGGAGATTTTTACACACAATGACTTGTGGCGTAACTCAATTTTACAGCAGTCAACCCGAGTCTGTCACCTCATACAGGGCGGAATTGTAAAAGTGAGAAGTATGTTCCTCGCTGACACATTCATAACCGCTCCAGATCTGAAAAGCTGTTGCGAGACGTGATTTAACGGTTTAGCTGTGCGTCTCACGCTGCCAGTTGTATTCCTGTTGCTCCATCGCCGATGCTTTCCTGACAGCAGTCAGAATGTGTGCCCCTGTGTTTGGCTTTGTGGCGTCGGACCTCCGCTGTGGCACCCAAACTGTGAGATGTAGTGTTGGAGACGAGGTGGGTTTTGAAGGTACAGTACAAAGTGCAGTAACAAACGTTAAGAAATAATCATTCTCTTTCGTGCATCATCAAAACGAGTTCGGTGGAGGTGAACCTTAGGTCACCCCAGATCACAACCCGCTACCCTTACTATAAAGAGTTGAATAACTCTGGTAAAACACGATATGTGAAGAACAGTGTCTTTGTTATGTTCTGAGGCGATGAGTTCCGTTTCTCTTTGGGTTTCCACTCCGTATCGGGGTGTTTGGTCAACTGGTGCCTCTGCAGTTTGCAGTTTTTCTTTAATTCGAGAGATTGTTTCTGTAAATCTGTTGGTACGCTGTATTTTTAATGACCAGTTCATGTCTCCAGCCTGTCGTACCTCCATTTTTTCACCCGTTTCTTACTTTGTAAATTTACTTACTTTAAAATAATGATGCACTTCTCATATAAACCTTCATAGTTCTGTAACAGAAATAAAAAAAAATGCTTACTCAGCAATTTTACAGCCATAGAAAAGTTAGAGACGCGAGCTCACTTGAGTTAAGGTTAAATATGAATAGTAATGGATGAATGCAGAGAAGTAATTTCCTTGTTCTTGCAGGTTCCTGGACAGCTTGTGTTCTGTCACACATTAGTGGTTTATCTCTGATCCACTTCCTTCTTCCTATTTGTTTTGCCCTTCTTTCCTGGTTGGCAACCTCCTTCAGATCTTCTTTCATTCATCCCAAGAAAGGAACGCAGAAACAAAAACCTGGACCCTGTCTGTGAGGTCTTCAGCAGCTAAGTACCGGTTATGGAGACTTCCACAGTATTCATTTTAACATCATTCTGAAAACTTGAATATTTCATCAAGGTTTTCGTTTGGGCAGGACCAGATCATCGGTTTAGACTGCTGGGAGAACTTCTCTTTAACTGGAGCACTTATGAGAGAAAGTATAGCATCCATTCTGAGTCTGGGTATTCGACTGCCGGTGAAGTAATTTCACTCACTATTATTAAATGGCTTCAGCAGATGGGGGTAAACAGAGCAAGGGGAGGGTAGATCACCCCGATTCCCTGCGAAAATCACCACCCTGAACGATACAAATGGTTTCCAAAGATATGGAACTTACATTTCCTCTCAGAGAGTCTCTTCACATATTGTTCTAAAAGCATAAATTTCACACTGGACGGTCATGGAAGTGAAGGATTTCAACACTGCTTGCTTTACTGAAAAGTGACCTGCTAAAATGTTCTCCATATTTCAGTGTTTGATTTGAGATTCAAGCTTTATTTCACTGCAACAGACAACAGGAATGGCCACACAGTGTACTGAGAGCCTGTCTCCCCTCATAGCAGGACTGGAGTCCTGTCCAGGACGCTCCACTAGCTGAATACAGTAACATGTCGCACATGAGCGCAGAGTGCATGAAAACACGTGTTGTGTTGCAGTCCAGTCCGTCTTTCTTTCATACATTACACTATCCTGGAAATGTTGACATCCAAAATTTGTGATTAATTGTGCAGCTGTATTTATGCTTATCAAAATGAGAACGTTGAGGAACTTTATCCTCATTGTGTCGCTCTTATCATTCTAGTAAGATGCTGTATTTGTTGACAAATACATCGTTGCTGTTTTCACCTTAAGCCTCATAAAAAAAAAAAAAAATGTGTTTTGATAATTTAGAATTTAGATTTTAGAAAAGAGAAAAATTATACACAATTGCCAAAGTAACTTGGTGATTATAATTAAATTACCTATTTTTTGGTCTTTTTATTATGACTTATTTTAAAATGTTACACACAGATGCGCACGCGCATCACACACACACACACACACACACACACACACACACACACACACACACACACACACACACACGCACACTCTGTCTCTTAAATTCGGTCATTTGCATTTCAGAAATGCTCATTTAAAACAGTTTATTAGTGAACAATTTAATAAAAATGGCATCTACTTACAGCGATGAAGTGATCAATGGAGAAAACCACTTTAAATTACATAAATACAACAAACATGATGATTTTTTTTTTTTTTTTTCACAAAGCCCGACTTCATAGCTAATCACTGAGATTTCAGATTTGTCAGCATTTCATTGCAGATCATTACACAAGTGAGAGAACACATGATCAGACAGATAAAGAAATAGAGCGCATAAGAGCTGAGGTGTAGTTCATAACTGCCACCCACCCCACAACACCCCACAACAAAAAAACTAAACAACATCAACAAAGAAAGTGTGTGAAAATGTGGTCATGCTCCAAACACATGTCTCAGCCTGCTGCTGCCTGGATCAGGTCGTGCGTCATGTCTCAATGTTGGGGTCTCCATATTTTCCATCAATTGACGGGCTTGTAGTGCGAGTGTGCCAGACTAAAACCTATGGGTGAAAAGAAACACACATACAAGAACAAGAACAATCAGAGTGAGTAGATTGTGGCTGAAAATACCACACAGTGGTGGACACCTCTGGTGTCGCTATCAGCCTCCCCACATTCCCAATCATATCCAGGGGTCAAGCTACAAGCACACACGCACACACACACACACACACACACACACACACACACACACACACACACACACACACACACACACACACACACACACACACATCCTCTCTTTTATCTTATTTGGTTCTGTTTCTGTTTAGTTGTGGTGTTCCCTTTTACTCATTGATTATTTTTTTTTATATTTATTTTTTTATTTTATTTGTTTTCTTTTTCCCTTCACTTGAACTGGAGTGATAAATCCAAACATTACTATCTGCTTTCTGTTCTTTGCTCCAATTCAATGGAACCATTGTTAACGAGCTTATCAATAGTCTGGTAAAATCCCCTATCAGTCTCTATCGGTTCTGGTTCTGTCAGTCTCTGTGTTAGTTTTCAGTTCTGGTTTGGTGCTGTTCAGATTGTGGTTTCAGATTATTCTCTGTTACATGTGATATGCCAACAAGATTATTCTGTATCGTGAATTTATTTATATGACATGTTACGGCATTGCCAAGCAGATGCCAGATGACATGTAAGTCATGCTGAAATCTTTCTCTTACCTCGGTGCAGTTGGCAGCTTTCGGCTCCAGGTCGCTGAGAGTGACCAGATCCTCTAAAAACCTGGTCTCCTGATGTCCTGACGGGATCCCATGCAGTCTGAAGTAAACGTCGGGTTTGGACAGAATCAGCTGCAAGCTCACTGCAAACCCTGCCATGTCAATGGCAAATGGTCGAGTTGGGGCAAATTTAGCGTCCCAGCCGGACACTTTGCCCAAGGCGTTAACTTTGCAGGACTCAAGGCGAAGACCCCCCACAAAGGCCACGGGCCACACGGACACTTTTTTAGTATTGCGCATCTGAAAGGTGGAAATACAGGTCGATCGTTAAATTGTTGTTAAATTCCTTAAACTACTGCAAAAAGCAGAGCAAAAGGGTGATGGTGAATAAATGACACAACAGAAATGTCAAGTTTAATCACAATTGAACTCTTTCTCCTCCTCTTCAGCACCCCACCTCTCAGCCTAATGAGAGCCTCTCCACCTCTTTGCTCCAGCACCAACGCCTCCATCAGCTCTGTGCTAGTCCCATCCATTTCCACCTCCAAACTGCTAAAACCTTAGTTTTATACTATACTTCAACCTTTCCTTATTGAGGTTTATCTAACAGTTTGCATGTAAACTTTAGAAATTATTTCATTCAGTCCTTACTAGTTTGCATGGCTAGATACTCTAGCTCGGATTGTTCATTCATTCTTGCCGTGTAAATGACACTTGCAGTAAGAGTCAAGGCTAGGCTGGCATTGACACTGACCTGACAGTGAGAGCGCTTAGAAATGGTAAATTCATTTGAATTGTGCAGCATTTTCTCAAAGACACTTCAAGATGTGGACAGGAGGTGGCACTGAACCAGTAAGCTCAAACTTTAGAGACATTACTGTATCTCCACCGACTGAGTCACGATTGGAAGAACCCGCAATGTCTGTGAGATTGATGGCCAATTCACCAGCACAAAAAAATTAAATGATGGAGCAGCCAGTCTAACCATCGCTGTCGAAGTTTAAAGTGTTGAGCCAGGATCAGGTAGGAGTGAAATAACACTCCCTAAAATCTTGGATGGTGCAGGGCGAACGGCGGTCTGAGGTGATGGAGGGTCTGCTCTCCCAGACTGGGGTCGTACCAACACAACTCTGACCTGCTGGCCTTCGTAAGAGCACTATTGTGCCATGTTTGGAAAACCTTTACTTTGAGTCAAAATGCTTTTGCTTTTTTGAAAGTATGACGGTAGATTTCATGTCATATTCACCACCTGAACACAAGAAGAAAAATGTTCAGAAGGAATTGGCCATACCGATTTGTCAGACTACTTCTTGGGTTGTTGAGTGTATCTGGTACCTGTTGTATCCTTCTGGAGTTTTGCAGGTTGACAAAAACCACCAGTATCTCAGCTCCCCTGTTTCTGGGGCAGGCAGATCAGTGCTGTTAGTCTATATTCAACTTTGCCAACCTCAAAGGCTCACTGACCAAAAATGACCCAAAAGCTGATGGACATATCCACGCCAGCTGGTGTTTGGGAAGGTAGCCAGTCCTCCGTAGTCATAGCGTCTCTCTCTCTCTCTTTCATCCTGCAGACTGACGGATCAAACTGTGCTGAAGGCTGTTTTATCTCGGCAGATGCAGGGTGTTCATCACCTAGTGTTACAGATACCCTACAAGCTGTTGGAAATAGAGACGAGGTATAGCGTGGGGGTGGAACAGCACTAGTGAGCAGTGAGTGTAAACTGATTTCATCTTCCTGACTGACTCCATGTCCCGGATATGACACTACTGTCAGCTGAACGGTAGTAACGGCTGTCACTCCCGACAAACCCGCCGTGTTTAAACAGCTGTATGAACCCTCTGTTTCCATGTGTCACTTTACACACACTGGTTGTTTTGTTAACTCTTTTGTATCACAGGCAGTGATACGGAGTCTCGCGGCTTCACCTGAGGGCTGAGAAGTGTCGCTGAGGAACGACAGCCAGAGTCAAGCCCTGTGTTTACCGTCGCGTAATGACCTGCGCCGTTACATTCCAGCCGTACTCCCTGTAGTGGAGACGCGACACAGATTCCTATCCGTACCGTTCCGAGCCGTCCCGTAGCGGCACAGCTACGCCGTGGAAACGCGGTTTCAGAACAAATCACCCAACAACAGGCTGTAATCAGTTTGTGAAAGTTGACTGAAGAGGCAGTAAAGGCCATGAAAGTGCTGTGGTTGTGAGATGTTGTCCTGAGAACCGTCTTAAAATCACCTCACCTCGTCGAACAGCTCCAGGCTGTATGTGTTGTCATCGTCTGCAAAGTAGACCACGCCGGCATTGCTGTCATTTAATCTGAAAGTGTCCCGTAGCCACTTCAAAGCCAGGTTTCTCTGCCCACTGCCCCTGGAGTTAAGCTTCTCAGTTATATGAACGTTGAAGTGGGTGTAGTTCAGCCCCGTCTTATTGAGGAGGCGGCTAACCAAACTGGTCTTTGTTTCAGAGTCTTCGACCACGATCCAGTGCAGGTTGGCCACATGGAGCAGAGTATGGGACATGCGTGTCAGGTCCGCCTTCTGCACAGATCTTTTGTATGTCGGAGTGATGGCGTAGATGGTGGGCAGGCTGTCGGACCAGGGCGGAGGCCGAACGTAGACCTGTTTAGTGCAGCCCATGTTCCAGCTCGAAAAGAAATTCCTGAAAGTAGAAATCCCTCTGGCACCATCTGTGCAGGAAGTAAAATAAAGACAGTTAGCTCCTGCATGACGGCAAATATAGATTTAACACTGTGCTTCACTCAGCTACGGTACACTGATCTGAATTATCTCATATGTCCTCTGCTAAGTTATCTTGAGCTATAATCTCTCTATCTAACATGTGACTGAGGATTACAGAGCCAGTTGTGTTCATGAATGATACTGCTGATTATGGACGGTTTTCTGAGGACCTGAAAATCATTGGCCGCTTATATAGTGTAGTGTAGATCTTCAAGTCTTGACAATATTACTTTGAGGTGTACGTAACCTGTACAGACTCCACAGTCTATGAAACAAATGTTGCTCTTGGGAGACTCTTCCTCTCTAAAATGCTTGTGATTCACAGCTATTATTGATATTTTCCTAATCTTTTGGAATTGGAGATGGAGAGAAGCTTAAAACAGCCATGAATTACAATCACAGTGGCTACTTTCATATTTAATAGACTATATATTTGGCATCTGATATTAACAAAAGCCAATTTTTAATTTGCAATAAACAAGGTCATGTTATGTAATTCAGTTGTGTTGCTTATCATGATCCTTGTTCATTTTTATCATTATTATGGTCATTGTCCAGTGGTATAGCAAAGTATTAATCTCAATTTTTGGAAAAGTTATTCATCAAGTTTTGCATTTGTGCAGTGATCGCTTTGCCTTACTGTTATGTGAGTCAGGCGTTTTATTTGGATAAATTATTCAAGCAACGAGCTGTTTCAAAATGCTTTTCAAAAAGAGCAGCAAATGCAGAAAAAAGGCAAATACAATAAAGGATGGCTAAAAGAGAAAAAAAGAATTGTTGAAAAGAGTCAGTGTTGAAAGACAAACAGCTGTAAAGACACAACTTTCCATGTACAGCTGAACGGTTCAGAACACGGGGATGGCCGATCCTCTTTCTTACATATTACCTTGTCCTGAAGCGAGCAGAGGAGCGATGGTGCTGCGGTAAGAAACGTGAAGGAGCAGTGTGAAAGACGCCACCATCAACAATAATTTAAAGATGTGTTTTATCTTCATGTGCAGCATCCTGTCTGAGTTCTGCAAGACAGAAAACCCAGGTGACATATGGAGCACAGCCGGAAAGAAATGTCTGAACCTTCCAGTCACAAAGCATGGACCCCTCTCAGCGAGTTCTAAACCTTTTGGAGGTATTTTTTTTCTTTTCACAATGTCTTTGAGTGAAAAATGGCTGAATTTACTCATTTCTCATTCAGACATATACGAAGAGACCATCTTCTGACCTGAAACATGACCTGTTAGTAACTGCTGCCAATCAAATGATCAACCAATCATCAGCCCGAGCGGGGTTCGTGTGTGTGTGTAAATCTGATTCCGATGGAGTCGGCGCCTCGCCAGCCTTTTTTTTTTTTCTTGACATGACATGTGGGACCCGGGTTGGGGAGTAACGGATTACATCTAACGGCGTTACATAATTAAGATACGCATATCTAATAAAAACACGGATTATTTTCAAAAATCAGACGGAATATACCAGAATTACAACAGACTGTAGGCAACCATTGTGACACTTGACGGCACTGCTCTAACACTGTCAATACGAGGAACACAGTTTGAACTGATGGTGCTGATCCTGAGTCAAAAAGAAAGAAAGATTCTCAGTCAGTTAGAGGTTAAAGGTCATGATATTGGTATTAATTGGGGCTGAGCTCACAGAGTTCAGCAGAGTTCATAACACTAAGGGCATTTTGTGTTTGCTGTGTGTAGAGTCGACAGTCCGCCATGAGGATGGCACGTTGTTCCATCCCCTCTGGGATTAATAAATACTTCCTATTCTATAAATACACATCTCTCACATTTCGCGTTATTGCCTGTATTGCTGTCAAACACACGTTCCTCACAGTACAGCTGACATCCAAAGTCGTACTTGGTTCAGATTTGCATTGTTTCGGTTTCAAATGCGAATCTGCCTCTGATCTGAATCGGCTTTCAAAAAGACGAAAACAACCTTCAACAATCAGACTCAAAGGTTCATCGAGAGTATCAGGGATGAAAAACAGGTGAAGGACTGTGGAAGTTCTTTAACCAATGACAAAGGAATTTCTTTGATTCTGACACAAGACACAATCTTGGATTTTCTGCATCGGCTTGGTGATATTGTTTCTGAGATTGCAGAATTACATATGAACAACAACACAACAAAGCTTGTTATGCATCATTCCGTGTTTAAGATATATTTACTTGCTATTTTTTTGTGGGGGTAAAACCTTTATTACAGTGTTGATAAATAATATAATTTCTCTGTATGTTTCAGAGAATGCTGAAGGACTCTGACTCAGGAATTTGGACTCAACAGCAGGTAAGATCAAATTAATTGTTGAAGGTTTTACTTGATGGATTTCTTTTAATGACACTGATGTTGTTTGGTAGCGAGATGTTTAATTTATTTCACAAACGCCTCAACATGAGATGGAGCAGCAGAGAGGATTGCAAAAATTCTAAGGAGCGTGGAAGCAAACATGGTGTTCTTGAATTCTTGTGAGTTTGAATTTGTGGATTGAATTTTCTTGATTGAAGAAATATGTTTTCGAGTTACACTCTAAGGTTAAAATTTCCAATCAGAATGTGAGACAGAAAATCTATAGAAAAGTTTAGAGTATTTTTATGATAAAAAAAAAATAATTTTTCGCCGTCAAGTAAAGTCTACTTGCAGATATGTGGAAATTCTTGCTGAGCTTTTTTTTTTTTTTTTTTTGTAAGTAAATGAGACTCCACATTTCTTTCAGTGCAGTGTCTTCACATGCAAACTACATCAGTTGTTTTCAGAACGCTGGTGGCTGAGCATGAAACATTTCCAAAATGCAAATGCTGGTGAAGCACCATCACCACTTTATAGAAGGAAGACAAGTACGAGATCTGTCTTTTAGCTGCCTGTCCATACCGAGCACCGATACGAGTTCTCGTTGGGAGGGGGGGACCACAGCTGGGGCATGTGCGTGGAACTCAGTAAATCAGTCATGCTTTAATCACGTAGCTTCACTTACATTGACCACATCACGGAGAATGAGAGAAAATGTGGAGGGAAAATAGCCGGCATTTGTAAGAAAATAGCAAATGGGCTGTTGCACAGACAGCAAGGTGTGTGTGGCGAGGAAGAGAGAAGGCCGAACACAGTGAGGGGGCAGCGAGGATGGCGTGAAGGCAGCGAGAGCGGACGCATTAATCGAGCTGAGTCACTAATAAAACAAAGACCCAAAAGACAATCATATCAAATATCAAATACTGTTTCTTCTTGGTGATTCCTGAAACTTGATCGGCGCTGGTATTGGCAGGTGTCCAGGGACATGCGATTGTTTACCCAGCTTTACACAGACACCAACACACACAGTGAACTTTGCATTGGCTCCTTCTGCTGTCAGCCTTAGTTTTTTTTTTTTTTTTTTTTTTTTAATCTAAAAGCATGATTGACAGTATTAAAAGTTGTGGCTGGTTTCTGACACTTGTGTTTTGGAGGCGTATACCTTTGTCTTCCTATCAGCACAACAACGAAGGCAGCAGGGGAGCTTTATCATGTTCATCTGTAGAACTCTATTTCATGTAAAAATGACCCTAAAATTATATTCAAATACAAACTGAGAACCAGTTCTACAACAGTCGTGTTTGCCCTCTTGTAGAGCACACACGGGGGTGCAAGAAAGTGATGAAAGGTGGAAGTAAAGGATAAGTAGTAGTGCAAATCTTAAGAAGAATAATAACAGAAATTTAAATGAAGAAAAGATCGAACTTTATGTACAACATAAATCTTAAAATATAACAGGAGCTATAATAAATACAAATATGTAGAAGTACATGATTAACTATTGGGACAGATCAATGATCAAGATCAACGTTTGATCCAAAAGACAGACGTCTCCTGACAACTAGTAAAACCTGTCAGTATCAGTGTGAGACGGAGACGGTTCTTTATTTTAGATAAAAGCACATTCGATTTCTCCATCTGCAGAAGGACTGAGACACCAAGATGTTTTCTAAATCCTATTAATCTGATCCCTTGAGAGTCAATAGTTTTTTGTTCTTTTTTTGGTTTAGTTTATTTCATTTATTGTACAAATTAAAGCAAATCAGCTGAATAATACAGAAGCATTTTCATTAGCTTGAATGAAAGGGAGCAGAAAGAAGAATCATCCGTTCTGGCCCTTTATCTCATGTAACCGTATTATTCGAACATTGAAAACAAACAGCAAACAACAAAAAACAACACATTTCATTAAACACAGCGAACAAACAGCAGACGGCTACAAAAAAAATCCTTTTCAGAAATGCACTTTTATCTGCATCACAATTCTCAAAGGAGAAAATATAGAAAGGTTGAGATCTTAACTGCAAAACGAAGCTCCTCAGCTTCCACTTCTGCACGCTCTGCCTTGCTTTGCTCTCAGGTCACACTGACGATAAGGAAATGATGGCACAGATGGATAATCCGAGTTGGGTGTGGTGTGAATGAACTGTTCACAACATTTACCAGACAGTGGCTTCACCTCTTGTCAAACCTGATTCGTCATCTTTGAAACTGTGATGGACGGAAAATAAAAATTAAAAGTTAAACTGATCAGTTTGGTTCCAGAGTTAATGTGAGGAGCAGGTGCTTATTGGAAGAAACGACAGAATGAGCTTCCTTCTACACATTTAATCGAGTATTTAACAACTGCAGTGAAGTGGCTGGAGAGGCACAGACGCCTTAAAAATCACATTTATACATAAATAGGATATTATTCATCCATGTCAGAGTTCATATCAACATTATTCCCATTGGATGGATGAAAAGAATGACAGTTCTATAGGTTAGATAGAAAAGCAATACTTTATCACAGATGGAAATTCCTCACAGTTGTTCCACATAGAAAAGAATATTAAGATATAATATAATACGCAAGAATGAAATGTTAAATAAGTACATAGTAATATGAACAAGTAAGTATTCACGTTCGCAAATGAAATGATGACTGAGATATATGCACAGTTCAGGGCTTGACAGTGAAAACTGTTGATCCACCGCTCAGTCGTCAGAGCACAAACAGACTCCAGTCACTGAAACAACGGAGCAGCGTAAAACTGATCAGCGCGCAGGGGAGAGAGGAACCAGAAGGGATGAAGAAAGCTCAACAACTGTAAGACAAGTGAAGGAGAACGGGAGCGAATGCAAGAGGCGGCACCCAAAAACAAGTGAATCCAGCATGATGTACTTTTCATTCAGATTCCAGATCTGCCTCAGAAAGGCTCCTCTCCAAGCTGGATGCTGTTTACCTCGCTGCTGTCGGCTTCGCGGGTGGAGCTCCATCCAGCTCTCAACACCTGAGATGTGTGTTTCACAGACAAACAAAGCTTTCATTTCATTTACAAAACTCTTCTTTATCCAACACCACCACTTCGCCATTGACCCACCTGGTAAAATTAAAAAAAGTATGGTCTTAATTTTACTTGTAAATTAAGGCGCTGGTATTGGCAGGTGTCCAGGGACATGCGATTGTTTACCCAGCTTTACACAGACACCAACACACACGGTGGCCTTTGCATTGGCTCCTTCTGCTGTCAGCCTTACAGTTTTGTTTTGTTTTTTTTTGTTTTGTTTTTTTTTTTAATCTAAAAGCTTGATTGACAGTATTAAAAGTTGTGGCTGGTTTCTGACCCTTGTGTTTTGGAGGCGTATACCTTTGTCTTCCTATCAGCACAACAACAAAGGCAGCAGGGGAGCTTTATCTTGTTCATCTGTAGAACTCTATTTCATGTCCAAATGACCTTAAAATTATATTCAAATACAAACTGAGAACCAGTTCTACAACAGTCGTGTTTGCCCTCTTGTAGAACACACACGGGGGTGCAAGAAAGTGATGAAAGGTGGAAATAAAGGATAAGTAGTAGTGCAAATCTTAAGAGCAATAATAACAGAAATCTAAACGAAGAAAAGATCGAACTTTATGTACAACATAAATCTTAAAATATAACAGGAGCTATAATAAATGCAAATATGTAGAAGTACATTCTTTATATTCTTTATCCTACGTCACCACTTCGCCATTGATCCACCTGGTAAAATTAAAAAAAAAAGTATGGTCTTAATTTTACTTGTAAATTCAATTTTATCCTTCTGGTAAATTATTTCTTTAATTATCACCTCCTGTTTGGACTGAAAGTCAAGTTTAGAAAATAGTTTGAGCTTGGATATCCATCCATCTTCGAGACCATTCGATCCGTACACACCACAGGCTGCTGGAGTCGATCCCAGACAACCACACACACTCATATACACACATTTAGGGTCTCCACTTAACCTCTCATGTTTTAGGACTGCTGGAGGAAACCAGAGTATCTGGAAGAATCCCACACGCATGGGGAGAACATGCAGACTCGAGGTAGACAGGCCCCAGCTGGTGTTCTCAGCTAAACACTGCACCACCGTGCAGCACAGTCCTCCATTGTGAAAACATGTGGGGTGAAAGTGAAAAAAAGAGGATCTGCTATTGATTCGCTGGTCCAGATGAAGTGCTTGTAAAATTTGCCAGAATACTTTATTCTGAACGATATAATTTAAACAATCTCTAAATATGCCTACATTGATGTTGGGTCCTGATGCGTGCCGAGATGAGCAGCTTTGATTCATTGGTGAGTCACTTTAAGAGTGTATATTCTTTAAAATGTACCAAAAACTAGGAAATGTGACCACCAGTAACCACTCTTTAGCTTCTGCTGTCGATCAAAGCAGAAGACCCCCCCCCCCCTTGTGTTGGTAGCATCAAACCAGCCAGAAAACAGCTTCCATATGAGCTCCAGAGCTAATGGTGCCATGTGATCGCAGCACTTAGTACCATTATGATAGAAGAGTTCGCATGCAGCATGTCAAAATATTATTTCTCACAGCTCATTAGCACCAACTGTTTTCCTTCCTGTGGCGTGGAGCTCTGAAGGGGAGGGGGGGTCGAGCTTCGTAGTGGAAACAGATCTTCGTTGAGGCTCACCCTAGAAGGCTTTAATGTCACATAGCGGAGCACCTGCGTCCTGAAATCCACTCAGAGCTAAGCAGCTCGCCCTCGTGCGGTCAGCCTGATTACTCTAATACGATTAGCTCCTGCTTTTCTATCCTGTCTGGATTGGAATATCGGATAGCCGAGTGGAGAGGAACATATTTCAGCCCTCGGTGTTGGTGGAGATTACCATCTGACTGCCCCTCCTCCACGCCCACACACTCGCAGAGTGCTCGCAGACTCACTGTTTATCCATGATGGATGGCGGAGGATAGGGGAGTCTTATCTCGCCATCAGTCACCGACTTCACGCTGTTTGCTGAAGACTCTCTGAAATCACACTGTGCTTGCTCACTTTGAGATAATCTTTCAAAATCCGTGTGTTTCATAGTTTTAGAAATTCCCCGGCTGCTGATAAGTGAAAGACACACTTGGCACCGTTTGTTTTCTTCATTCAGCTGTTTTCAATATGGCAACTTGTTTTTTTCTTTAAATCATGAATCACTTTGCCGACACGGTGGCATCAAAGCATTAAAATGTTGGTAGTCAGTATTTTATTGGTTAATTGTCTTGACAATAGGGCTGTGGGCCAAAACCGGCTTGTAAAACCAGATTACCAAGCAAATTCCAAAAATCAAATTTTTAAAAACATTTCTTCAGAGTAATGGATAGAACACCATACTGAGACCCGAGCTGCTGCTCTGAAAGCCAGACACCAAAAGCAGTCATCATAGGAGAAGTTTTTGGGATATTTCACCATATTTTGCAACAGAATGTGCGATTAAAATTCTTTTCATGTTGAAACTGTTGCAACTTTTGATACTTATTGACTGGTTTTGTGAAAATATAGATATCTTACAACTTGCACTCTGCTCCACAGCAAATGAAAACTTAAATTCAGAGGTTATTATGGCACTATTTTACTGGTCCGGACCTCTCGAAATAAAGCTGGTCTCTTTGACGCCTCTGGTGTAGTCGTTTTTTTTTTTTTTTTTTTTCTTCTTCTCTCTCAAAGGAAGAATAAAGTACATAAAACAAGACACCGGACAACAAAGTGTTAGACGTTCGCATTCAGCAAACAAAGCAAACGGCACAGAAACAACACGACCTGGCAGCTGAGAAAACAAGCTGAAAGAGGCTCCACTACTGGTTAGCTGTGTTTTTATTCTGTCCTGACGGTGAGGCACTGAAGACCCTGTGCACTCTAATTTTATTTTTCACTAAGCTAAAGCTATTCAGGTTGAAAACATCTGAAAATAAGGTTAGTGAGGTGGAGATGGTTAGTACTGCTTCACAGTGAGATTATCTCTGCTTTGAGTCTGAGCTGGGACGTCTTTCTTCGCTGTCGGTGACCTTTCCAGTGTGATTGAGTCAATTTGTTTTGAACATTTCCGTCAATATTGGATTAACAGATCAGGTGATGGCTGTCAAACCGCTCAAATTCACCTCAAGTGGGCCGGACTGCTAAAATAGTGTTATAATAACCTTTACATTTGAATGGCTGCCTTGTATTTGACGAGCCCCTCCTACTGGACATGACACACAAAAATAATACGTTAAAAAACAGGATTTTTTTTTTTTGCCCACCAAACAAAGAAAATCGTTTTAAACACCACTGGAATGGAGATAAAACTCCACTCATTAATATAATACTTCCCCCATATCAAAACACACTCTTAAAAAACAGAAAATACACATAATTGATCCTGAATCCACTGCAGCTGGTCCCTCCGGCGCCCTTATGAGGCTGAGACTGTAGGAGCGCCTCTGTTTGGCCACGTGGACCTCGGTCTGAGTGGAGTCTGGAGACAACATGGCGTCTGGTGAGTGTGATTCATCTGTAGAGTAAATGTTTGATATGGATCGATGAGCAGGACTGGAGAGGGAGAACCCTGGACTGAACGACAAACTGTCGCTGGGAGAACCACTGATACCTCAGTGTGGGTCTCGCTGTTGTGTCGAGTCTGCTACTCTTAAGAAATCATTTCACGTTGAAATTTTGTTGGATGAATTGGAGCCTCCAATGGGCTGACTTTGGCCCCCGGGCCTTATGTTTGACACCCCCGTTAGATGCTCATGTACAAAAGCAAATGTTCTTCACCGTCAGTCAGCTGCGATCAGATCGAACCCTCCACAACCTCCCAAGTTAAATAACACAGGATAGCAGGTGGATGGAAGAACCAGGTAATAATCTTTATCACAGCTGTAAATGCCTCATACTCTTTTTCAACAACCCTAAAGAACATAAAGAACTGTTTTGGGTCATTTTACTGATTCGTCTGTATCAATCACCTTTCTTCTCTTGCCTTTTTCATAAAATTTGCATTGACAAATCAATTTTTTCCAAATAAAAGTCTTTTTTTACAGACTTGTAGTATTTATCTCAATAGATAGATGCATTTATGTATATTTTCCTCTAATGTATTGTATACTGTGTAAATGCATTGCCTCTTTAAATAAATAAATACAAATTAAAAAAAAATACAAATAGACTGTGCAGCTCGTTTTTAAATGCATCCTTCATTGTTTTCCAGCCACATTGTAAACAGACACACTCCGCTGGTCCACCTAACTCAGCGTTTTCATCTCTGCCGCCTCGGACTGGCTGAGTGGAAATCTCCTCATTACCCACTCGGGTTGCGTTTAAGGGAAAGTGACAGCGCGATGAGTTCCACACAACATGCGGCATTGTGGGGTAATGCCTATATTTGTAGCCCAGCGGGCCGAGCCATAACACTTAGCATTTAATAAGCAGCAGCCTGCAGGGAGCCCTGGGCTTATTCATCCTCCAGCAGCTCTCTGCCGAACACACGGCGCTCTGCTGGGAGCTCCGGCAGACCGGTCAGCTGTGAGCTCACTCTGGCCGAGGATGCAATAGCGTCGCGGGACAGGCCGGAGCATCACTCCTGTGGCTTTTAGTGCATCCGGTTGCTCAGTCAAGTGTCTCAAATGCACCTCGGTGTGACGCCTGAGACCAACTCCTTGCTGGCTCCGGTCATGAATGCACCCGGCGGCTCCATTTCCACGTGCAGAACCACGGGCCAGACTCCAGCCACGGTCACGTTCCGACGGTTCGGCTGTTTGACCTTTTCTGCATGAATGAACCGAATATGATGTGTTATCTGTTTGTCCACGTGTCCTGCCCCTAGACAAACCTGCAGGTCAGACTGCACAGTACAGGAAGCAATTCAAGTCCATTTTATTTCCACCCTTTTTTTTTTTAAACACTTTTACAGAGAAAAAAAAAAAAAAACGACAATTCAACATGAGTAAGCAGAATAAACTGTGGAATTTAAAAAAAAAAAGTCATTTTTAACAGGAAGGAGCAGGTGGAGACTTTCTTCTGCTCCAGTTAAGGTGAGTGGATAGAAGGAGAGATGAGGAAGGATTCAAACCCTGGTTTGGGTCGGGGGTAGGGAAACGTGCTGTCTGACCAAAACAATCCAAATAAAACAGCCCAATAAAAGCTGAGCGCCATACAGATTTGAAATTCGTAACTTTAATATTTGTGTTTTCATCCCTGAACTTTCTCAAAAGAAAATCATCAGAAAGATGGGTTTTATGGGGAGTTTTTGAAAACAGTAATCAAGAAATAAAGGTCTGTGGCATTGCTTGCTCCAGCTTGAAGCACACCAGAGTCCCAGTTTTCTAGAATAAAGACCACATCCAGTGATCCTCCCACTCATTGTCATCATAGCCGAACTGTGTTAAAGCAGGTGTGACCTTTAAAAGCAGAGACACGGAGCTCATTAGGGAGGAAACTGGTTTATAATCGATGTACTGAAACGTACTACACAGCTGCTCATTTGTTTCTGGTTGTCTTCGGAGCTTTTTTTTAAATAACAAACGTCGAAGCTGCCAGGTTTCTCCATCAGTACTCTCAGCATTTCCAGAAAGTTCCAGCTATCCAAATAAAGTTGTGTTTTTAGTGTCTTCCAACGCCAACATCCAAAACTCCACCACCGTTTTGTGTTTTTGCTTGAAAACGTCGCCGTTGTAAAACAGCGCCTCGGTCTGCAGCCGTTTCTGCAGCACCGCTGGCTCATCCTTCCTGGAATCTGTGCTCGACACCCTGTTTCTCTCCTCCTGTCGTCTGTTCTCTGGCCCCCGGCTACACCTTCCCTCCTCAGACGGAGCCCTGACGGATGGCGGCTGTGCAGGGAGGAGTGATGGAGCTTTCACATCCCGGCAGATACAGAGTAAAAGCAGCTTGTCACACTCAGTACTTTCTCCCCGCAGCTTTGTCAGATGGTAGATTTGTTATCATGAGGCTTTGTCTTCATATCTGAAGGAGAGATGACTCTTGTCAAACGTCCTGGAAAGGTTACAGCGCCCCATTGTCTCTTTTCTCATCGGTGATATGACAAGAAATCAAATTTCACGGCATAATTGTAATCATCCGCTACAGAAGCATTGTGCGGCGTGCTGACAGAGTGGAGTTTATCATCCTTTTATCCTGTCATTTATCCTGCTATTTTCTTTATTTAACTACACGGGTAGACAAATGCTTTCCTCTTCCATCTAAGCTCAAACTTGTTATATAAAAGCTTTTCTTTCAGACTCTCCCCAAGGCCCATTTCCTCTTCTTTTCTGAGGCTATTAGCGAGGATAAAGAACTACTATGAAAAAATCCTGCAGCACCATGACTTATAGGCCCTAATCCTCCACTTATGCATTGACAATTCATCCCAAATACACAAAGCATCCCTCTCTATCCCCCTCTCTGCACACAGTCTGAAAGGATGAAGGGAATAGGACTGAATTTCCTAATGGCTTTTATCCCCACTTCTCTATCAAGTTCTGTTCCTCTCTCTTTCTCTCTCGCTCTCTCTCTCTCTCTGCACACCCTCATGCACTCCTGCTACATTTGTAGCTGGTATTAGGTTAGCTTCTTATCAGATGACAGTGTAAGTCCCACTGAGGTTCACCTTCCTTGGAGGTGATGCCAGGGTTAAAGCAGCAAATCTTGCAGCTGCTGAAACATGCCAGAGGAAGGTTTGACCCCATCAGAGGAGGCTGACTACAAGCTTTCACCGTCTACTTTTACCTTTAAGTCTTTTGTTCCTTTCGCAGACATGGCTGAGTCCCTCTCCAAATGAAACAAAGTCATACAAACACTTGGCTGGGGTTGAACTTTCCTTCCTTCTGCTGCGTCCTTGCGTCCAGAGGATTGGAGAGCTTCCCGGCTTCTAAAGAGCTCAGTGCAGTCTTTTCTCCCGTAACCATGGATCAGTGCCAGAACCGGCCTGACCTGAACAGAACCTGGAGCTGAAAAGAGACTTTGTTTGGGCAGACCCTTGATGGAGAGGCACGCTGGTTGTCTATTAGGCTCTGAGACACACTGAAAAGAGTAGCGGGTGTGAAATACAGCGCTCTGATTATTCTGTACGGCCACGCTCTGACTTTGATAGATGAATCCTTTTGGAAACAGCAATGGCACTTTCCACTTCACAGCGCCATCCTCCTGACACCAGTTACTGCTGCTGTCGCCGCGCTTCACCAAAGGTCCCTGCCTGTGCCGTACGGCTGGGCGAAATCCAATCAGACGGAGACAGGCTCACGTCCACGGGAGAGGCTTTGCCTCGATTAGACGACCACAGAGCGTCTCGGCTTTGATGTCCTCATCGGGTTTGTTTACACCACCGCGGTTTACTGTAACTCCACTGGATTACAGACCATAATCACACTGTCAGCATCCAGCGGTAAGAAGATGACAGGGCCAAGTTAGATATTAAAATGTGACCACTCAGAAGTCACTTGAACACGTCCTCTTGGCCATGATTGAAGGATGCTTTTCTAGGAAAGACCTTTAAGGTTGAATCTACATACTGGTATGGAAATTCAAAAGAGATGGATTCCAAACAGAAATCATCCTGGAATTAACCACTGGATTCTCGGTGTTTCAGCATCGTGTCATTTGTCTAGGTGGGAAACATTTCAAAGCAAGCTGAATCAGGTCACTTGGTGTTGGAAGATGTCTCGCCTCACATGGAAGGACCTTCCTCACTTCCTGCTCTTTCCGTTAAGCCGAGCTCGTCTAACTAGCTCTGGTATTTCAACTCGGTGTGTCATAAGGTTTCATACGTTATTGGACCACAGATAGTGTTTTAGTACTCGAGACCCCATCTTTGTCTTTACTCAGTTTCTGTCTGTTACCCTGGTCAGGGAATACTCTGGTTTTGGTCTTCATTCAGTCTTGGTCCCTCGAAGTCTTGGTCTTGTCTTAAAGGTGCTGTAGGCAGGATTCAGCATCTCCGCCATCTTGCTTAGGGTTACCTAAGCAAGATGACAATTTGACCCATCTAAGATGGCGATTTGAAACCCAGCACAGCCAATCCTGTCCTGTTTTCTCTGACATCATGCCCTTACGCAAGTTAAGCCCCTCCCACAAGAACGTGCGACAAACGCCCCTCGACCAATCACGGTTAGAGCCTCAGGGGCTCCTCTGATTGGTCAAAGATACCTGGAGCTGTCGAGATTCCTTTTCAGCTCAGAACAGAGACAGATGGAAACGCTGCGCCCTCGCGGTAGTGTAATTATGCTACACTCTTAAAGGATTATCAATGGATACGCTAACATTTGATCCAAAGAAAACACAGAAAAATTAGCATTGACTAGCAAAATCCTGCCTACAGCACCTTTAAGCTGGGCTTACAGTTCCGCACTAAAAACTGAAAATCTTTTGTAAACCTGTGATTTTAACTAAAGTTACAGATCCTCTCGATCGTCCAGTTTAAGCTTGTCGTCTGCGCTGTTTGATGCCAGTCTTTTCTAGTCTTGGGTTTGTGATAATATCAAACATGTTTGATATTTTCGCAACTCTTTGCAAAATCTCAGTCTGAGACTGGGCTGTGACTGAAACACTTGTCTTTACATGTGAGCAGGTGTGAGATGATGGTTTTCCCGGAGTGTTTTCCAAATCTTTTCAAAGTTTTCTGAGTGGATGGCATTAGTTTTCGGGATGCTGATATCTGGGTCTTGACTGTGTCTCAGGTCAGGCGGTTTTGACTAGAACGCTAACCACAGGAACCAGGGCAAGGCTCATCGATGCTCTATTGAGTTTTTCTGCCTCCGTTGTGGTCATTGATCCCATTGGATTCAGAGTGAGCCACTTATGATTGACTGTGATTTATTGAAGCAGTCAGTAAATGTGAAATCCAAATTTCAAAGCATCTGCCATCATTCCACTCGTCTCCCACACTTTTCACATCCCCCATTTTCAGTTTCAATAGGATCTGCACATTTTTCCACATATATAACACTGGCTCTCCATTCGAAGAATGAACTCAAAGTCTCTTTTTTCTGTGCAGGTAAACACCACAAAAACAATCGCTTGATGTTTGCCTTGCTTTATTGATGGATTTCCTGATGGCACATAAGACACACAGCTTGATGTTCTAGTATTCTGTCATATATTGTAGCGATCATCACCTCCACTGACATGTAGTCAGGGCGAGAGGAGAAATCTTCAAACCTTCAACCCTCTGACTGAGAGACGGCTGCTCTCCCAGCTGAGCCGCAGTGGAAATACGACTTTTTTTTTTATTAATTTTTTGTCACTGTGACAGGCTTGGATGTTTAAGAGATTTGTTCTCCTTCCTTTATGTTTTTTTTTCATTTCCTCGTGACTCTTCTCCTTTTCTCCTCTCCTTTGATAAAAAGATCTCACTATTCAAGGTTCAGGGTTGAAGGTCTGCACTGTCATTTTCATGCTTTCACATGAAAACAAAGTTCATTTCTTAGTGTGAGCGGGGTATGTTGGCATAAATTTCAGAGTAGACGAGGTGAGTTTTGATTCACTCTGATTCACTTATCCTTTCAAAACTAGTTGACCACTGCATTATGTAGTTTGCCCATTGACAAAACTCAAAATAAAATTTGAAATTCAAGTCATGTAATGTAAAATAACAGCGTGAGACTGAGCTGTAGCCAGAACTTGGATGGAATTCTGCACAACTCTACCCAAGTTTATATGGTGTGACTAATGTTTTTGCTGTGGATTGAGTAGGAGTTGGTTTGTGAAGGCAAATTAAATGTTATATTATTATATTGTTTTTTCCAAGCTGCGAGAGAAAACTGATTCAAGTTGACTGATAGATTTCCAGTCCAAATCTAGCGTGGTGCATTTAACATCTGCAAACAGATTGCTGCTTAAAACTGTTGAAATCCACTTTTCCTCGGCGTTGGTTTGAATTTTGAGTGGCTTTCGTCAATAATGGGTCTCTTAAAAGAATCAGTTACAGCAAAGAAGCAGAAACAAATATGTCTTTATGTGGCCCTGTGCTGTGTGTTACACTGATGTTCAGATGAGAACAGATCAGCTGATCTGCATTCGCAGATCTGCATCAAAGAAAAAACATTTCAAACATTTTTGCCCGATGTTGCATCATGGTAGCCGTGGGCTCGCTTCATCGCTCTCGTATCGTCCTCTCATTGGGAAATTATTCAATTGCAGGCGAAAAACTGTTTGAGCAGTAGTTCTACAAGAGGTTGTATCCTTCACCTTTGACGAGGTCTTTGCCGTGATAAGGCGGCTCAAAGGCTGGAGTGACTCCGGTGCATCTCAACAAGTACGGAGGGCTTTCAGAGATTACTAAACACACCGATCATCACGACTCCGTCTGACTCCACCGATGTGGTGAAATAAAGGTTTGCCTTCTGTTCTGCTGGCCTGAAATGATTGAACGATTGAACTGGGGGTAAAATCTGCCTGATGGCAAAAAATAGACAAGAAGAGGTTTATTTGATTATTTTTGTTGCGTATCATCGGCCGAAGGATCGAGATGTGTGTGCTAAATCAGTTAGATGGCCAAAATGTAGACAGAAGAAAATTCAAATCAGCTCGGATTCAGAGTATCTATACCAGTGTTCTCGCGTAAAACATGAAGCATCACGTGGTCGCATTCATAAGATAAGACATGTTCAGGTGTGATTGAACAAAGATTTCATTCATTCCATACGGGAAGATTAAACCCTGAGAGTGACTCTGTTACACACCAACATGCAGCATACGAAATCCCGGTAATTATGATCATAATTACGATCGGAATTCCTCACTTTTCGAATGACTGTATGTCATTAACGCAGGTGTTTGTAAAGACATGAAAAGCCTGAATGAAACAAACACCAAGACAATCTGCTGGATCATCAGAGTTTATGAAGGTGGAATGACATGAAACTGGTGTGAATTAGGAGGAAAGAGAAAGAGCACTGTTGATTTAAAGAAGAGCCTGAGGACAGTAACATCAACTTGTGAATGTTTGGTCTGGATAAATGAATTCCATGTCCTCTCCAAAATGAACCCAGAAGTTTTTGTTTTTCCTTCCAGAGCGCAGAATCTGGATTTATTTCTGTTTATACAGAGTCGTACTACAGCCATTCATTTTAGTTTTCTAACACACACACACACACACACACACACACACACACACACACACACACACACACACACAAATGCCCTCAGTAGCTGATTAATAAGAGCACAGCCCAAGGCATTTACCACCACTCCATTATTCAGTTTGATTATCTGGAGGAAATGATAGAGTATTAGAGCTTTTAATGACTTTGGCGTCCCCTCGTGAATTACTTGCTGATGAGGACGGTTTTAATCATTGTGCTGCGCTAACTTGGTCCAGAATCACAGCGGCATATTAATGCAATGTGTTGCAAACTGCACACAAACACAGGTTAACGGGCCTCATAAGCAGAAAAAGAGCAACATGGGGACGCCAGCAAATTAAAATGCATGATTAATATGCCGGTACTTCAGAGGAGCTGGGAATTTGTTCTATCGGACCTCTGACACTGACGGCGGGGAAAATTATCCTCCCTGCAAAGGTAAATAAGCTCACAAATGCTGACAGCAGATGCACAGATCATTTCTAATTCCCAAGGTCTGACAGTTTATATTATGCACAGGAGTAAAGAAAACACCAGCAGTGAGAGATGAGTCATTGAGACCAGCATAGACTGGGCTCTCCATCTTTCGACTGGAGTAGATTTAAAAAAAAAAAATCTCTTTTCATGTAGTTTATATCCAGGTTTCTGAAGCTGAATGCTTTACTGCTGGAGCATTCAGCTGCAGTCGCTGAAATTCAATACTCTCTGTCTGCTGTGATGAAGACGGCGTGTTCCCTTCCCGCTGTTGTCTGTTAATCGATGCATTACAGTCACAATGTCTTGAGCACTGAGACTATTATTTCAGTTCTCAGTAGAACAAATGTCAGATTGAAGAAGACGATACACTTTTTTTTAATCTGTCATTTGAAATGCCAAACTGTCTGAGCACATTGGAAATGAGAGCATCGTCCATTTACTGCAGCCGAATGTCCAAATAGCCAAACGCCTGATGTGATTTATTTCTCATATCGTGTCTTAAAAGCTGTTTATTTTGAAAGGGTTCAGGTCAAACAGGTTATTTCAGCCACTTAAACCTCAGTTATCTCTCGATTCGGCTGGACCAGGTATTTACAACATCCTGTAAATGTTCACATTACTCCACGGTTAACAAAATCAACTACTAACAAGCTGAAAGAAGTGCAATAAGACATCCCGCGACATTGTTTCTCTAAGGCTTGGAATATTGTCAAGTATGCAGGACCTCAGAAAAAACGCTCGCCTGGCTGCCTCAAAATTAGGTTTGCTTGAAGATTTGTTAAAATTGATTATAAAACTTATTTTCTATGCATGGCCCCTGCAGAAAACACCCGATCGCAAAACACGTTTGAGAAAAAGTGTTTCATGTCAGACTGAGAGAAGCTGGTGAGACCTCAGTCAGCAGAAAGCCGAGTCGCTCGCTTCGCCGTAGTTCCAATAAAAGTTTATTGGCAGTGGAAGGATCGAGGATGTTCTCAAGGGTTTTTTTTACTACTGTTTTCTGGCCTTTTTCACACTTTCTGCAGATTAGGGATGAGTAAAAAGAGGTTCACCAAAAACCTGCAATCTGATGCTCATTTCACTTTGATTTTTTTTTTTTTTTTTAATATCCACATGGTCTGCTTGTGTATTTATGGGGTTTGACAAACCCCATATTGTAAAAATTTTAAATAAAACTTAGATTTTTTTTTTTTTTTCAGCAGACCTGAACACAACACTGAGGCCTGAGCTGAGATATCTGAGACACCTGGTTCGCAGCAGTCAGCAGTGGGGGGGGGGGGGGGGGGGGGGGGGGGTCTTTTCTGGGACACTTTTCTGTAATTTGCACCGGAAGGTTTCATTGAACTCGGCTTTGTGTTGAGACTGGAGTCATTTGATTTTTGAGAAAACATGACCTTTTTGTATTTTTTGGTCAGAACTACAACAAAAAAAACTTAAAATTTTGATTTGAAAGGTTATTGAGCAAACCAAGCTGTATGTGCCCCCCCCCCCCCCCCCCCCCCCCCAAACTGAAATGACTTTGACACCTCTGGAAAACACATTTACGTGTCTATTTACTAGCTGACACTATAACACGCCGACAGTCGCGTTTTAATGAAGAACTGCACGTGAAACTCTCTCAAACTTGTCACTTCATCAGCATAAAACTGCTTGTTAATCTCCTCCCCCCCCCCCCCACAGGGATATTTCATGAGTGCAATCAAACCCGGCGTTATGTCTCACCCTCCAACCTGAAGCGCCTCCTCCGCGGTTCGGCAGCCGCTCGCCGGCTGTGAGCGCGGCTCCAGCTCTCCCGTCGCTCTCCAGCACATAAAACACACTCAGCGGTGAGGTGGCATCACCTCAGGCATGTCTGCCATCATCATAAATACATCTGAGCGGCAGTAGAATTGGAAATGACGCCCCGCACTGTCACCGTATAGTCTGCCTGCCTCGGGCTGTAAAGAAACAGCAGAATGATCTCCGGCTGTAACTGTGATGGAAACCTCGTATAATTGACTGAGCGATTGTTTGATTGCCTGGATGTGACATTCATTTACACAGCCGGAGCCGTGTAGAGAAGGTCACTTCCACGGCGCAGTCAGGTGGGCGTGTGAGCGCCGGGCGGCGGCCGACCCACGTGAGGTTAATCCCAACCGCCAGGAATTAATGTGACACGTAAATGACAGCGGTTTCCTCAAAAAAAAAAAAAAATGAGGATGAGAATCAATTTTCAATCTGTTGCAGCCTGGGCTGACCTACGCTGGCAGGCAGCACCCCCCCCACCCCCCACCCACCCCCCACATCCTCCCCACTCCCACCAGAGTGTGTTAAATCCAGTCCAAGCACAGGGCTTGAATAAATCTGCATTCAATTAACGGATTAGCCACTGTTTAAACATGGCTTCCTCTATTTGCCGCTAATCCGCCAAGTGGGTGTCTGCGAGCGACACGACGCAGCATTTCAATGGGCTCCTGTTGGAAACGGCCGGGAGGTGATTTGAGGGAGACAACCGCTGTGTGTGGAGGAGTAACGTGATCAGGAAAATAAAGACGTGACGCTTCAGAGAGTCTGACAGAGACGACAACGACACGGAGACTCATCAAATGCGCGAGGTAGTAAATCACCCCGGACGGCGCCGGCGTTGTAATGTGAAACACGGCGGCGCCGAGACTGCATGTCAGGATACGTGCGGGTTATAAATAGGGATGTCGGGGTAATTTTTGGATTGTTTTATGAATGTTCCCTCATTATTTCCTGCTGCAGACACATTTTCTCTGCGTGTCTCTTTATTTCCGTTCGCTTCCTCTCGCGCCGGAGCAAGTTGAGGCCGTGCAGCCGAGGTTCAGCCTCCCGGTTCGGTGGCATTTCCTCCAGACATTGGTTCGCCGTCATTAATATCTGTTCGGGGATCATCTGCTCCGTCTTGCTTGTCCTCCGTCCTGACCTCTTCCTGTCATGGCTGACAAGGACCCGGACCACATGAACTCAGACTATTTTCTTTTCTTTTTTTTTTTCACCCATCCATCACACACTTACTTCTTGCTTCTAATTAATTGGACGTCACAGTGAACCGTGACTCAGTCGATCCCATTTTTCAAAAAATAAATAAATAAATTAAAAAAAAAAACTCAGCAGGGAGGATTAAAAGATCGCTATATTTTTAGAAAATAAGTGATGGGATTGTGACATGTTTGTGTGTACGATGATGTGTTTATCACATCCTCACCTTCTGGAGTCAAAAGTGACTATAAATATCAAACCAATTAACACAATCCCTGCTCCAAGCTGAAAATCACTTTGTCTTAAGATTTACTTTCTTCTTTTAGTTTCTGAAGTGGATTTGTTTAGTTTCTCAGAGGCCTCCATGGATTAATTACTTATTAAAATACAAACTCTGAGCCTTTTTTTTAGGTTGTAGGTCTGATTTCCTCTGTTTTCCACATAATGATCATTTTCCACTGGGCTCTGAGCTTTTTTTTAAAGTGCAGACATCCAATGTTAACAACTGTTCTTGAGACAATCTCCAAAATCCTCCCAAATCCCTCCGACATCTAACGTTCCCTCTCATGCTTCTCAAACAGAGCTCTCCCAGAAGACGAGTTTTCCGTTCGTTTGGCCAGAACAGAATTAATAATGAAATGAAATGAATTTCCACAACATTGTATTCAAGTGAAAATGGAGCATTTTCATTGTCTTTCGGGTGTCGGTTTACACGACGACGGCGGTCAGAGCCACTGGAGTCATGGCCGCCGAGGTGGGATATTTATGAAAACGCTTCATCTCCATGTAAACGGAGGAAAACGCAACTTTTATGAAACAACAGGAGACGGTCCATAAGAACAATGGCCAATAGAAGCGTATTGTTGTCTGTGCATTTCCGTGTGGTTTCTCTACAAGAACAAACAACAGCGTCGACTGAGTCGACACTGTTTCCAGCGTTTCTGCAGTTTCCGTATAAACGCAATACTTTTCTAAAACAAAATGCATTTTCACCTGAAATATTGCCGCGCACACGGGGTCGTTACTCTGGTGTTTCACGCTTACAGTTTCAGCTCGTTCAGCTTTTTAAACTCTAATGATTCTTGCAGATTGTCTTGATTTTTGTTTCCATCCATCCAGAAACGTGAATTTTCCTCAGGCTTTTCATTTCTGAAGTGAGGAATTCGGATCCAACACGTGAAAACTGTCTTGAGGCTGCTGTAGAACAGAAACACTCACAGGCTTCAATCATCACATGTCGGAATGTATCTTACCCTAAGCTGATTGATTGCCTGCTGCTTTTTTCAACATTTGATCGACTCAGAAGTTTTTTTTTGAGTTGTAATCTAAAGCCAGCGGATCAACAGAATTTCCTCTCCAAAAACGAGAATATAAAACAGAAGACATAAAAGTGAGCCTGGAGTGTTTTCAGTGAAGATGTGGAGTGACATGTTTTTGCACAGCGATGTTTCTTGTTAATTAGCACAAATGACAAACGCCGCGTAGTTTGAAGCGAGCCACAAGTGCTCCCTTGTTCTTCTGCCACTGGTGACATGTGTGGCGTTTAATCTGACAAAACCCCGAAGCTTTATTCTCAGCAGAGCCTCGTGGGTGCCGTCCAGATGTGTGTTCTGGGTTCAGGCTGTTCCTGTGTGAGGCATGCCTCCCCCCCCCCGCGCCTGTGTGGGCTCCCTCCACGTCCTCTGGCGTCCAAAGTACACGTTAGATGAACTGGCGACTTCAAGGGTGTGTTTACAGCCGTCGGATTCAGGCCACTTAAAGTGAGCTCTCGTGTGAAATGCTGCCATCTGAAATGTGGCGAGCAGCAGACAGTCTGCAGCTCTCAGTCCGCTTTCAAGTGAGCTCTGCTGGGTTTGGACTGAAGTTTGATTATATTACGAGTTTTAAACAAACTAAAGAAAGAACACTGCAGGCTTTTGGAAGACGTTCTCTTCTCATTGACGTTGTGTGTTGGTGTTAGTTGCTGTAAAACTGGAATTTCTGCATGTATTTTTCACTACATGCATTTTTGTTGAAGCCTTTAACTTTCAGGATTTAGTGAAGCTATCGACACGAGGACTGCATGAGATTAGATTTAAAATGAGTTAAAGTTGCAATATGTGATAACAGTGTTTAATCTTGTTTTTGTGTCAGTTACTAACAATTAGTATCTGATGGAAAGTGTTGTTTGGACGAAGTATTTTCCTTTAGACATTGTCTGTGGTTTCAGTCCGCACTGCCATGTCATGCCACGGTCATGTCTCTTCACCTTGGTGTCTCACTCTAAACATACCTGATATTGGTGCATTTCCTTTGGTGTCTCAACACAACCTGAATAATGCAGAGTATCAAAGTTTGGAAAGCAACATTTTTATTAAAAAACTGCTTCTTTTAATGTAAATCCATCTTCCTGGAGTCCAAATGTTCCACTGCTGTGTGGATATTTGCTCCTTAACTGTGTGATTTCATTACAGCAGCAAACAGCAGCAGCCAATCGTGGTCCTGCGTGAAGTCGGCATCATTTCCAGCATTTCTGCCATTTCCGTGTGAATGGACATCATTTTCAAAATTGTACCATGTAAACTCATAAGCAATGTGTTTTCACTTGAATGTGCTGCAAATGGAGCCTTATATGAAATGTTAATATCAGGCTATGTGTCGCCTGGTTAAACGTCTGAGACGCCGCTGAGTCTGCGCTTCATCAGAAGTCTGTTTCCACCTCAACTTCTAATTTCCACCAAACTGTTCTGATCAGAAAAAAGAATCAAATCACATTTAATTGAACAATCCTCCTTCCTCGTTTTGTGCTTTTTTCGACATGATGTTTTTTAATGGGCTTCTTAAGCCTGAACAGTGGAGAAAATGGATACGCGAGGCCAAAGCTTTTCATTGAAAGGAAAGCATGAATAGCTTTTCAGATTGTCAGAGCAGTCTTTTAGAGCTGTCTGAAAATAAAAGTGATTGGATGAATTTGGCGAAGATCAGTTTGTTTCCAAGCTGAGGATGAACAGTGACTTTGCACTGGGTGGTTGGAATCTTTAGGATCAGACATATTAATTACATGGTATTCTTTATTTTAGCAGCATTCATTTTCAAGCATAGACTGAACACATCCCTCTGCGTCAAGCAATGAACCAGATGCTACATGTTGAACACATGGCTCTTATTGTCTAGAACGCAACAATTTATATTGTAATGTCGGCGAAGGTGAAATAAGGAGCGGTGTAGTATTTCACAATTCCGATTTTATTACAAGAACGCAAACACATCGTAAACGCACCTTCTTATGCCGCAGCAGTGCCAAGAATCCCTCAAGGTGGAACATAAACCCAGAACCCGGCCAAAATAACACACTAAACAATGCATAACGTAACGGATCATGGCACACAACAACACCTTAAGAACGATAACACAATCGAGTTTAAAACAAGGAAAACAACACCCCCCCGAGAACATGTCCCATGATGCCTTTCAGTCATTCACCCCAGACCGTGTGTGTGTGTGTGTGTGTGTGTGTGTATATGTATATATATGTATGTATATGTGTATATATATATATTTATGTATGTATATATGTATGTATATATATATATATATATATATATATATATATATATATATATATATATATGTATGTATGTATGTATGTATATATATATATATATATATATATATATATATATATTTATATATATATATATATATATATTTATATATATATATATATATATTTATATATATATATATATATATATATATATATATATATATATATATATATATATATCTGGCAGTTCAGGGCCTCCTTTTCCTCCTGCAGCTTTTCTTTCTCCTCTCCAAGCTCTTGAAATGGTGGTGAGGTTGTTGTACTCAGCAATCTGCTCAATACTGAAGTTGTAACGCCTCACGCAGCTCCTGTTTGATTTTGAATAAAAAAAAAAAAAGAATAAAATGAAGCTGTTAAGTTTACATGTTTGAAAAGGAGCAGGATGAAGCATACGCCTATTAAATCCTATCTCCAGTTCATGATTACTGTCAGAGTAGTTTATGGTTTACTATGAGTTTGTGTGGTCTACTACTAAAGCTATTTTTATTGTCTTTTTATTTTAAGTTTTTTTAGCTAGCTATTTTTCTTGGAATGTTTTTACAACATTCCAAGAAAAACATCCAACATCTCAGCTGATCATAACACCACATCACACTGGAAACATCTGCAAGCATGTAAGCATTAAGGATTTTCCCGATCTCCCACAAAAAAGACATTCACATTAACAGCAGAGCTCGGTTGGATCTTGACCTCTGTGGCCATGAAAGTTAAAGCACATCAGTATGTTTTGTCCCCCAATCTTGATAAATCTTGTGAAATTTCACGAAAATCGACTGAATATAATGACAAATAGAATAATAATAGTAGTGTTTGCACCATCTGAGCCAAAAGTAAACACCACCCAAAGTAAACTGTCAGAAGATTTATTCAGCACAATATAAAACTGTGATTAAACACCCCCCTGTAGTTATCGTCCATTTATCGTGATCGAGGTGAACTGCTCAATATTTTGTGATGTTGATTTCAGGTCATATAAGCTTGGGACTTAAGGGAATCAAATAGTGCTCCTACCCTGCTTTGATCATGTGCTCATGTTCATTTCTACCAAAAATGTTTTAAAAGCAGAAAAGTGAACTTTTAGTAATTTTCACTTGATTTCTGTTTTGCTTTTGTGATTCGGATCTCTGGTTTTTTTTAGGTCCAGATATGAAATAATCCTGACATCATGAAGTGTAACACAACCTAAAGTGAGTTAGAAAGGCTGTTTTTAATGATGTTTGCAGTGTATCGTACAGCATTACTAGACATGCCTGAAATGATCTGAAGTCCGAGGACGCTCTTATCGATGCAGTTTGCACCTTCTCTCTGTGGATGGCGTTGTGGATGGTTGTGGCAACTTGGGGCTCAGTTCTCTGTGGCCATCTTTCAGTTGGACGTTTGCAGGTTCGATCCCCATCTCCCGAAGTCCACTTCTGAAGCCTTGAGGTCACTGCTGGCCTAGTTTGAAGTTCAGAGTCTTGCTCAAGGACACTTTGACATGTGGACAATCCAAATCGCTAATCTAATCCCATAATGAACAGGTCACCATTGAACACGACCCTTGACCCCACCGGCTACCCGGATCGCTGTAACGTGGCTGCCCACTTCATGATAGGTTAACTGGTGATCTGTCCAGGGTGTACCCTGCTTTCCACCCTGGGTGGAGGGATCAGCTTTGTGGATGGACGCAACACCAAATATCTGACTCTGTGGACTGTTTCCGAAAATAATCTTCCAATATTTAGCTCAGAAAAACAGTCCTTAACCTTTGCCCTCTGTATTGAAGCATTCTGTGAGTTGATGACACAGCTTGTTAAAATCAAAGGAGCAGAAATCAATAATCAGAATCACCACAGTCTGGTTGCAGACTTGTCAGACACAGTCGCGGCCCTCATGCCACTAATGCAGGAACTACTGTGGTTATCAAATAAACAACACGAAACTCAAATACAGGAAGCCAAACAGACAACTCAAGAAATTGGGAATAAACTGGGAGGTAAAATAAATGATAAAATAAGTAAGAATGGTCTTAAACTGTATCAAGCAAACTATGATGAAATACACAATATAAACACAGACATCCATAGATGACCCACATGCCAAGTAAAATTTAATGAAAGGATAAGTGCAATAAAACCACGTCTGCTATGTTATATCTACCAATCGATAGACCATCAACTCAGTATAAATGTATTGTATTCTACCCGATAGGTAAGTGTGTCCATACATATAATCGAATGACCATGATCAATGAATACTGCAGCCTGCACAAGCTCCCCAAGAACAGTTAATTAATAGATCTCCTCTCTTGTTCCTTCCCGGGAAGTTGAAAAGTGTGTCACACTCGGTGTGCCTCCAGGATACGACAAAGTACAGGAACATGAAGTCAGAAAAAAGAGTCTGCACTCGTTCGCATGGTCAAATGCTTCTCCCGTTCCATTCTGACAGCCGGCCTCAAACGTAGGGCGCACACACACACACACACACACACACACAGTGCGCATACTGGTGGAGGAGACGGATCTCCTGAGCCGTAGCCGACATCATGTACTTAGCGTGTCATACAGATGTCACAGCGATGCAGCTCTCACCGCCACAGAGAGCAGTCAAGTATGAATGGCAGCGCCTGCGATGAATTCCTCCGTCTGCCACAGCCAGTGGACCGTCTCACGCCCCCACTACTCCCCCCAATGAATTACTGAGATAAGTGGCTTTCACGGGCCTCGTGTGCACCACTTTGTGAGTGTGTCCTCAGCTGATAAGAGGCTGTGCTGCATATCTGACGATAAACGTTGTTACATCTTCCATCCTATGCAAACATGAAGGAAGATTAAAAAAAAAAAAAAAAAAAGGAGCAACATCACACAAGATCCCATCAGCTAACCTGTGTGTTTAATTCATAAATGTGTGTGAGGGAGACAGAATAAGTGAGTGAGGCAGAGCGAAGCGCAGAAACATTTCTCACGACTTTTAAGTGGCTGGAAGATCTCTCAAGTACTTGGGCTCAGCTCTGACATTCATTTGTATTCAGATGAACTTCTTAAACCTATTAACTTATTCATGCCGTGGAGCTGCCATTAGGTTCCCTCTCATTTCCCCGGCGTTCGGAGGCCGCCTTCTTTAAAAACTCTCAAATTCTGATAAATTATTGTCAGACAGCGCCAGGAGAGCGCAGTGCCAGACAAAGCACTCAGTGACTCAGTGCAACAACAAAACAACATGGCAAATAATGCTAGGAGTCAGCGGAGGAGTAAAGAAACGTTCCTGGGAGTGAGCGGCAGGCTGACGGCGGGGGAGGCTCCCCGCCCGCCATCACTCTTTACCACGCAAGACAAGCGCGGTGCGACGACGCTGTAATAGGAGCTAATGAAGCATTCGTCAAGGGAGATGACGCGCCGCCGAGATGTGGCGGCGATATTGATGGCCGAGGAGAAGGTGGCCACAACGTCACATCAGACCACCCATCGCACCCCCGCTGCCCCCCGAGGGAGGAAGAGGCCAATTAATTACTGACTGCTGGTTCAATGGCAATTAGACTGGAACAACCACTGCTTTCCTCCCAGTTTCTCCATCCAGTCCTCCTGACAGAGGAAATGCTCCAAAGTTGGACCGGAGTGAACGGAAAAATAATGTAAGCATGAGCTGAGAATTCAAGAGCCGAAAAAAAAAAAAAAAAAAAAAAAAGAAACAACCAGGGAAAATGACAGAAAGTACAGTGCAGTGAGACATACACCATCCCAAAGGAAATTAAAGTGGATGTGAGCTGAAGTGGAAAAAAAGCAGAGAAAGCTATTTAGGCAGCCGCTGGCAGCCGAAAGGACTGACAATGATGCCATGAAAATGTGCTGTAATGTTTATATATACAGAGCATGTATATATCACAGGGAAGCCCACTGCAGAGCAACCGTGCATCCGACTGTTGTTGTTGTTGTTTGTTGTTGTTCTTGTTTATGTGAGAATTCTACTATCATGGCTTCAACAAGCAAATAGTCAAAAGTCTTGTGTCAACAGGAAGTCAGGCTATCCCACTTTAACCTCATCTGGCTCTCCCGTAATGAGGTATGGCAAGCATTAAATGTCAAGCAGCTCTTTCGGGAAGCCCCAGACAGGAATGGATTCGATTTGCTGCAGCGTATCCAAAGTTACTTTCACAATCTGACTCAGGTTAGATTAAATTATCTCAGAGTATTCTTAAATTATGCAACATTTACCAGATTGTTCATCAGTCTGTTGCTGCGGTCGTGACCACACAGGACAGCCGATAACGGCTAAGGGTTCATATTTCAGTCCTGATCTGAAGTGTCAGCTGAATGACTCAGAAAAAAACAACTCAGTCCTGACACTTGAGTGAGGGACTGTAAATGCGTTCGTGGAGAAGAAAAGTGCGTCCTTCCATCTGTCCGTCCATTTCTCTCTCCACCACTCATCCAATTGAGATGCTCTTGAGCTGGAATCGATCCCAGACGCCTCTGGTTGAAAGCGACATACTGGACACATTGGACGTTTCACCAAGCCCTCAGAGGACAAACGCAGATACAGTCACTGAAGGAAACCAGAGTCTACAAAGACAAGTCATACATACACATGAGAACATGCAAACTCCACTCAGAAAGGCTGCTCTAGACAGGTAGTCTTACAGTGTGGTGACAGAGCAAACCACTGCATCCAAGTGGGGACAGAGGAAAACTCCAGAGGGAGGAGACTGCAGACACTCAACAAGTCCATGACTTCCTCTTCCAACCAATCAACTCCGAGCCTTCATGAAATACTCCTGTTTGCCACTCATGGTGTTATTTTAGTTGATCAAAATCTGTTTGAGTGAGTCAACAATTGAGTGTACTTTATGAGACATCTTTATACTGCCAGGCCGTTGAACACGATCCAGTCCAGGAAGTCTCACCTGCAGAATCGACTTAATTTAATGTAATAGATTAATCCGTAGCTTCTTTATTCTCGCCTTCCGACTTTTCTCAGTAAATTCAGCACGGATGGTTTGATCAGGTTGGAAGAGCCAGACGTTCGGGTCAGTTTGACCTCACCTGTTTCAGTTTATATCAGGAAATCCTTTGTTTTTAGCACAAAACCAAGTAGTTGACTGTGGAGGTGAAACGTGAAAAGCCCGGGGTAACGTGAAGTCGAGGTGTTTAGACTTCCGTTTTGAAAACACGGCAGATAGAATTACGAATATTTCATAATCTAGAAGTACTCCATGGTGCTACGGATGCTGAAATAGCTTATTATGGACTGTAGGTGACTTTGGCAGGCATGGAAAAGCATAATACGACTCCTTAAAGTTGTTCGAAGAGAAGTGAAAAAATGTAATATAATGGCTTCCCCTCCAAATGCTCGTCATTGAACAGTGATTTTTTTCATTTAGTTTCGATCTTAGCAGTGTTTCAAACTGATTCAAAGTTGTTAGCCTCTATGAAACTGTAGCATGAACAAACACAATGATATTCGAGGTGTGATATTACCTCGGTGCTGACGGCGGAATAGTGCTGTGTAAATGCGGTATTACTCGACTGTCACCAACAGGCTGTGAAATGACTTTGCATGTGTAAACCTGTGTGTGTGGGTGCAGCAGAAAACACACACCGTGCTGTTGCAGATGCTCTGTGATCTGCATCTCCTGTGATCACACACACACACACACACACACACACAGACACACACAGGACGTTTGATCCTCCTCTCCCTTCACTGCGAGGCTCCGGCAGCCACTTATCATCTGCTGGAGTCGGAGCGTGAAGGACTTCATTAATCCTCCGCCGAGGCCTCGCAGGTGTCGGTCTCAACACGGGGAGGTGAGACGCGACCTGCTCGGGGCACAGAGGAGCGACCTCTGTGATTCGGACGGAGAGTGATGACTGCAGAGATTCCCACAAGTTTAAAGAGCGTCTGCCTTCTGCCGCAGGAGCGCCGACTCCAAACCGCCGGCTGCTGTGTCCATCATCACATCTGGGTCTGTGCTGCTGTGTGTAAATAAACAGCTGACAGGAGCATGAATTTGCATGATTGCAGTTTTTTTTTTTTTTTTTTTCAAGTTGTTTTTTAATGTGAGGAAGAAAATCCTTTTGGTGGTGATTTGGCTGCGTCTTCTAAACTACAATAGTTAACGTCCAGTTAAAGAACATTGCTGTTGATGACAAATAGTCCATATTTTCATTCCTGCTTTCCTGCCAAGAAGAAGTGCTTTGTAGACATGGACCCAAGACACACACCTCTGTTTTATCGCCATTCAATAAATGGAAGCAGCCATTTTTTTAATTTATGGCAGAACAATGACTGCAGGATATTGACTAAAGTGGCTGCTCAGAAAGCTGTGATAGTTTACAGGGGGAGGCAACAGTGGAAGAGGAATGAAGACAGGGGTATTGATTGAACGTGAATGAACTTGGCTTCAGTTCTCCTGTTTGCCTGATCAGAGAAACCTGTCTGCACACATCCTGCCTCCTTTGAAAGAACAGCTGTGGAGTGCAATTATCGTGACAACTGTTTGTGTTGATGCGATGTGCTGGTGTTGTGACGGGAGGTGTTGTGTAGGTGCTTTCAGGCTGAGTGTGTTTGTGTGTGTGTGTGTGTGTGTGTGTCCTTGCAGTGAATGAGTGCCATTGTGACGTCTCTGGGCCAGCCACCTGTTTGAGGGGCGTTTCCTCATCTGACAGTTAATCTGCCAGGCAGACACGGTGACAAACGACTCCCGGTGAATCCCCATCAGACCCCCTATTAACCCCCCCATTAACCCTCCCATCAACCCTCCCATCAGCCTCTGAATCCGTCATGTGGTCAAATCAGTCTGCAGTGTAACAGGAAAGTGCTCGTCCACCTCGCAGCCTGTGTAGAACCATGAAATGTTTCCACAAACTGATTCAGCCTCTTGATAGCAGCTGAGCTAATGGAAGCAGGCAGAGCCAATATGCATGTTTGATTTATATTTCTCTGCTCTTTAAGAGAGAGCAAGAGTGGTGAGGGGAATAAATTAATCTCTTGGGGCATTAGATGTAATCTCTAATTGGATATTTACAGTGGCGTTATAAAAACGAGCGTCTCCACAGAAGCCTGCCTCATTCTGCAGTTTATCCTTGCGTTGTGCTTCAATCCATCATAATGAGCCTGCTTCGGCCGGCCGTGCACGCTCCACTCGTGCCTCACATTGTTTATTGAGAAACGATGATGTACCTTGGCCGTGTGACGAATGGCCGGGACCTTAAGAAAACAAGCGCCGCGCGCTCGCGGTGCATGACTGAGTGCTGCAGAGTAGCCTTGGAGGAAGGAAGCTGCCTCGCGTAAAGCAAACTCCACAAGGGAGCCAGTGTGTCTAAATTTACACAGCAAAGGTAAATTGCCCACGGGGCAGATACCACTATTCCCCAAATCATAAATTGCCTCACTTACTATGTTTAATATTGTGGGATTCCTCCAGCGGTTGTAGGTTCAGTCCAGATCATGATGAATGCTTCATATCTAGATGTTTCTTTTTGATTATTGCTACACACAGTCATGAATGAAAAGGAGGGCATGAAGACAGGCTGTAGAGGACAAGACGGTTCCAGAGCCAGTTGGGTTGGAGCCTGGCTCGCTGCGCTCCACTCTGTGAAATGGTTGGGATGTACATCAGCACCTCCATGAACGTCTCATGAAAAAAAGATGGCGTGCGCTCTCCCAGAGAGGAGGCAGAGCCTACCCCCGGTGCAGGAGAGTCTCGGGGTATTATACTGAAGAGAGAGGCGGAGGGATCATGAGCTCAGCTGTAGGTTTGGAGAAGGTGCATCGGTGATGTGCCTGCAGTGCCAAGCCACTGTGGTGAAGATCCGTAAAGCAAAGCTCTGTGTTTCCAGCTCCGTCCACCGAGGAGGAGATCCTGGATGAAGCAGCTGACAGTCGCTTTCCCAACAAGTTGGCTTCATTTTCATTTTACTGAGAAGAACTCAACTCTCCAGAAGAGACTCAGTGAAAACGGCAAACTTCCATTGCGTTTTAGAATTCCGTTCATACGAAAACGGCGCTCAAAGCCCCTGAAAATTGAACTTCTTGAAAACAACTCCAACTCTCTCTGTGGAAAAAGGAGAGAACGGCAAATTGACTGAGATGCTGTGCAACGCCTGCACCATGGCGACAGTCATCAGTTCACTTTAAAAAAAAAAATTACATTTCCAGTGGCTTCAAACAGCGTTGCTTTGTAAACGACACCTAAAGCCCCGCAGAAGCTTTGACGTTTTCACGTTAAAATTTACCAAACATCGTACTGCAGTGATCATCTCCTTTCACAATACTCACATCAGTTCAGTGTCACTGCAACAGTTTTATTTCATTGGATGTCTAAGCAACATGTATTGATCTGATCATGTCTCTAAACAAAATTTTCCTTATCAATTAATCACTAACATTTATTACACTTTGCAGATTGTCTCTGAATTTGATCTTTTTTATTTTCAATTTGTTTTAGATTTGTCAAAAAAGACACAAAGCAGAAAAAAATGTAAATGTTAATGTTAATATTCATTATTTGTACACCTAAATGCACATGTACACACATATATATCTGTTGTAAATGTATATAAAAATCCATATACAAAAAAAAATCTAGATCCAGGTTTACGCACATCCACATACTTGATTCATACACATAACTCATATCTAGTTCAACATTTCTTAAAAAAGAATAAGTAAAGCTCATTTAATCCTTCCTCTTCTTCAATATTCAAAGGTCACTTTTATAGTTATCCTGCTTGATAACCTTGAAAAAAACAAATATAAAATTTACGTGATTTAAATCAACCAAACACTTTCTTAGGATGAATAAAAGCTTCACATATCTCCAGCACAGACCTTATTGTCTTTTTTTAATGTAATAAAATGAATTATGAAAATCTCTTGATCCCAATCTGAGGCCTTAAATCAAACATCAGGTTTCTCCAAAGCTTCAGGACTGATTGGATCAATATTGTGGAGCAGCTGGATGGAGCTGGACCAAGAACAAACCAAACTTTAAAAAAAAAAAATGTGCCAGCGCTCGTTGAAAAGCGAACAGGTGTTTCTAAAACCCAGTCAGAGTTTGGCTCGGGTTTCGGTCAAGTTTGAATATGAAAGCTTTTCTCTTTTAGGAAAACTGCATGAAGTGCTCTTTAGTATTCCCTCCGATAATCCTTTGATGGCGGATTCAGTGCAGGCTTTGTAGTTTAAAGTAAAACATTATTTAATGAGAGTGAGCCGGCCTGTTGGCATGTGACGGCTGGAGAACAGCTGCTGTGTGCTGCGAACATCATTTCACTGCCATCGGCGAGGCTGGGGACAAAACAACGTACAAGCTGAAACGACACCGAGACATGCAAATTGAGAGCAATTTGTGAGCCGGGGCATAAATCAGAGCGGAGCGGCGCTCTGGTGCGGCAGGCGGAGTGGCGGCAGGCGCTTTCTTTTGTCATTCTTCCTTCTCCTCTTGGTGTGTTTTATGGTAAAGCAGCTGCACAGACAGACAGGTTTAATCCATCAGTTCATTTATGAAGGAGCCATTACCGTCCGCGGGCCCGGCGCAGCAGCGCGGCCTCGCCCTCTCCTCCGTTTCCTCTGGTTCATTTCAGAAAAACGCGGCTCTTTCCTTCCACCGGCGACGGCGTAATGAAGCAGCGCTGCTCGTCTGAAGGAGGCCCGCTATTATAACAAAGAGCGCGCGGCGTTACAAGTGCTGCGGCAGGATTAACTCCCTCCTTCTGAAGAAGAAGAAGCCTTAAATATTCTCCCCTACGCTGTTGGCTCTCAATGATTGGTTATTTTCATTTACATATATGGCGAGAATATGCAAGCAAATGAGGCTGGGAAATTGGAAGAAAGGGAAGCCAAAGTGGTTCCAGGTGGCGCACTGTGATTTTAACAGGGGTGGAATAATTGGATGTATTATGAAATCATAAAAGATTCATTAAAGCCGCTATGCAGGAAATGGGATGAGAGTGTGGTGGAGATGTGCAAATCAGGTGGCGCGGGCAGCGGGATGCGCTCGCCACACGGAAGACTGCTAAGTGGCTGGGCGACAGCTGATTTCCAGGCGAGCTGATGGATAAAGGTTTGATCAGACGTCCATAGCCGTCACTGTTTTGCACGCTTACGTAAGTGATGTGGAATTGATTTAAACGTCACCGTGTCTAACCTTCTTCTGCGTCACTTCAGGTACAAGAGGAAACGATGTAGGTCGAATCCAAACATGACCAGAATGCCTTGTGCCTGCAGCGATTCAGGAAAACATGGATGGAAATGTTGGCTCGTCAGAGCCCTGAGAGGCTGCTCGTCTGCGTGGGGTCAACGCCGGGGTCGTCTGTATGGAGCATCTCCCTGATTCGCTTGTCAGAATCGCTCACCTGGAGGTGCAGATGTCAGATTCTTGAACGTGAAATAGGATAAACAGACATCTCTCCTCATTACAGGTGGAAAAAAAAAAATCTGTGCTGTGATGCAATGGGAAGGAAATGTCCCTCCATCTTGGTTAGCTCTTATATAGCAGACATCCATTGCTTAAGCCGTCTTCAGCTTTACACTCAGTCATATTCAGCCATTCACACACAAACACTACCAGAGACGTGCAAGGAGCCCAGCCTTCACTGGGAGTTATTTCTGGGGGGTCATTGCCTTGCTCAAGGCCACTTCAGCAGACGAAGAGGGCAGGTTAGAGGCTCAAACCAGAAAATTCATCGCAGCTGCAAACTGTTTCAGGTCATGCATTAAGAAAAACATGCAATTTACACCAAAAATAGCACATAGAACAGAATTCTTTTTTCTTTTCTTTTTTTTTTACATTTATTAGAAAGAGAAGGAAAGAAAGTCCTTTATTTGTCCCACAGGGAGAAATTGCAGTATTCCAGCAGCAGTATGTCAAACAGAACAGAAATATAAATAGAAATGTTAAAATTTAAAAAGCCAACCATACATAGAATAATCAAATATAAATTTAAGAAAGACACTTATGTACAATATAATAAAAAAAAAAAAATGTGAGAAACACAAATAGATATACACACAGGGAGTTGCACAGAGCTGAATGGATGATGTGATGGATGGATGATTAATATGAATCTGGAAGTCAGATTTTCCATCGCAGTTGAACTCATCTCCTTTCCTTCGTGCGATCGCTGCAAGTTGCTGAACACACACAAGTGATCACGATCCGCTCATATATAAATATCCAGCATCTGTGGATTGTGAAGAATTCATGAAACCTAATTAAGTCTTGTCGGTTTAACAGGCGTGGGGTATGTTCATCATTAGGAGACTCATCACATATTAATTATCGACCTAATTGTGTGTCTTCCTTCCAGCTTTTGCTCCAAAAAAAGCTCTTATATAAAAAAATAATTGCTCTGCTTTCATCCTCTCAGTGGCGTCTGAGATGTCTTCAGGTTGCGTGTTGAAATGACTCTTTAATGGTGCGTCCTTCCTTCAGGCTCTGATGAAGTGTGCAGCGTTGTGTTTCCAGCTCCCATCTCCACTGAAGAGCTTCCGCTGTTATTTTCCTCCTCGGCTGAAGTTGTTTGTTTGCGCAGTCGTTTCATTTCTGACCGTTTCCATTACTAACGGCTCCTGTGCAAACACAAAGCCCCACTCATCCTCGCTGTGCTCCCGGTATTAAAATTGACACCGGGCCAATAGCTCCGCGCTCTCACCGAGGACCGAAACAAACAAATGCTTGTGAATAAAACCGCTGATCCCCGAAGAGGTGGGAAGGGGCTGACGCGGGGATATTGTTCATGTGGAACGACCCCTTATATCTCGCCTGGAAGGCCCGTTAAAGCTGCTCACGTACGGAGCGCCGCGCTCCCGTGGGGCTCATTGATTTCCCATGTTTCCCTGAGCAAGGCTCCATTCAGAGGTATTTCTAAACGTGGTGTCGAGTTAGACCACAATAACTTTCCCCAATGTGTCTTCATGTGCCATGACTGAAGGAAACCATGTTTGGATTTTAAAGTGGTAACAGATCCATACTGCAGACATTGACCTGCAATAGAGGAATAAATGGAACAAAGGAACAAATTGATTTGATTTAGATTTCATTTGATTTCCACTCAACATCACCACCAGTGGTCAGATGTCAAAATGTGTTTTTGAAAGTGCCATGTTCTCATTGTTTTCAGCAGTGTTCCTGAATAACGAAATTTAGGCTAACACTGTCCATCACCTTCCTGAAGCTTTTACTGTTAACACAGGAAGTATATCTCATAGGTCTGCACCCTGTAGGAGCTGCGTTATTGTCTCAGATGTCAAACTTGTGGCTAAAACCAGCAGCAGCAGCAGTGTGATTTACGATCCAGGTGCTTCAATTAAATGCTACCTGTTAGAATGTTCTACTTTTGTGAGCGGAGATCTCTTCAGCTTCCCTCGGCATGTTCTGTGACGGCTGTATGATAGCTGGGGATTACCAAGTGGGGGAACATTTAATCATTTCACAACAAATCAGGTATCCATTGATTTGGCTTAATTTAGCTGAAGCTAATTTACATGAATAAATAAAGTGACTGAACCCAATAAGAGAATATCATGTTTATCTTTACATCAGAGACGTGGTGACAGTGAAGAAATCCTGAAAACCTAATGAATCCCCTGCTTCATTCATCGCTTACATTATCTTGTAATTATGCGATAGTGAGTAATAATTATGAGGCACGGTTTCCAGATGTTTTTTTTTTCCTCTTGTGAATGAAGTGTGTGTCTGTAATTACCTGCATCATGAATGCGCATCACACTACAAATAAGAAAAAACTAAGAAAAGCATTTCGAGCTGTTGTGTGCAGAATCTGACATTACAGATCTAATTAGATGAGCAGCGCCACTGTTAGCCAGCGGCTTCCAGGAAACTTAAAGAGGGGAGAAATTTCCGGGCGTATCAGTCACTCTCGCGCATAATGTCAACAGATTGTTACAACACACCTTTTAGCATTAACAGATTGCCCACTGCACACAGACGAGTATTTAACATGTGAAAGAGGCAGCTGTTGTTTTCACAGAGATGTGTATAAATCCTCTTCATTTAATGGATGTTGTCACGCCGTTATGGATCAAAGCAGAATCCCTCCAGCGCTCACATTTTATAGACCCCACTTACAGCCGCTATTAAAATGAGTTTTTGATTGCACTGGGCGCTCGGTGGAAATGCGCCCTGGATGGATGGAAGATGGATCGGTCCGAAGCGCCTCTGGAGGCTGCTCATTATGACCGGAACGAAACTGCAGAAGCGGTTTCTGTCTATTCGGAGCAATGGTTAAGGCCATTTGTTCCTGTTTTGTTTATTCATTCACTTTGTTTTGCAGTGTACATTTTGTCCTGTAGGTGGCACTAGCACCACCGCAGTGCTGAATTTATACACTACTATCAGTGAGGCCAAGGTGTAAGCAGTTTTTGGCCAAACGCTCACACTGGGAAGGCCTGGCTGAGGAAATGTACTGTTGGAGCACGGCTGAAGCGACTGCTAGTCGGAGCAGAACTCACTGGAAATCTACACCTTTGCAGGTAGTTCTGATGTGAGGAATAAACATTGCATCAAACAGCCAGGGGCGTGTCGGTAAATCACACCTTCATGCACCAGAGTCAGTGGAACTTGAAATCTTACATTTACCAAAAACTTGCTTGTCGGCTCGCTGATTGTGATTGACGCCGGCTCACCTGCACGTGTTGGCGTTGCGAGGGAGGACGTATCGCCACACGGACGTGAGGGATGCCACCATCCAGCTGCTGCCAAGAGGATGCTGGCTCTGTGTGTGCACATTTTTGGGTAAAAATCCAAGCTTGGTGGCAAGATTGACTGGACTGTGACGGGACTGGTTGCACTTCCGCGTTCACGAGACTGTTGCCATGAATGATGACGTGGTGGACATGTGAGCTGAGGCTGCTTGTGACTTGAATGAACGCTTGTGTGGAAAAAAAAAAAAGGTAAAAGCTAAATTGACCACAGCAAGTAGCCTTTAAAGGGTTGTTGAAGAATTCATTTCAGAATAATATTGAACATCTGAGGTTAAATTGGCGTTTTCCAAGTTTATTAGTGAAGGATTCAGGAACAACAATCATGGAGAAGATTAACAGTTTGAGCTAGAAGCTTTAATAGCAGCAGCACCTGCTACAATATCAGCCCTTCAAGCTTCTGACTGCAAAAGTGCATCAAATGGCATGACTTCCTTCCTGGAAACTCCCAAAGCTCTCAACCTTATGACAAAGGACAATGGACCATTCATACCAGATGCACATCCCATGAAAATAAGTGAACCGCTCACAATCAAACCAAGCCAAGATGTGAGAGGAAACAGTTTTACCACTACAATAAGCCTTGTTAATAATGGCAACTAGTGGAAAAGTTGCGAGGATTCAACAGAAACCTGTAATTCTGCTGCCTGCATGTGCTGCTACCCCCCGCTCACTGGAGGGGTGTTCACAACGTAATGACAAGAAGCAGCGGGAGAAAATCAACTTTTGATTTGAGAAAGGAAAGTGTTTTGCCTGTTGTGTACTGGACACATGAGCGAGAATGGCGAGAGACGCTTGACTTGCCGTTGGTGTGGCAGAGGTAATCCCACTGCACTTCTCATTATGGCGGACAGAGCTGATGCAGAGTCAAAGCACTCCAAGGAACCATCAGGCAGTGGTGAATTACTTTCTCTAGAAACTTGAGATGCCAGAAAGGATGGTTGTGTCCAGTCAGGGCTGCCCCTTAAGGTAAAGTCCATGTAAGTGGTGGCGCAGTTAGACCAGGCATCCGACTGGCCCTTGCTGCAGTGAATAGGATCACGTTTGGCCATCTGAGTGAACTGCCAAACAATCAAACCCTGCATGACTTCAACAAGAGTGACAGCAGAGAGAACCTCACCAATGTTCTGGTTTCTGAAGGTGAGAAGCAGAACGAATTAAAGAAATCTTCTCAGCAGAAGAAGGAACCGGGCACTACATTGAAGTTCCTGTGTGGATGCCTCAGAAGACAAAGGCAAGAAGGGAAGAAATGCCAAGGAAAGGAGGATGCTCAGGGAGGATGAAGGAAGAGGAAGACTTGCAGAGTCAGGTTGGTTCTTTGTCAGGAACGTTCCTTACAGGTTGTTTTGTCTGCCTGGCTTCAAGAATTAGAGGCCGGAACTTGAACTCCTCTCCAACTGCGTTCATCACAAGTCACAGCCATTCTGGAAAAATATGTCTACATTCCTCTGCCAGTCATCATCTGTGAAGATTTCATTTACAACCTAAACAAACTAATGAGTTCAGTGCTATCAGTTTGATATCATTGAGTGGTGTGAAAGGAATATTTAGCAAAACAACAAGGATTCATCTTGACAGATGTGGGATGCGTTAAAGTGCAAAATGGACCAGAGATTGTTTTAGACCGGAGGTCTTCAACTATGTCCAAAAGAGCTGTTTCTGTGACTTTAAACCATATCGAATTTACTATTAGCCACAAAACATGTTGAGCCTTTGAAATGAGGTTCTAAAGGTTCCAGCCTCAGTAAAAAGACAGAGCTGCAGCGTGGAGTTTAACGTTAAGAGTTACTGAAGTTATGCAACTGCATATTCAATTAGTAAGTACAGAGGAATATTAGGATGCACCAGAGGAGACGTTTCCTCTCTGTTCTCGTATTTGTATTTCAACTCTGTTTTCGAAATATCAACTTTTTTCTCGAAGTGCATGACGGAATAAAGCTACCTCAAATCTTAAGTGTCCCTAATGCTCATCTGTAAAGGTGAGCTCGCAAAGTCAGCGTTGGGAGAAAGAACATAGCAGGCTAAAGACATGACACATGTATCACTGTGTTGTCTCGGGGCGCTGCACTCTGTAAGGTCAAAACTGCGTTCGTCTTTCCCCCGGTATATCAGCGCCCCGCTTGTAGAACAACACGTGAACCTTTAGCTGCAGCTCGACGGCGCGCTGCAGGATTTTACAGCCCAATGTAAACAATAACTCTGATGTGGCGCTGCTAGTATAAATAATGCATTTCATGAATGAATGCGCAGGGGATTGCTAAAGGTCAGGGAAAGTTTACACAGCAATATGTGGCAGATGGAGGGCAAAAACCAAGAGTGAATAATTTAAAAGGGAAACTGACATCGCAGCGACAAAAGGACAATTCAGAATTAATCTAGTTTGCCGTCCTGCTCCGCCAACGTATCTCACACGTCTCCTGTGGACCCGAGAGCAAACCTCCATGTGATTTAACCTTCCGTTAACTTTGTAAAAGGCACTGCGGTCCTGTGTGTGTGTGTGTGTGTGTGTGTGTGTGTGTGTGTGTCAGACACACAGCTGCTGATGTAGCGGATGGTTTGTGTAATGGCCTCTCAGGAAGCCGCAAAGCAACCGAGGCAAACTCGCCGTCAGTGGCACTGAATGTAATAATTGAACCGGCCTGTCATTGAGCTGACAAACGGTTATCAGACGAGCACAATCGCCAGTTGAGCGGCGGCGCGGAATCCCTCATCGATCTGCCCTGACGTGCCGCGAACGCCGCGGCGTCGGGGAGAAACGCCGCTGTCTGTCATGCAATTAAATCTATGGTGGCTCATCGATTCTCCTCAGCAGCACGAGAATAACCCGCTTCGCTCTGCTTTCTGACTAAACCCCAGCGATACATTCAGGATCGCTTAGCGCAGGCTTCTTCATCTCCAGGCATGTGACCTGCAGGAGAGGCCAGAACGTGAATGTGCGTGCGTGCGTGTGTGTGTGTGTGTGTGTGTGTGTGTGTAGTTGAGGTTGTATCTGCGTGGGTTCATGTCTGCTCAGGGCTGCCGCGCTGTGCCTGTAACTCAGCTGAAGAATTCTGGACACATGTCAGGTCCTTTCATGTTTTATGAAGGCGCCGGCCGAGGGCTTGTTCACAGTGTGAGCTAAAGGCACAACAAGGGCACCTGTCACTTGATAGCACACCTATTGTGCTTTCCTTTCTCCCAGCCATGTTTCGGAGAGGAGCCCTTAAGAGATTGAAGAGGAAAGCAGAGGAGGAGGAGGAGGAGGAGGAGGAGGAGGAGGGCGAAGGGAGAAAAGAAGAACAGCCTTTTTATCTCTTACCTCTTCTCGCTGCTTCCTCAATAATGACCAGAGCTAATATTTGACAGTAAAAGCTCAACAAAGTAAAGGCTGGCGTAATTCACTTTTACAGTGTCGCAGCCAGCTGGAGCCGCTCTGATGTTAAATGTTAAGATCCTCCAGTGAATGCCCAGTGGCACATAATTCTTTCAAGTGGATAAAGAGATCTGTTCTCTAGCATATTTCCACAGAAGGCAATTATTTGAAAGGTCTAAATGTAATTATCTCTTTTATCTCAGGGCTTTCCTGTTGCCAGCAGTCGGCCGGTTTCTATTGATGTATTACATTTTCATTTCAGACTGTCTGGCACAAATGCCACACTGTGCTAATGTTGGTGCGCGACGCGGCCGCTGTTTGTCTGCTGATGTCTTAAGCAGGAGGAAACGTGTGAAACTGGCCTTTAATTGGCCGAGACGAGAGGAAAAGCACGCTCCCCTCCCGATGTAAACACCCTGGAAAGTTTCACAGCCGGCACGTTTTTGCAGCAATTTGTCTCACCTCCGAGTTGTTTACATATTTTTGGTTCATTTAGAGCAAGTGCCTATTAACTTTGCTTAGATGGAACGCAGGCCACCGGCAGCAATAAACAAGCAGCCCGCGTGCGTCGCAGAGGCTGTCTGTTTGATGAAGTGTCCGGAGCAGACACTAAATGAGCCGCATGTTCTGCTGCGATTCGGGGAGAAAACAAGACTAAACCCCCTCTCCAACCGGATTAGAATTAAAGAGGGAGCGCCAGAATAGAATATTCTTTTTCACTTCTTGGTAATTGAGCCCATTGTTCCAAGGAGGGCTTTGAAACCACTGTAAAACGGCAAAATGAGCTCCACGGAAGAAAAGAAAACAGCAGCAGCAGCAGGTCGGAGGAACTGGAAACACTACATTTTCAGAAGAGGCTGCCAGGGAAGATACCAGTGTGAAGTTTGCATGATTTTTCCTTTTCCTGCATGTGTTGTCAGGGTGCTCTGGCTTCATGCTGGCTGTGTTTCTCAGCAGTGATCCGGTGACGGACTGGCTTCAGTTCCTGCATGCTGCAACCAAACCGTGGAGGCAGCAGATGAGGGAGTGTTGGTGATTGTTGTTGGAGTAAAACAGATTATCTGATTTGATTTCTGCAAAAACTTGTGGCAATTAATTGAGTGATTATTGCATAAAAAAAAACAACTTACAGCCCAACTAACTTTGTGAGTCCTGCAGCTCGCTTTGCTGAACGTTTCTGAGATGCACAACTCTAATATATTATATATTGTATGTTATCTTCCTGTTTTCTGCGCACAGTACAAACCTGAGGACCAATGAGGATGCATCTGTGCACAGTTTGCACTAATGTGCAGTTTTTCAGCAGCACAAGCTGCCATTTTGCAGTCAGTCGATGCCAAATTCCACCCTGCATGTATTCCAGCAGTGTGGCTTTTCAGTGAAGAGTCGGGTTTCTCAGCTGATCCAACCTGCTTTGACGTCCTGAAATCACTGGAAAATTAAAAGCAGGTGTGCAGAAAGACGTCTTTCTTTGTTTGACTTGTTCCTCCAAACGCTGTCCATCTTCTTCTGAACGTGCGCACGGCGCTCGTGCACACGGCGCTCGTGCACACGAGCCGATTGGCTCTTATCTTCCGTTTGAGAGGCGCAGCGAAAGCTCCTCAGGCAAAGACGCAGCACTTATTAAGAGGAGAAGCAGATGACATTGATAAGACTTTTTAAAGACGCACTCCGAGGGGCCGTTCCAGTCCCCTGACACGTGTTCTTGTTAGTGCATTAAACACTAACAGCTCTTTACCCGTTAGCCTGCGAGCGGCTCCGGCGGTGGGAGCTGCTCCCAGCAGTGCATCGCGGCGCCTGACATATAATATGCAGCCATGCAGCTGGCTCGAGTTTCTCCTGTGGATGCAGATCCCTCCCAATTGTAATTTAATCCAGAGTGCTTTAAAGCCTTTATTGCGAAATCATTTGCTTACTGTAGCTATTAGGCCGGGCTGTAACGGTGACATTTATGCTTCATAAACAGTGTTTTGCTTTCATACTCTAATGATTATTACACACTATTAAAACAAAGTGTCAGAACTCGTCTTGGCACTGCAGAGGAGCAACAATAAAGATTTCAGACTGGGCCAGAGGGATGAAGCAACGCCACTTTTTCAAGAAGACAAATAGAAATATGAGTCTGAAGCGTCAGCTGCTCGCCGATACAAGTATTTGCTAAATGCTGAGTGCGGAGTCCCAGCTCAGATGTGTGACGGCTGTGACGCCGACACACACCGGATCCGTGCGCCACAGTGGGTGAAGCAAAGCGGAAGGCGCCGAGCGTGAATTGCTTCTCGACGCTCACGCCTTTAAAGTTGAAGGCAGGAGTTCGAGGAGACAGTCGGCTTCTTGACTCGGCGTCTCTCCTCGGCTGCTCGTCAGCGCCCCCCCCCACCCCCCCCCCCCCCCCCCCCCCCCCCCCCCCCCCGGCTCGCTGCATTGTGGGAAAAGCCTGGCGGCGGCGGGATCTGCGCGGGGCTTCGCGGGCCTCGGCGGGGAGCTCCGAGTGATCTCCTGGAAGAGGATTTAAACTCTGAGGTCTTTAATGTGCTTCTAGGGAGAAGAAGGCAGGTGGATCCTCCTCCCCCGCCCCGCAGCGGCTGTGGATGGCGTCTGAAATGTGAATAAATTAGGAGGTCTTGCTCCAGGAGATAACCTGGGAAAGCGGCGAGAGATTCTTCTGCAAATAGTTCCCTGAGGTGGGAGCCATGTGAGCTCTGGCAAAGGATTCATCTTTGTACTTTTAAGCAAGGCATGGTTGTGGTCTGAGCCTAAGGCCATACGATGATGATTTATTTTCATCTTCTTTGCTCGGGGCTGTTTCTCCTTTTCCCCGTTTGCTCCGTTCCTCCAGCCTGTGAAAGGACTCGGACTCGGAAGTAAAAATGCGTAGATGTTGAAAGAAAGTGTTGACATATCGTCCATCTAGCGGAACAAAAGCCCAAACGTCTCATTAAACGACAACCGAAATGCAAATAACCGGGAGCCGGGAGACCTCATCAATAATTCATGAACCGTTCCCATAAGCAATAACAAATCAATATTACTCCGCGTTCTCATTCTGATCTCTGCTGTTTTCTACGGCGCCGTTAAACAACAAACAAAACTTCATTGCGGAGGAACTGAAGGTGCATATAAAACAACCGAACAAGCTGTACTTTCCTCCCGGGGAGCAACGAACCGGCGCCTCCGCCGGGCCGGGGAGGGTTTCAGGAGGCGGCGCCGCTCGCACCGTACGCCGCGCTGCGCCGCGCCTCAGACGCCTCACCTGGAGATGTTTAGTATGCATGAGTCGGCGATAGAGGGACCGATCAACGTCCGCCTCGAGGCCTCCGGCTCTCACAGCCTCCTCCTCCGCCCCGTCTTCCTGTCGTCCCTAATGACTCGCTCAGGACCTGATCTGAAAACCGAGTCTCGGCGGACGGTTCGGAATACGCCGTTATACAACCGACGGCACATCGTGCCCCGGGTCAGTCAGAGCCATTAGTGGAATTGCGTGGGTTTTGAGGTTCATTACCTCTGTGAGAGTTGGACGGCCTGGTTGGAACGGATCTGCGCTCCCAGCTGGTCCTGTTTAGGCCGCTCGCCGCTCGCCGTCTCTGCCCCGTTAAATACATGCTGCACTACACAAATAATTTACTCCAAACCCAGTAATTAATTAGGTGGTGGTCTTCACTTCTCTCGAGAGTTGGAAACCGCAGAGGAGTTTTCTTTTTTCTTTTTTTTTTTCTTTTTTAAGCCACTGAGTGCTTATTTAGATTAATTACACTATATAATTAGGAAGCTCTACATAGTAGAGAGGAGAGTAAACTTTACTGTTCCCAAGGGGAAATTTGTCTCGGGCACAGAGCTGCAATTCTAAAAAAAACAACAAAAGAAAATGAGCGTTTCAGCAGGTGTTAGTCTGTTTCTTCTCATCCAGATGAGAAGAAATGGAAATGCTGAAAAATGCAGTTTGGGGAAATCCTCATTCAGAGGTACAGATATTTCTTTATCACATCCTGGCACTCCACAGTGTCTATAAGATCAAAGCAACATCCTCCACAAGTCAGCACCCAGCGTGATGAGAAAAGTCCACCGTTAAACCACAAGTTTCTAATTTTTTTAAAAACCAAGTTTGAGGAAAAGCCTGTTGAGCAGAGACGCACACTTTGTTGAAACTCTCTGGTGCTTCATGCAGTTACAACAAGTTTTGTTTGAAATTCTTACAAGATCCTTGGTGGTTTGGCGGCCAGATTTTAGCCGGTTGCCGGCCACTTTTGGGTCACAAGCCTTATGTTGGACACTGTATTTCTGAACCAATCAACAAGCCAGTGGTGTATAAATCAGATTTTTTTCAAAGATACAGATTTGAGGCTTTCTCCCCAAAAAAATGCCGTCTTTTTGAAACGTGAGACTCTTTGGCGTCCAGCTTTTCGCCACTTGCCTCCCGACCAATCGCAGCCCGCTCTGCGGAGAGGGCCAGCTCTTGTAACTCCGACGTCGCTTGTTTGGAGCTTTTCCAGTCAATGAAAGCAATTTCACATTCTTCACATTGGTTCCTAAAGCAGCTGTCATGACTGTGACTCATGCAGAGGAAAATTGAAAATGGTATTTCTTGCAGAGTAGCACTAATGTCATGAGGCTCGAGAGGCTCCGGCATTTTTCCCCCTCCTTTTCAAAAGGGCTGTTGAAGAATAGATGTGAAATAAATCTGTCTCTCTCCCTCTCCGTCATGTCCTTGTGTTAACCGCGCCACAATAGCGGTGCTTGTACGGCCGTGCGCCGAGGATTTTGTTGTTGCAGTTACTAAAATTTGTGCGTAAAATGTTTTTTTTAAAGCCCATAAAGTGACTGCACCGGGCTGAGAAACCCCGCTGCAGTCGGCCCACGCTCTCGTTCTTCCGCGCAAAACACGTTTAATGATGATGAGCTGTAATGCCACAGAGCTATATCATAAAAATAACAATGCGACAGCAGAAGGCAGGAGAAACACCGACATGGCGACGCCTGTGGGGCCGTATGTGTTCAGTCTGCCTGCTTCAGCTTCGTTACATCAGGTGCTGTATGTGACAGAGCTGTTTCCTCTCTTTGACTGCGCTCTACATCTGTGCACACTTCTGATAAAAACTACTAAAACCATTGGCATATGCATGGTAGAGACTATCCAGGTGTGTGTTCTGTTGTAGTTTGAAAAATATCCCAAAGGAATTGGTTTGATTGTAGTTTTTTTTTTATTTTTTTTATTGTTGCAAACAAAATGAGAGGAGTGAGATACGCAGAGGCAACAGAACTATTCCTCTTTTGTCACAGTAAACGTATGCAAAGCTATTCACGCGCCGCAGATCTGATGCAAAGGAACTTGTTCACACACACACAGACACACACACACAGACAGACATGCATGACTGTGGAAAGACCTCATCGACGTGCCAACATGAGACGTGTATTGATTGCACTTGAGGGGAGGATGATGACTTTCCGGAGTGGTTCTTCAGTCAGGAGCATCGTGGAGCGGCTGGGTTCTGGTTTATCTGCTGCTGTGGGAGCGATCGGGGATTTCACATCATTCAAGTGGAAAAATGTTCCATGTTTTCTTTTAAGAAAAGAAAGCATAATAAGGTGGTTTCTGGTGACTGGTGACCACAGACAAAGGTCTCACTGCATCAGGTTTTTTCTTGTTTTGGTTTCTCTGGATCTGCTGCTTATCTTTATTGTGTAGAAATGTATATATATCTTCTTGTTTTTTTTTTGTTTGTTTTTTTTTAGTCTGATTTCAAGTTACTCTGTTTTTAAATCTTTAAATTTAAATTCATTGATACTGAACCTCAATGACTGGAATCAAGGCTCTTTTGAAGAATTCCTTTTAACCACTCGGTTATGTTGTGTTTTTACACCATGGCTTTGCTGTTTGCTTCTCAGCAGGAAACTGAGTTGGAACACGTCTAAATAAAACAATGTAATAAGTGTTCATCAGCCCGTGTGTGTGTCTGTGTGTGTGTGAATGTGCCTCAGCTGCATGCTAGCCTTAATTTTTTTACTGTACGGCTTCAGATTGTTGACATTTACGTGTTGTTTATTTATCTTCCACTCTCTGTTCTGAGACGGTTCCAGGGCAGCATCTTCTTCACGGTTTTTTTCAGTTTCCACAGCGGCTCCTACTTCTTCTTCTGCTCTCATGTGTTGTCGGGGGTCTCCATGAAACCTCTCGCATCGGTGTTGGACCGCCGAGACGACACGCTGCGCGACGTGGAGCCGTCGAGCAAACGCCTCCCTGTGAAGATTGTAAATTTTAAAAGAAGCTGTTTCTCCTGGTCTGTGGTTTCGCCTCCAGCTCCTAAACAAAGCCCCGGCTCTGACGTCTCCAAACACGCTATTCTTCTTTTCTCCTCTGCTCCACAGTGATGCAACATCCATCAACAATATGCATGAGTTTAATTACAGCGAGGCGCCCGGCCTGCCTCCTGACGCGTCTTTGTTTCCTCCTCAGTCACTCCTCCCACCTCAGCGCCGCTATCGCTCCCCGACATAGCTCATTACATTAGCAGGGCTGCGCCGTAACTTACACCTACAGCGTTCTGCACACACACACACACACACACACACACCTGGCTCAGTGGACTATAGCTGCGGTGCTGTCACGCACAAGAGGGGGTGGGCAAAGGTTTGACAGCAGACAGCGTGCTGTTGCTTAACAGACAAGCGGTGAAATGCATGGCAGCGTAATTGCAATGAGGGGATAATTTGACAGCCGCTTGGGTTATGATAGCATGCAATTCTCTCATTCTCTCCCGAATCCTTCCACTGACACATGTACACACACACACACACACACTCCTGCATACAAAAAAGGTGCAGAAGCCAAAAGCTTCTTTCTCTCTGTCATATTTTTTTTTACCTCTGTTTAGATCGTCTGTGTTTAGCTGAAAATAATCTGCATCAAGACATCTCAGTGCGGGAGAACATAATGCTTTTGTGCCATATTATTTTTACCCAGAAAAGGTTCCAGTTCCTATTTTATGGCAGCTGACAGCGCAATTCATCATTCCCGGGTTTATGCGAGTGGTTTCTTTAAACAGTGCCGGCGCATCATTGCTCAGGGCCCGAAAAAAAAGAGAGAGAAGCAGCGAGTCCAAACATTTCACGGCGGCATTTTTCTTCTCCGTGTCGGGCAAAATGAAGCCATCTACCTTGCACTTTTGTCTGCTCCTGCTTCTTCTGCGCTCAAGGACACGGACGGAACTGAATAAAACATGACGGACTTGTTGTCGGGGAGGGAAATGGAGAAATCTCACCTCTGCTTATTTGTGAGTGCACACATGGAGGGGTGTGTGTGTGTGTGTGTGTGTGTGTGTGTGCTTGTGCTTGTGTACGTGGGGGGGGGGTTGTTGTTCTTGCACCTTGAGGAGACTTTATTCCAGCCTTTATTTCTGGCTGTGCTCCGTTTCGTGTGAAATGACTTGGAAACCTTTTCCCTTTTACCTGCCACCTCTCTCGCTCTCTCTCCCTCTCTCTCTAACGTTTTCAAAAGAAAACTCTAAACCTTGGTTGAATTTTTGGGTGTCGGAGCCACTGAGAGCTCAACTTTTTGAAGAAGGTGGAACTTTCTGAAAATGCTCAGGCTCCACTCCTCTTGCTGGATGTGTATTTTATACGTTTTCAGGTTGTTGTGTAAACGCAAAGCTTTTCTGAAAGAAAACCGCTAAACTTCTTCACTGGAGCCGCTGTGTTGAGTACGGATATTAAAACTGTGCGTTCGTTGATTGCTCAGACAGTTACCCGTCCTTGTCGTGGTTCTTGATGTGTCAGTAATCAGGCTAATCTTGTTCTGATCTTAATCCAGCTCTGATCGTGTCCCTCGTTGATCGTTCTGTCTCCACCCCCTCTGTCACTGATCTCCCTTCACTCTCTGCTTTATGTGTTTTGTTTTGGTTTTTTTTCTTCCACATACATCAGACAGAAAGGCTTTCACACACTCTCAGCCGAAGTGGCATAATGTATGGCTTCACACCGGGCCGTCTGGAGACATAACCCGCTAGACAAAAACACACACTGCCGAGCACATGGAGGAGCATACACGCTGCACACACACACACACACACACACACACACACACACACAGATAAAAATAGGCCTCAGTATCAAGAGCAATTTCCTTGAGAGGTTTTAAAAATCTTTAAAGGGCTGCAGGGATGAAGTCGAAAAACCATTTGCACTTCTGGTTCCCTCTTTTCCAAACGCTGAGGCGGAGGGACCCATAAGTGCAACGTTTTGAAAATGCTCCGTCTCCGTGTAAACGGAGAAAAATGCCGCTTTTCCAACATGTTGCTGCTGAAGCGCACCACCGTAAGTAGCTCTTCTGCACATGTGTGCATAGATAAACGTTTTCCTCCAGAGCCTCACTGGTAGTTGACGGTCAGTTCCACCCTCGGCTGTGCTCTTTGAGGATCGGTCCATCAGAGTCATGGGAGGACGGCGGCGAGCTGCCTGCGATGAGAGGTCAGCTCAGACTCGGACCGGACTCGATGCTCGGTGAAGTTCCGGTAAACACGCTCTTTTCGTTGGGTTCCCTTGTTGTTTTCAGACGGCGTGCTCACACACGTATACGTATCCCCCCTGCTTTCCTAATCGCTCGGCGCTATAATGTGATTTCCTGGAGTCACTTAAATTCTCCTCGCCAGCTGTGCCGCTGACCTTACAAGTGAGTCGGAGGGATCTCTTTGACTGGAGCAATTAGAAGAACAGCAGGATATAGATTTCCGTTGGCTCCGATAAATGTGGCTGGGAGAATTATAATGTGTGTGACTAATGGTATGCTCACAGTATTTAAGCAGGGCTCTCATTAATATGCTAAGCAGCCAGCGCTGGCTTTGTCTTCAACATTCCGACTTAGTTCCCTTTTTCAACCCTGGGTTCAGGCGGTACGGCCTCACTGGTGAACCGCCGCTGTGAGGTGTCCAGGGACGCTTCAGAAGACTCTGGAGGATCTCAATAGAAATTGGAGTAGTCTTTGTTTTTTCCTGGGTGACATTTAGGCGACGTCTACACGACAACGTTTCAACTGAAAACGCTGTTTTTTTTTTTTTTTGCGTTTCGTTTCAGAAAAGTGTCCCGTTTACACAGCATTTTTAAATCTGAATGTATGGATCTAGTTGAAGAAGTGGTTTCTTACTAATCAGCACCAGAAATATGAACTGGCTAGAATTTTTACTCAATGTACAAGACGTGCCTTTACTGTCTTGCATCCGCTTCAAATGAGTCGGAGCCGGACAGCAGTGCTATCGATAATGAAATAATCCAAGCGTTTTTGAAAAGCTCTACTTCTGGAGCCGTTTCCAAAACACGTGGACAGTCTGTCACAAGCAGCTCTTGGATTTGTTCTGAGGAGTTTCCTTCCCTCCGATCTAAAGCAGCTGCGACGGAGGTGTGAAGACGCAGCAGACCCCCGATCCGAGCCGCTCGCTTTTCCCTCCGCGTGTCGATCGCTGCCTCACAAACCCGTCAAAGCCGCTCACAAGTGTCCCATTACCTCTGGGCCTGCGAGGCCACAGCAGGTAATTACAAGCTGCCATCACAGCCTGTAAGCTTTGAAATAAAGATGTAACGTACACTTCATATAAGATCCCGATCGCCATGGCAACTTAAGCACGTGAAAACCAGGTAATTAGCCTCAATTTCCTCCAGTGTGGTGTTATCCACATGTGCCGTGTGCAATTCAGAACTGCAGGCACAGGTGCTGCATGTTAATAATTCATTAGCATCACTTCTTTTCAGCGCTCCGGCCTTTTGTGTCAGAACATATATGATTTTTCTGGAGGTAAATGCATGATGGCAGTTTTTAAGCCAGAAAAAAAAATCACCGCTGGTGTGGCAATGAATCATGGGAGTCAATCTCTTCTTTGTAAATTATGGGTAATGTAGCATATTGTTAACCCTTTAAATGACGTTTATTAAAATAAATGAATAAACTTTCCCATGTGCCATTATGTACATATATATATATATATATATATTTTTATTTTTTTATTTTTTTTTTTAAAGCAATGAAATGAAACAATTCAAGATTTCTAGTGTGAAAATTAAAATGTTTTAAAGAATGTTCCTACACTTTAATGTATTTTCTTGAAAAACGATCTTTCCTCAGTGTCTATATGTTTGGGATACTTGCTGTAGTTTTATGTCTTCAAACAATATTAGAAAAACAAACAAACATTTTTCTCTTGATATTTTCTAATCTTTTAACTGCTGATTTCAATATTTATCATAATCATTGGACACTTGTCCAATGAAGAATTGAAATATCTCCAAAAGGCACGATAGGGAGCCCAAGACATGATATCTCAAATACAACTTTAAATTGTGCCCAAAAGTAACAGTTTGTGGCCTCAAATAATACTGTTTGCCTGGAAAATAGTATTATAGTATAATAGTATTGCCACAGAACAGTATTTTGTGGCCTCAAATTATAATTTTGTGGACTTAAATTACTATTTCTTGCCCACAACATAATATTTCATGGTCTGAATTTAGTATTTTTGCTTTTCTTGGTGATAAAATGCTTTAAATCCCAGTTAAAACCCATTTCTCTGAATTGCCCTTGACTTGTTTTCCTCCTATATCATGTAAAAATGTGAGATTTCAATAAAAACTGACATTAATTCTGTAAGCATTATGGTACAAATCATTTCAGCCAAACAACACAGTGATCGTTTGTGAATTATCAAGCTCAGTAACAAACAGAAGTGGTGTTTTTCTAAAACATCTCTCTTTTGCTCGTCTTTGCACCGTCTTGTTCGTGGCCTGACGGGGGTCAGATGAAGAAGGCAAATCATCTCCAGCGCTCACACGGTGTTGGAATTAGCCGAGCACTTCTTCACACGGTGGGAGACGTCTTCCTGTGAAGCGGAGGCGCCCCTGAAGCTGAATTGTGAATAATTCATCCATCTATCTGATTGCAGTGCATTTGATCTTTTGCCAGTTGGATCCACATGTGAGCAGATGTTGTCAGATAAGTGTTCTCGCCCCGAAGATCATGCTTTCACATCAGGGGTGTCAAACATAAGGCTCGTGGGCCAAAAACCAGCCTGCTAAGAGCCCCCAGTCTGGCCCACCAATCTGCCAACGTGATTAGAACAATTTCAAAGAAAGTATTTATTTTTTTAATAAATTTCTGAAGAATAGCAAACACAACACAACACTGAGGCTCGAGCTGAGATGCTGCCATGGAAGCTAGCTAGCTAACGTTAGCCTCAACGCCACACTGTCAGGGTGAAAACATGCACAACAACAACTAGAGAAGTTTTTGAGTCATTTCACTGCATTTTACACCAGAATGTATCATTAAAATTGGTTTTAGGTTCAGATTATCATACATTTCCGCATTAATTGGTTTTGTGAAAGCGTAGACGTTTCCGTCCTTCATTTTAGTTTAGTATTTTTCTCCTGCCTGCAGTATATCAACTGATTCACCCTGAATTATCTGTAGCTGCTTTCCTTGAGGGGGATGCGCCGACACCCCTCCGGTTCCCGAGCCGAGGCCATTACCATGAGTGAAGCACTTACTGTAAAAGAGGGGGGAATAAGGCTGGTGGCGAGCGTGGAGCGGGCGAGCGCCGCAGCTGCACCGTCAGCTGTTTCACCTGGTGTGCCGCATCTGAACAGATGACGCCGCCGTTATGAGAGTAATTCCTCATCTGATTTGTGGATCCCGCGCTCGCGCTGGCGTATCGAGGCCTCCGGAGCGTTGCAGTGTCCACCTAGCCGGCAGAAAGCGAGCCCCTGAACCGTGCAGACGTTTACTCAGACAGACAGCAAGGTCAGAGGAGGCCGGTTCCCGAACAGCGCCGCTCCAGAGGAGCCTCACCTTCAGAGTAAACAACTGCTTCTGCCGCTGAGGAGGAGATGATCGCAGGAGCTTTTTATTTCTCTTCACATCAACTGAGCACTGAAGGTGAAACGCCTCATCGCTTTTATTTATCATTTTTAAAGATCAGCTTGATTTGTCAACATTGCAGCATATTTAATATGAAAAATGTGTTTTGAATGAAAGTATTCATAGTTTCACCCTCTAAATATTCTTTTTGTTCAGTCAGATTTTCTTCACAGAGCTCAGTGGGTAAATGATTCTGCTGGGAAAGAGAATCCCCATCATCTGAAACACCTGATACTCTACCACAGTTTTCTGTTTTCACTTGGGAACGTTGTTGTGTAAACGGGGCCGAGGAACAGGTTTAAAGTTTCAACCCTCCCATGATCCGAAGTTAGATGACACAGAAAATAAGATGCATGGAATTAAAGGTCTCTAGATTAATCCCTAATAGTTTGTTGCTGGGGACATGTGAGTGAAAAGAAGCAGAATTCTTTGTATGTATATATGAGTCTGTAGCAATATCACCCTGAAGAACGCAAACCGTGTATTTTAATCAGGAAATCGTCCCATGATCCAATGAGTTCGGAAAACAAAAGTTTCCATTTACCCTCAATTGGCGTCTTGAATTGTTTCACCTCGTCCGGCCTCGTTCTTCACAACCTCAGCAGAAACAGTAAAAAGAAGTCGACTCATTCAAATCAGCCAGAGGACTTATTAACATTTAGATTCCAATTAATTTGTTCTGCACACAAACTGGAAAGTGCGTGGGGACGGAAATCCATCACAGAGTCGTCATGTATCTCAATCGGGAAAAGGAACGTGTGCTTTGAGGAGTATCTGGTTAAGAGTGCAGCTACGCGGTGCTGTGGAGATATTTTCAGCAGCTGGCATCCGGACGAGCCGAGCCAGTGCAGATGGAGCTTCTTGTTGTTCACCAACAATCTGCGCCTCCGTCTCTCGGGAGCGCGAGAGACGAGCGACGGCTTGGCTCCTAATAAAAAGTTCTGCTGGAACCCAGCGAGTGTCACCCTTAATAATCCGCTTTTAATTGCAGGGATTTGGACGGTGCAGTTGGGAATGCTCATGAATATGATTGAAGAGATCTGGATTTAATCTCTTGATTTATTAGAAACCTTAAATTGGCACAGAGTGATCAGAATCAATGTGTGATGTATTTTAACACTCACATTAAAAACAATGAAGTCATTTAGTAATAAATTAAAAGCTTCTTCCTCATCATGTGCGAGCAGTGAAGTGGTGTGATTCCAGGTTGGGAGCGGATGCAGTTTGCATGTTCTTCACGGTGACTGTGGCTTCTCAACGAAGGCAATTTTTGTATTTTCTGATGGAACCAAACAATAGAGGTCAGAGCACACACATTTCACCATCAACAACACTGCTGATTTCTGAGAGAACATGGAGGTATTAATCTCAGTCATCAAGCAGCGGCGCTTTGGCTCAACCTTCATTAAACCATCCCATAATCAAAATAGTCCACCAGAGAATACTGTCCCCCGGAAACAAAGCCTCTTCTTCCAGCCGCTGCACACTTCCATTGTGGGTTAGCTTCTGTTGTGGCTTTTGCAGTTGTGTCGTAGCGCTGACCCTTCTGGGCCTCTGTGAAGTAGAGTTCCACCATTTTGCTTTCAAATGCATCTTCTTCTTCCTCCACTTTACCCTTCAGGTTTGTGTCCACATGTACAGCTCCTCTGTTTGCGTAGTTGAGCTTCACTCTCAGCAATAATATCATAACAGAATGAAGATAAGATGCAAAAACACAAAAATCAGAAAACACAAAACATTAGATTAGTGATTAAAAATGTGCCTATGTTGTGAAATAATGGGATTTATGAATATTAAATCTAGCGCGTTTATAACTGCATTGAACTCAGGAAAAACTGGCTTTAAATAATTGTTATGCAGTTTTTTTGGGGTTTTTTTTCCACTGCCGGTTGTTTCCAATATATTTTCCCCTTCTGATCAGTGCAACAGACATACAGTGAGTGCCTTTAAGTAAGTAACTGAGTGACTTTTACATGAGTTTGTTTTTTCTTGAAATATGTGTAGATATGGGTGGTTTTTTTGGGCAATTTATTGTTCACTTTGAAACTTTCTACCTGTTTTAATAGAATGCCCAGTTTTTATGCATTTTGCTCCATTTTCAGCTGAAATGCACAGTCAGCACTTCCAGCAATTTCATTATTTTCAACAACGACAATAAAGACTTTCCTGATGTTCATCGTACTTCGTGACCAAACCCTCGTTTAAAGTGCAGAAAGATGGAATGAACTGGAGATCTTTCTCTGTGGAGGACGCTCCAGTTCGGCTGCAACAGAAACCAGCTGCGTGAGGATGACCGGAGAGAAAACACCAGTCTGTCATTCACCTTCCTCTGCTTCTGTTTTTTTTTTTTTTTTTTTTTTTTTTCGGATGCATGCTACATTTCAAAATGTTTTCATGGATCTAAGACAAATTATGTAATACAGTGCTGTAAAAATACAGTTTGATATGGACTGATGGAGTTATCAATTGAAGAAATCGACCCTCCTCTGTGCTTGTTGCTGCATCCGTCTAAAGGATGAATGATGCTGATTTCTGTGGGTGAGAGAAACACAAAGCATCAGATGATCAAACAGCTTCAAACCTGCTTCACCGGACAGACCAGGTCACCAGGTCAGGAATGAAACGCTGCTTATTGAAAATTTGCGATCACACCATCTTCCACCTCGTCGACCCTCGACCAGCTTCCCCACCTGTGTTTGGTGAGGAAGGCTCTCCTTGAAACGACGCTCTTTGTTGTCTGCTTTCTTCTTGGTTTTTTTCGGCGGACCTCCTCCAGCTTCTTGGAGGAGTCGTTTAAGACCTTTGAGGAGTTTTTTCCTTTGCAGAAAAGCTGCCGGGTTTGGCTGACTCACCGACTCTGGTTCTTTCTCTCTGACCTGTCTCCTCATCACTGATCTTTCTTTTGAGCCTCACGGTCTCTGGAGAGGCTGAACCAGGCTGAATCGAACTGTGAGATCTGTGAATGAGGACGGCAGCAGGAGAAAAACGACCACGGAGAAACTGAAAACTGACACGAAGATTTAGAATATGTACTTCAAGACATGAAGATGACTAAAAGGCACCAAAGGCTACGATACTGTGAGAGAAAGTAGAAACAAATAAATACAAAGGCTTCCTAATACATTGTATATAGAAAGACAAATCACTACTGTACAAAGACACAACACGAACTCAATGAGACGAAAATCAACTAAAGACATAATCAGCCACAAAAGACAAGAAAACAAGCTCAAAGACATAAAAACGGACAGAGATACATAAAGCCTGTGTAAACTTGGGACTTCGATGACAATAATGTGACAGCAATTGTTCAGAAAGCATGACAAAGAAATTTAACAGCTACCAAAAAAAAGAGGCAGAATGTTCAGTGAAGCTTAGCAAAATATTGTTCTGAAAGAAAACATTAAAATGAATCTGCAGCAGATTAATTAACATTTAGATTAAAACTGTTTGTTATGGCACCGTTTTATGATTGGAAAAAGAAGGAAACACTGATTTTACATTTTGTAAATATAGCTGCAAAACATAAAGAAAACACTTGAATACAGAAGGAATCTGTTTTTAACGATTTGAATTTACCGATAAATATATATCAATATGCACATGTCCAGACGCTTTACATGGTTCTATTAGAAAAACAGGAAACACTGAAACAGAGGAACATCATGAAAACAAGTTAGTAATAAATTAACTCACAGTTCTGGGATTAAAGATCAGCAGCTTTACAGAGTTATATGGGGTCAACGTTTCCTCATGCATTGATAAGAATCAGCTGAATTGAGAATAATATGGATGTGAACGAACTTAGAGGTCCTGTTTACCTGACATTTTCAACAACAACAACAACAAACTTTCATACCGTGCGTTCACATGGGACGTTTTATTCCTCTATAAATCTGAATAAAGTCTAATTTCACTCTAAATTCACCATGTAAACGCCTGAAAACTTTATTCTGTGTTAAGTTTAAATCCAAATAGACCGGCGGGTTTATTCCCCTTTGGAAACAGAATTATTTGCTGACTAGGCGAATTCATTCTGGTCATTCTGCTCCGTCGTGATGACGCAATTTTCCAAGATGGCGGCCCGCAGTCCGTGTTTCGACTCGTATGGAGACGTCAGTACGTCACGGCTGCCCCCTGTCCAATCAGAACGCTTTACAGAGCCCGGCGTGAGAGAGCATTTAATTCCAAACACCAAGCTCATGAATATAATTCTGAATTACTTAATTCAGAATTAACCAATTCCGAATTAAAAACACCATGTAACCACACTGTTGTCAGTACATGGCAGTGCTGCTCTTAGCTCCTGAAAACACAGGTTTAAAAAAGAAAACAGCTCATTCTTCATAACATGATCAGTACGCCAAACATATATGTATACACACACACACCAATATGAAGCGTAAATAGCAGCTGTAATGACGTTAAATCCTTAAAGGTGGGCAGAGCTCCCCTCTTCTCCTCTCCAGACTCAACATCCCGGCTGTGTGATGCTGCTGGACTCTTTCAAAAAGCCTTTTCTTTTCTTTATATGACATTTGGTGTCCTTTTTATGGCAGACCGTATCATTCCGGCGCCAAATAAAATCCCGAAAAGAAGCATCTACTGGAGAGAGAGAGAGAGAGAGAGAGAGAGAGATCATCCTTCTGATCCTCATAATCTGTCCAAATCCCCGGGGACAATGCCTCTCCATTATGGAAATAGAAAACATGAACATTACAAGTTTTATCCTCGGGGGCTTCCTGCTCCTCCTAAATCCTCATTTCTTTTTTATTTATTTTATTTGATCACATCTAACAGTTTTCATATTTCTGTTACTTTATGTGTTTATGAGCACTTAATGAAACGTGTCGTGAGAACAGTCCCGCCACAGGTTTCAGCTGCGATGACGCCAGTTTGCTCCCTAATGGGCTGGGCGGGGCGGGGCGGGGCGGGGCGGGGCGTGCTGGGTGGGGCTGGGTGGGGCTGGGCGGAGCTTGGCGGGGCGGGGCAGATCTGGGCCGGTGAATTATGGACTGCAAAACGACCCGTCTCCAGCGACGCTGGCCGGTAACTCGCCGCAATCCTTCGCAGAGGGATGAGGCTCAAATAGACTCCTCATGTCGTCACCGACTCCCCTCGCTCTCCCCCTGCCCTGCGCATGTCATTTCACCGCCTCTCGCTGTGACCCTCCACCCCTCCACCCAGACGGAGGAAGAATAAAAAACATCTTGTCTTTAGCAGTACACTTCATTTAGACGCTTGCAAATTCTATTAAGGCGATCTCATGTGCAGAGTTGCTGCAGGGGAGAAGAGGGGGGAGGTCTGCTGAATGGGTGGGGGTGGGGGGTGGAGGTGGAGGTGGGGGGTGGGGGTGGGGGGTGGGGGTGTACAAGCCCTAACACTAATAAACGAGCTGGACTTTGCCTCCCCTGCCTGCTGAAATGGGAGGGAGAAGAAGAAGCCGAGTAATTGGAAAATATCCCTTCCTCCCATTCCAGAAAACCCCTTTACACACACACACACACACACACACACACACACACACGCATACACACACACACACCATCTCAGTGGCCAAACACACCTCGCCCTGTCCTGCACAGCCACCACGTCTTCATTCGACCGTTTAGGAAAATGCATAAAACTCGGCCATTACTTTGATTCCTGCTGCAGTAGTTATTTCTGCAAGGTTAATAAAAGGACAGAAAAAGGAGACGAGGGATCCGATCAGAGGCTTTCTTACTCCTGGTTACAGTCCAGGAGAACTTCATCCGCTCTGGGTGTCATACGTTGCTTTTCCTGTGTGCACGGTGTGTGTTACTGTTCTGAAATTCAGTAACAACTCTAACACATATGGTCTTTTTTTTATTTTTAAACCTTTCAAGGGTTTTCAATTCTTTTTTAAACTCCTCAACCTTCTGTGGCATCACTTTGTTTCAGGACTTTAGTGCCTATTTTAATGTTCTCAGGTGAAAACAGAAAGTTGAAACAGGTGTCAAAGCCACTAAAAATGCAACTTTTTGAAAACACTAAGTTAAATGCTACTTTTCTGAAATGCTGCAACTGCTCATGGACACCACAGCTGTGGTAAATATTCCTCATTTAGAGGACTCTGAAGTATTTCATTGTACAGACGAAAGAGTCACTATCGAAAATGATCCCATTTGAAGCATGATGCGGTGAAACCCTCTATAGTTTCTTTTAATAGCGAACATGAATCCACAGCGTGCTGGACTAAAAGGAAAGAGTCGCTCATGTTTTCTACACGAACGGAAGAAAACCGTAACCGCTGATCCACGCTGGAGGAATCACAGCGGCGGAGCATCTCGCCGCTCTCGTGTGAACGTGTGACTCCGGCTTTCATTATTAATGAATCTGACATGATAACAGCAGAAGCAGTGCAGCGCGTTGGCAGCCTGGCGGCCCCTCCGAAGCCTCTCCACGCCGTCATTATATTGGAATTGAAAACACATGCTTCTGTCAGGGCTCCGCTGAACTTAACGCGAGTGAAGCAGCCCCAAATCATTCCCTTTTATCTCAAGTGGCTGAACCCGCTGTTGAACTTGTCATCTCATGAATTAGTCAGCCCTCAGTGTTTCTGTAATTGAGCCGCAGACGTGCTTTTCAAATGAGGAGATTACAGTGTTTTGTTTGTAGTGAGCGCAGAACTGACAGCAGCTTCAGTTGTTGTTTTAGTAGGTCGACCATCATCCTCAATATTCCCAGTTGTCATTCAAGGAACTTATCAGCAGCTTTTTTTTTTCTTTTTTTTTCCATTATTTCAGCTTCACATCACTCGAGATAAACACAGCAGTATCTTCTGCTTCCATCTCCTTTTTTTCTCGTCTTTCCACGAGGTTATATTTGGAAGTGATTTTAGTTTATTTGCACAGAAGACAGATATAGACAATTACAGTAGCAGAGGCCGGGAGAAAAACTCTGGCGTCTAACGGCTTAAGTGCATCAGCTCATCCACCGAAATACACAATACACAAGAGACGCATCTTCTCCCGGTGATAAAACGCCCCAAAAGGTCATCCTCGGCATTGGAAATGAGGGCGAGTTCACAGAGAGGCCTTCGGTACGAGCGAGATCAGACCCCTGCGCCGCCGCCGCCAGGCTGACTGGACGTCGGTTTGTTTGTTTGTCGGCTTCTTCAGGAGGCTCGGCGTTACTCAGAACACAGACGATGTGACAGTGATCCAGAAGCAGGACCCTGAAAGTCAAGCAGACAGACAGAAAATGGACATTGAATACCTGCAGACACACACTGTTCTTTCACAACCAGCAGTTCGGTGTTGGACGTGCGCTCAAGAAGAGTCACATCAAAAAAGTAGAAAAGAACTTCTGATGCTGACAGCAGTTGGGAAGGATTTCTCTCTCAGCCTTTCTGGCTGGTTTTGGTCCACGGGCCTGATGTTTGACACCCTTAATTTAGCCAGATCAGTCAACGTTTTGTACTTTCAGTGATTCCTAAAACAAGTCAGGGTGATTTCGTAGAAACAGGCATCGGGACATTTCACTGTATTTTGTACCAGAATGATTCAATAAAATTGACTTTGTGCTGAGATTTTAGTCCATTTCTGTAGGAATTGCTTGGTCTTGAGAAAACATGGAGATTGTTATCACATAATCTCTGCACTCCCAGAGAAAAATTCAACATTTAAATGTTATTCTGACACTATCTTACCGCTCAGGATGAAATCGGGCTATTACAATAAATGGAATTCAAAAGAGAGATGAGCTTGTATCAGTCACAGCCAGTTCCCTGAAGCCTCGTGTATCAGTAGTCATGGTTTTTACTGACAACTGGTTGAAATAGCTGTGAGTTATATAAATACACTGACCAGGACAATAAATTAGCAGATATAGACACATGTTCTCCCTGAGTCTGCCTGAGCTTTCCCCGTAACTGAAAGATAAGCTTGTTAGGTTGAACTGCAGACTCTGAACTGCTGCAGTGAGCGTTGTTTAGCCTGTGATTAACTGATGACCTGGGGGGTGGCGGGGGGGGTCACTGCTCAACATCGGAGCAGTAATCACAGAACGCAGCGAGGCACAGTTATGGCAAACAGGATTTATGTGTTTTTTTCATTGTGAAAAGCCTCAATCTCAGGCTTCAGCGTAGTTCCTGGAAAGTTGTTCTAATATGTGAAATAATCCATATATCATTCAGTAAAGGCACAATATCAGCCTTTCAGCTTAAGACATTCTGTTTATGAATTCAGAGTTGTCATTGACTTCTCACACTCCGTCTCTGTTGATCCAGAGGTGATCTTGCTTTCTCCGAACATATTTTCATGTGATCGTGGTCCCGGGTGGTTTTCGGAACTCTTTGAAGAGCGCGTCCGCTCCTGGTTCCCCTGCCGGTTCATGCGGGTCTGATCCAAACCCCCGAACAGTCCGCAGTGACGGATGGAGCGAGTCGGCTGAAGAACCGCGAGCCGAGAGGGTTTTGACAGGAGCCATATATTAAGAGCGGAGAGGCTTTTCAGTCCAGGCTGCCATCATTACAGGTACAAGCCTCACTCATCCAGATCTCACGATCCATCAGCCGGGCTGGAGAACAGTTTCATCTTCCCGGGGAAACCGCCGCCGCCGCCGCCGCCTCCTGCTTTAATCTGACAGCGGAGACGCATCGACACTATTCATAATTTAGGTCAGCTCTTCAGCGGGAGGTTGTGTGGCACAATTTAGCAGTGAATATGTCACGCGCTTGTCATGTATTACGTGCACTTTAAGGGCATTAACCACTTGTAAGGCCTTCAGGGACAAGTCATTAGTGATGAATATTAAAGCTCCCACACACACACACACACACCGCTCCAGACACTGAAGTCCCCCACTATACCTTTTGTTGAGGAGCATCAACAAATCATATTTGCCAGGAGAGCATAGCATGAGAGAGCAAAGTGAGGGGCATCCATAACGCTTTATCTCACTCCACACGGCTGCAATGGGGAATATCTAAGTACAGACTATTGTTCTGCACTCTGTGTACCTGTAATAAGGGCTATTATGGGGCCAGTCGGCAGACCCGGGGAGGCAGAGGGAAGAAAACCACAATTTGAGAATCTCTTTGTTCCCGTCAGCAATACACCTTCAGTGGTGTCATTACATCCCTCTCGAGTCTCTCTTCCGACAATGAGAAACGAGAACGATGTGGATGTACAAATAAGATAAAGGCAACAGGCAGGTGCGATTATATGAGGATGCATACGTCTCTGTTTTGTGAATCAGGTTCTCTTAATTGCCACCATCTGCTGTCTGAAAGGGAAAAGAGGGAATGAAATGTTGCTTTCTGACTCTGCAATTAAAGATAAATAAGCGCTGTAACAGAAGAGGAATGCTTTATGTCACAGAAGTGGCAGAATAGTCGGGTTTTTATAGCTTTTCACGCTTGCGTTGCTGTAATACCTGCACTGTGAGAGAAATCTGATGATCTCAGGGAAAAGAGCCACAGAGTCTGTTGGCTCGTACAGAGCGGCTTCTTACTCTTTGTCATTTATTTCAAGTTAAAGAAAAAAGAGCCTCTCTGGTGTTCTTGTTCATTTTTCTTCAGCAGTTTTTGTTTTCCTTGGTGGAAAGTCTGCTTATTCACCTGCAGTCCAGCTACAAATGGAGGTCAGAGGATCAGAATTACAGCTCTTTGGAAAGGCTACCCCTGGAAAAGATTAGCTGTGACCCTGTTTTGTAAAGTGAAGGTGCAAAGCCACAATCAGCAGCGCTCTTTATGTGCTCCGTGACCCGACAGCTCTGTTTTCATCACTCCATGAGGCTGAGGCTCAAATTCTTGTGCTCCTTTTGTCGTCGATACAGTGGTGCCATTGCCAGTTTATCGATCCTGGAATCCCCACGTCCGCACTGCGCCGTGACAGTGAGAGGAGGAGGCAGGCAAAGTTTGGCCAGAGGTGTAATTAAAGTTGATTACAGTCGAGGCAGAGAGGAGGTGAGAGCGGCGCATTTGTCTTCCCCGCCTAATGAGCGCGGGGCCGGGAGAGCCGGACGAGCCGCCTCGCCGTCGCCGCCACGCCACTCTGTCAGGAGGACGCTCCTCCCAGAAGGCCGAGGCAGGGCCAAGTGCACGTGTGTGACTGAAGCTGGGCATCAGTCTTCCGGGCCTGTGAGGGCTGCGATCCGCTGGGCGACTGGAGGTGCTGCGGCTCGCTCCACTCAGCCTCGGCATCATTAAAACAGGCTAAAAATACGCAGCCCACCCATCGGCCCCCCGTCTCCGCTGACATTCCCCGACTCCCGCTCACCAGACGTGTGACATTATTATTATTATTTTTAACTCCCTTTTATTAAAGAGGAAAATTGATCACAATGACAATATAGCTGCAACCAAACCTCCCAGTGCACAAATTGACCTGATCACAGCGTTGTTATTAAAGCGTCTCCCCGAGGCGTTCGCCCACCGAGACGTCGATGCGTGTCGGCGTAATGCTGCCGTGACTGGTAAAGCACGGCCAGCGCGGTAGAGATTATGAAACTGCAGGCTGCTCATGACGTTGGAATCGATCGTTGGTTGATTTGTCGGTGTATTAATTAGGTCAGTGCATCTGCATCCATCCTCTGCTGGACCCGGTTCACCAGAGTTCAGCCCAGTGCAGGGAACGTTCAGCCGCCAGAGAACCTCCAGCACGTGTGTCTGACCTGCGGGACACACACACACACACACACACACACACACACACACACGCAAAACTTTAATATTTCACCACAACAGTGCTGAGAGCCACTGAAAACACAACTTTTCTGAAACGTTGCTACTGAGCATGTGCACCACGGCTGCCGTGAGTAGTTCTTCTGCACATGCTCAGTAAATGGACAATAACGCCGTTTTCCTCCAGAGTGTCATGACTCCCGGTCCACATTCTCCTGGATTTGGTAGTTTTAGATTTGAGAGTCAACGTAGCAATTTGACTTCGTCGTCCATCCAGACTAATGTCCGTGTTCTCGCCACTGTGATGCCTTCAATGATTTCATTTAAAATATAAACAAAAAAAACAACAATAATAGCCTCCAGCGTTTCTACCGTTTCAGTGTAAGCAGACATTGTTTCAAAGAAGCCACCATGTAAAGGCGAAACCTTTCTGAAATGAAAACACAAACTGATGTGTCTTCATCCAGCTGTCCTTATCTTGTACATGCTTTATCTAGAGAAAGCTGCTGCCATGTAACAAAAAAAACATGGATTTGTCCACATGACTCCATCCTTTGTGTTTTCAAAACTCTGCACGCTGAATGAGTTTGTCGCCTTTCGAATCAGAGCAAAGCGACCTCTTCCATGAGAGCAGAGGTGTGAATAGGTTTTTTTTTTTTTTTTTCCCCCTTGCATGTAATGCTTTGTATGGATTTTAAATAAAGGCAGTCTTACATAATCATGTTTTGGTCTCAAGGGCTTTACGATATCAATACAACGTATCGTACAGAGCATAATGAATCCCTTCCCAGTAACGCATTGAGCAGGCGCAACGGAGCAAACATACCTGCTTTTTTTCTTTTTTTTTAACCTGCATTGTAATATAGTAGGCAGTGTAAAGGCAAGGCCCTTAATCCCGCGGCCCACAGGTACAACAGTAATCCTCTGCCTGCCGGAGCCAGCTCCACCAAGGTAAACTGCTTGGTGTGAAACGTCGACTGAAAATATGCTTTCTTCCCTCTTTATTATTCATTGCTGCAGCAGGCTAAGGTCAGACTTGTTTGTTGGGCGGAGAGATGAGTTAGTTGGCCCTCGGGTGTCCCTGAAGCGAAAAGCTTACAGTCACTTTCATGAGCCAAATGATAATGTGACACCTGAGCTGCAGCGTCTATTCTACATGAAGAGAAGTATTTTATCCGCGAGTGGAAGTTTAGAAACCATTTTGATAGCATGAGGACACAGGATGTGAAGTAAAGGCTGGATGTAGTTGCGTATTCTTTTTCAATTGTTGGTTTTTGTTGGAAGAAACGTAAAGAATTTGTTTGTAGCATCGACTCAGAAAGTCTCAACCTCTGATTCTGGTTCTGCAGAACCCTACCACGACTGTTTTCATTTGAGCCTTATGAATAAAAACAGACTGAACTAATCCTCTACGCTCTGCTTTATTCCACCAGGTGGTTTATTCTTAAATGCCAGATTCCCTGCAGGTTTCCACACTGTGAGATATTATTGTTTACAGCTGCTTAAATCCATTAAAAAAGAACAAGTGTAATATTGAGTCCGTCTTCATATTTTGGTCTGCATCTGTTTTGCATTGAAACTTTATCTTACAACACATTAACCACTCAATATGTTGTAAAATAATTATAGTTGCAGGGATGCCAGGATAAGATAAGACTGTGACTGTGCAGTAGTTTGAATTATTTATTAGCATATACATGAGTGAAGCACTGACATTTATTCCTGAGGTACAGTTAAATGTCTGTATGAGCAAACTTTATGTCTTACTTCACACCCATCTCAACTTGATGCCACAAATATAGTCTTTCTTATGCTTTAAAATTATTTTCTGATAGTAATCTTTTTTTTTGGAATTTAAACTTGACAAAAACATCCTTGAACTATGTGCAAAAGTTCTTATAATAAGCCAATGCTAAAACTTTTAATTGTTGACTATGAAGAAATATGATCAGAAGTGCTGTCTGGCTAGAAGATAGGATCATTTTTCTTAATTTTGCCAGTTCTTTAAAATGATTAGAATTAAAGATTTAATAATGAGAAATTACATCTGTAGATCTTTTGTTTATAGAGCAATTAAAACATCGATTACAAATAACTTTTTTCCCCTAATTGAACAGGAATAGGATGACTGTGGCTCCAGAGAATCTGTAACTTTGTCGATGTATAGAGTGTACAGTAATTTGAATAATTTATCGGCACATCTGTGCGTAAAAGCTCCGAAAGACGGCGGAGATCCATTCCTGCGGATGAGTGAAATGTCTGGATGATCGGGGGAATCTCTGCGTGCTTCATTTCCCCCCCTGCTCTGTGTGTTTTTCTGTGCGTGCGCGCGGTGATCCTGGCGGAGCACGGAGCGTCCACGCGCTGCACTATTTCCGCCGAGGAGGGAGCGCGCAGCCTGCAAAGCGGCACTGCGGCAGCGCCGTATCACTGCGCCCCGCTACCGGTCTCCCTTCTCCGGGATCCTGAAGCTCGGATCTGGGGAAGAGGAGGAGGAGGAGGAGGAGGAGAGACACTATTGCCGTTTCTTTTTCCCTCTCCCTTTTGCGGGATTTATTCTGTCAGCTCCAGATCTTTGCGCGCTTTGTGTTTTTTAAGTGATCGAAGGCCTTCAACTTGCCCGGACGGTCCCTGCCCACTCGCAAGGGTTTGCATTTCTTGGTTTTGCATGACGTGTCTTGGAGCAGGAGAGAGAGAGAGAGAGGAAGGGAGAGAGAGAGAGAGAGAGGGAGAGAGAGAGGCAGAGAGAGAGAGAGACTGGCTTTTGTTGTGTGTCTTCTAGTGGAAAATGAAGCTGGGAGAGCCGGAGCAGGAGGCAGAGGAGCAGCAGTCCGCTTCTCCTCCTGCTCCTCCTCCTCCTCCTCCTGCTGGATTACTGAGCTCTGATCTGGACTGACAGCACAGACAGACAAAAAGAGGAAAGACTCTCCTCCAACAACACAGTTTGTTCCAATCAGATAGATCTATTTTCTGTTTTCTGCATGTGTTGGCATCAGGTTAAATGCATAAGATTTATTATGGGGAAGGGGAATTTGGGTGGTGTTGTTGGTGGTGGGGTGTTAGAAAGCATCTGCACGGAGGGAATTTATCTTGTTAGATTGAGAATCCATTAAAAAAAAAATGTGCATGCTTCTAACAAATGTGACTTTGCAGGAGTGCATGCATCCTGCAGAATCCAGATGAGCTGCATGACATGACAGCCTGTGTGTCCAAGGAGACAATGTAAAGTTGAACATGGTGGTTGACTGTGACAGATTGGTGATGCAGGAAGAGGTGTGATGCCTTCCCTCTTTCCACTGTCCTCCATCATTTATTTCTGAATATTCCAGCTTGCAAATTGTTGATTTACTTGTGGGGCTTGTACAGCGTGTATTCTGTGATGTAAACCATAAATGTTGTAATGTTGGACACTGGGGAGTCAGATGTTGGGGGACTTTCGGTGGCTTTGAGGCCTGGTCTGCAGGATGTCCAAAGTGAGACTGCAAGCTGTTGAATGTGTGCAGATACCATCAGTGTCAGACCGTAAAGGTACGACCGTGCAGGGTGGCATGAGTCCAGGATCGAGGCATTCCTTGGTTTTGTTAAAGGAAAAAACCTTCTTTGGTTCACGAGACGTGTTCTGTTGGAAAACATGAGTGAGATGTTCAGTTCAAGGTGATGTCTGGAAAGAAACGGGTTGTCAGGAAGTGTGAGCTAATTGGAGTGATTTTAATGGATGTTGACAAGTCAGAGTTGCTTTTCCAAGAGGAGCCTTTAAGTCACTTTTCATATATCTAATCAGTCATAGACAGCTGATGTTCAACTGTTACGCATTTTTGCATGAAATAAGCAGATGAGCAACAACGCATGGATTGAACTGTGGGGCGTTATTTAATCCACCTTAGTTCAAAACGTACTGTGTGCCATCTATACACTGTCACATGCACGATTTCTGCTACTTATGATTGGTCACGTCTACAACTAGTTGCTGTTAAGAGCCTTAGCTCGCAGCAAATTAAAAGAAAATATGTTGTATTATTTATTCATGGAATCGAATCATTAAAAACACAGTTTAGGTTGCGAGCTTGGCAGAGCTGGAGACACTAGTAAAAGGGCACTTACAACACATAATCGTCTCATCCCGGGGCATAATGACCTGGCAGGGTAAGAAAGCACAGTGTACTCAGCAGATGCCACCTGCGTTATGGGGAACACCTTCTGCATACCATGCAGCACCTTTTGGAAAATGGCTCATTGACTAAATGCACTGTTGAATTTGCTGAGTGAACATGTTGCAAATGCATGCTCTCTCTCTCTCTCTCTTTCTCTCTCCCTCTCTCTCTCTCTCTGTGTCTCTCCATCTTTATTTTTGCAGGAGGGTGGCTTTGCTGACCTCGGGTAAGAGGAGTCGGTTCCAGGTGAAGGAAGATGTGGCGCCACCTGCTCGACTCGCCATGGCAGGATGTGTTCACTGAGCAGACATTTGCCTTAACTTGAAAAGCCCTTCCTCTGGCGGAATCGACAGCTTGGCGATAACGCGTTTAATAGATCGTTTCACACCTCCATCTGAGGATTTGATGGACCGCCTTTTGGGGATCTTTGTGTGGAGCCTGGCTTGGTTCAGGGACTAGATGAAAAGGCTTCATCTGTTGGATGCTACATGATCACGCTGGATCGTACACAGTGGTAACTTCCGTGTGGATATTGTGGAGATATCCGGCAAGTGGAGGCCGAGCGGCGCCGGTGTCTTTTGAAGAGTTTTTGATTCCCCCGTGAGAAGAGGGTTTATCTGGATATTTCCCATGAAGGACATGGATGGTCCTCGGTCGAGTGGCCTGCGGAAGAAGAGGAAGTCAAGGTCGGAGAGGGATCGGGAAAGGAGATCAAATGGGATAAGGAACAACCACGTCAAGGGCTCCGTGTTTCGCTTCTCCTCCGACTCGGAGCGGGAGGGCGACAGGGAGCCCTCTTCGTCCCGCCCTCGGCCCCCTCGGAGGAAGCGGAAGGAGTCCACTTCTGCCGAGGAGGACATCATCGACGGGTTCTCCATCACGGGCTTCGTGACCCTGGAGGCTCTGGAGGTGAGTGGCTCTTTCGCCCTCGTTTGTCTCTGCTGCTGCTGAGAAATGTGCCTTTTGTAGCCGGGCAGGCTCGGCCTCTTGGCTCCCGCCGGCGCGTTTGGCTGCGGTTTCAGCTGGTGTTCAACAGATGTAGCTTTAAATGCGGAGCTGTAGCCAGAGATTACTATCTGTGTCACCGAGGAGCTGCTGCTGTTGAGTGTTTTCACAAAAAGTTTTCCTGCAGAGCCGTGCACCAGATGAGCGATGTTGGGTCTGGTTATTGTGGATGTTTGTGCCCTTGTACACTTTGGAGCGAGGAAGCAATTTGATCCATGTTACTCCGGTTTATTCAGAGTGGGAGTAATTTATTGTGTGCCGGCTATCCATTTTCCTTGGAATGCAAACCGAGCGCAGGCTGCCTTCCAATGATATACGTCTGAATTATGACTGAAACGACCAAGCATTTCACTTTGATGGCTCTGTATTTCCTGGAAATGTAACACACAGATGTGGAAGGTGGTGTAAATTTACGGGTTGTCGGTGGTCTCATTTGAGGTTGGGTTGAAGCTAAACTCACAGTCTTCCACGGTTATTTGCTCTTACAGTGTAAGACAATTAAAGCCCTACTTGTACATTCCCGCAACTGTTGTTAATCTGCCTTTAATCTGGCGGCAGAGATTTGTGTTTGGGTGCGTGCAGCGCTCGCCCTGATCTTGTTTCAGCAGTAAGTGGAAGCAGTTTTGTCTTTGCAAGGTCAGACTCGGGGGTGTCCCGGTGTAACGGCGCTTGACTTGCTCTTTCTAATGCATTCAGTGCGATACCAATCTTTGGTTTGACGTGTCGACTCCCATCAAGGATGTGTGCCGCAACACTTGTCCTCAGTGCATCCTTTTGTGCGTCGGAGCCACACTTTGCACAGCTCGAGAGCGGCTTTCTGTCTTGATTCTCCGTCTCTCTATTCTGAGGCGCTCTATTGAACAGTGTGTCTCTGCGTCCTTTTCTTCCTGCTCCTTGTTCTGCTCGACCTTCTCTCAGTTGTTCTTTTCATTTCTGTCTCCAGCTGGTGCCGGCTCGAGCTCTGCTATTTACCATAGGAGTGCTTAGTAAAGGGATGAAGAATCTCATTGATCACACAAGGGAAAAAAAATAGACTTTTCTTGGATGGTTTTGCGCTCGCTCTAGTGTTTGTCCATATTCTATATTTCACATTTTAACCACTACTCTTTAGAAATCTGTCACACTAATCACAGTTTTCACATTTTGGTGACTTGTCGGCCCAGATTGGAGCCTGTTATAGGCTGTTTCTGCCCCACTGGCCTGATGTAAGACACTTTGAGAAGTTTTAAGTGAAAATAACGCTATCTGGTTCTACCAGATCACTCCATGCATATATAACATTGTTTGAACCTTTCTGTTGATAAATGCAGATCAAATTTAGTGGCTCATCTAGTTTAAAGTTGCACTGACTTCTATTAAGTCTGATTATATTTAGTGTGTGTTTTGTGTTTGTGTGTGCGCACCATGCTAATTCATACATGCATGCAGCGAGAAAGTGTCAGAGTTCATTAATGCAGCACGATGTCGCAGGTCGGAGACGGCGCGGCGCACGTTAACACCTCCCCGAGAGCTTTCTGAGTAACAGCTTCTGCAACACCACCTTCCTAATGTAAGGATTTCTGCACACAGCTGTGTACGCTAAAGGAAATATCTAATTCCTGTTTATACAGCAGTTTTTCTAGCGTTGTAACTTCTGCAGTCCTATTTTTTTTTCTGAGTTTGAGGAGAGAAGTATATGAGGATTCATATTGAAAAAATATTCACATTTTATTCACTTTTGACAAAACCTATTGTAATATTTGACTTTGCTTTTCCTATACATGGTAATGCTTTTCAAAATGACTCTTAAATTGTGGTCTGAAAGTATTAAAACTGGGTGAAACTGCTGAATCTACTAAGAATGGTTTGAAAAGGCTTCACTGGGTGGAATGGCTCAAACAGCTGAAAATGGATAAAGGGAGTGGAAAAGCATCGGAAAACAGACAAAATGTCAAAAAAGAGTCAGTAAAACAGCTGAGGTGGCTAAAAAGGCTAAAAGCAGCTGAGCTCAAGCAACTGGAAAAGATGAACAGAAAGAGACAAGCGAAATGGCAAAAACAGCTAAACTGGCTGTAAAAAGTCAACTGTTTTAAAGTGTATTCATAAAAAAAAAAAGCCATTAGCCGTGTTTGTGTATACACAAACATTCTGGAATATTATAGATTTAATTAAACTTAAATTTGAGTCGAAATGATCTCTTTCAGTCATAAAGTTTGAGGTCCTCTCTCCTCGGACCACATTCAGACCCTCTAGCGGGCTGGTTTTGGTCCGCGGGGCTCCTGTTTGATCCCCTTAATGTTAACTTTGTCTGTCCGTCTCGCTTGACTTCAGCACTCAGTCTGTGAAGCTCGGTACATTTGATTCTCACTTCATCACTTCGTGCTCAAAACCCGACATTGAAGCGTGTGAATCTGGAACGAAGCGGCTAATGAATTTCCCTCAGAGCCGGGACGAGAGCGCCTTTGACCCCGCTCGCCTGGAAGGTCAGCGCTGCATGTTTAGATCAAATCTCCAAGATGTAGGTGTGGAGTCATGCTTCCTCAGTGAAGGGCCGCTTGACTCTCTCCACTCAGGGCTGTTCACAGGTCGGTGAAAGAAGAGCTGTATTTTACAGGGGGGCAGACTTCCTGTCAGGGCCGAGGGCGACTCGGGGGAATCCTGACACGGACAGCAGGCCGAAGGGTCTGCCAGGTCACATCAAGGTTAAATCCTCCGAAAACGAGCTTATTGTATTTCAGTGGCTCTGATTTTAAGCATTTCTTCTGCTTTGTCGTGTCTTTATGTGCTGTTGAGTTTACCTCTCGGCGTGCGACGCAGCGCCTTGCCGGCTGGATAAATGGAGGTGTGCACGGGCATCTCTTCTTTCTGTCTGGCTAAAGTTAAATTCTGATGAGTTCAGACCTCTGGAGGTATACGCCGGTGCTCTCCATCTGTCACCGCCAAGCTCCCAGGCCTGCCCTCCCTGTGCACGCTCATATCTTAGCTGTGCACTTTCTCCGGCGCTCTCCGAGCTAAAGCTTGTATTACGAGGCTCTTGAGACACTCAACTTGTTTTTAGTAGACGCTGTTTGTTGTCTTGTTCGCTGGCTTTATTTGTTGGTTTTGCATTTTCTCATCTTTTTTTTTTTCTCCCCCAGTCTTGTCCCAGTTCCATACAAAGCACATCTCAGACCTGTTTAGTCGATTGTTTAAGAAAACATGGAATAAATCAGAAGATCAAAAAGCCAATATGAAAATAAATGACTGACGAAATGGAAAAAGCATCCGTGCTTCATCCATATTATCAGCTGTTCGGGCCGCGGCGGTCCTCTGGGAGGGCTGTGTGTGTTTGTGGTGCATGTTAAAGAGTTAGATAGCGGCGTGCATGCTGGGGATGAGGCTGAAGACTCGGCTGTGCAGAGAGCTGGATGCCGGATCTCTGCAGAGCGGCAGGAGCTGTGTGGTTCCAACGATCAGTCCGGCTCACTTCGGTTTGGTTCGGAGCGAACCGGTTAAATGTAGCGTCGTTATTTTATTTTTGTTTTGGATCCTATTTCAGGTGAAACTGTCTCGGTTTTTTTCATATTTCATTTCAGAAAAGTTTTGCGTTTCCACTGCAACGTTTTGAAAACGATGTCAGAAATGTGTTTTTTATGTTGGGCCATGAGTGGGTGCTGTTGTCTGTTTTGTAGTGAAACCACACACACACACACACACACACATATGTACAGAAAACTATATGGTGTGCATTTGCATTATCAGCGCTTCAGAAAAGTAACGTTTTCTCCCGTTTATACAGAGCCGGACTCCTCACTGTGGGGTCCACACTCCCTAAAGAAATGATGAAAGTTTCCTATTTTCACTTGAAAACACTGTCATGTAAACACCTGGGAGTTTAGTCCAACTAAGTACAAAAACATCTTTTCTAAAATACGGTGAAGTAATTATTAAAACATAGATGCTTTTCCAAATTAGTAATTACCCATAGTATGGCTTTAATGCTAATGCTGCTCTGCTAGCTGTTTTAAAAAATAATCTTTTCTGCTACATCACTGACTTCCTCACTCAAGTCTTTTATTAAAACAGAGCAACAACAGCACTGGTTTTTATTGAGGGATTGATGTTTTCGTTGTAATTTTCACACTTTTCTTTAAAATCCCAGAACGGCCCCTCAGGCAGACGTGTCTTGTCCCACACACACACACACACACACACACACACACACAGGCTTTATGTTTGAGCCCTGCTGTAGAGAGCAGGAGAAGTGGTCAAAGTGATGGCGATGAACACCAGCTAAACTCTCCTTACCATGCCAGGCTTCTTGGATGTGAAGAATTGGCCATCAGCCAGAAGAAGCACACAATAAAAGAAAATAAAAGTTCATCAGGGTTATTTTGTGTTCTGGTTCTGACAAGTCTGTTTAGTTAGTAGGACACGTGCAATTAAATTGACAGCAAAAAAAACATCTCATCTGTTTTGAGTGTGAAGATGAAATAGTTCCTCTTGACAAAAGCTAAATTTGATTCAAAATCTTTAGAGCATTAAAAAAAAAAAAAAAAAGGGATGGAGTGGATTTTTTAAATCCCGCTGGTTTGTTTTTACTGATTGGGGAAAAAAAAAACATTTTCAGGTGAGCCTGTTTTTGTGTTTTAGTGATAAAATCCAATTATCTCAGATTTAAACATATCTTACGCATTGATGGCGAATTAGTGGTTTGATTGTTATTATTGTAATGAAGCCATAATGAGCTCACACTCATCCTGAGTGAGCTACAATCCCCTAAATTACACTTTTCATTATGTCTAATGTCTCAAAAGCGTCTTGTGCTAATTTTTCCAGAGAAAATAAAACTCTTCTCTTTTTTTTTTTTTTTTTTTCCTTGAAATTGACCGTGAAATTTCAAAGGCATATTGTGGAGTGTTTATTCACCGCGCTGAGATCAAAGTGTCGGGACAGCAGCAGCTGTCTTTCTCAAGGAGCCGCTTCGGAGACAGATTTATACCCAGAGAGGCCCGAGCGGCAACCTATTACGGCACTTGAAGAAATTACTAAATTATTGAGTGGCTGCTACTCTGAAACCTTTGCCGTGTTTCTCCTGTTCCACTTGAAAGGGGTCCCTAACCTCCGCCTGGCCCCATTGACCAGAAATATCGCCTTGCTTGACCCACTGTGACGTTATTTCCACCTAATTTATGCTCGGTCACGACTGCATGTTTGGATAAATTGTCTTTATGTGGAGTCGCTCTCCTGTCCAGACGTGAACTTTATATCTTCGGTTTCATGTCTGAACTTTAAGGAGTCGGGGGGTGAACAGCAGTCTATTACATGACTGGCTGCTCCTGATAATGCTCCCAACAGCAAACAGAACGACGGTGTGAATTAGTGCGTTCGCCTCATTTCTTTATTCTCGATCCCCCGCTGAGCTCCTGCAGCTTCTGTTGTTCCTCTAAATAATTTGCTGCTCGAGCTTAATTTGTTACACACCATAAAAACAGAAGGCAACAGATTTACCTACAGGAGGAAGAGGAGGATGAAGAGCGAGGCACAGGGTGCAGGATGGTAACAAGCTTATAACAGGAGGAGGATGGAGGAATGATGCACTGAAATGTGTTCGCTTACATTTTTACATTTTTGGGATATATTTCAAATTGTACATTCGGGTTTTTATTTTTTTGCTAAATCTGCTTTCTTTTGAGTGGAAGGTTAGAGCTGAGTGTCATCAGCATAGCAGTGGAGTTGTATATTGTCTAGCCAGTTGAGAGGATGGGACCGAGGACAGAGCCCTGAGGGACTCCAGAGCAGAGAGGAGGCAGCTGCCATCGAAACGACTTCAAGTGAATGAATTAAATGCAATTTGTAAGGGTTCACAGATATATAATCCAAGCTTATAACAATAACGTTTTTTTCCCACAAAATATGGCTTCAAGAAAGTTAACACAGATGTGTACTGGTGTCAACATTAGATGAACAGAAATTACGTTTATGCAACAACTAATATTTCTAGGATGTGATTTATGAGACAAACATGTAAGAAGATAATGTTATTATGTGTGTCTTGAGATTGGTTTGTTTCTCTGTCAATCAGTTTGTTTTCACTATTTATTGTATTTATTAAATGAATAATCACATTTTTGTGTGTGAAAGCAGAATGCATGTGAGAATTAGAATAATGACACATTAAATATACTATATTGTGCAGCTTTAAGTTGCAAATGTAAAAAAAAAAAAAAAAAAAAAAATGTCTTCCAGTACTTTTTACTCTTCAGTGAAATGATTCAAACACCAGTATGAACATGGTGTCGTCTGAGTGTCTCTTTGGAAAAATGAGTTGCTCAATAACTACATGTAACTTCCAAACGTCTTGAAAGCTCCGTCAGTTCTGATATTTGCTTCTAAGAAACATTTGGAGCTAAAATACAAAAAAAAAAAAAAAAAAACCCTGTGTTTTATTCAGACAATAACAACAATTCCACATCAATTTGTGTGTCAATCTTTGTCACGGTCTGGAAAATACTACAAATTATGAGCCCTGTTTCCTCCAGATTGCTTGAAATGCTTGCTCCTGTTGCAGCCACGCTTGGGAATCAAACACGGCGTGTGCGTGTGCATGCTACCCAACACTCTGGCCCCGGTGATACATATTGCATGAGGTTTGCCCTGGCTTTGTCATGTCATGCCTAACTGGACCAAACAGCAGCCCGCTCGCCGCCGACCGCCGGAGAGTCGATCGATTACAGAGGCCTTTAATGCGTTTCACTGCGGGCTGCGCATCACTCCGACAAAAAGTCCACGAGGATGTGTAGAAAGCACGTGTCTGCAGGAGGAGGCGCACGTTGACTCCAGTTAGCAGGTGGATTTCAACCGTCGGTTATTTAATTTTCAGCTCCTCCCATGCGGGTGTTCGACATGTGACACATCAGAGCCGAGGCTGCTTCGCTTGAAACGTGTTCGCAGGTGGAGGAAGGTGTTCAGCGAACATCACAATGGCCTCATTGACAAATTCTCAGACCGTCAGATAACAAACGATGCCCGGTTAATCAGCAACTCTTGACATTTCAGGCAGAGTTGAAGGACAGTCCTGCCGCCTCAGCTGAGAGGATCAACCGCCGTAATTACATCAACAAAGGACGATTTCTTCCTTATGGCCGAATGAAGATGATGAGTTGCAGTTTAACAGTCTGGCGTTTCCGCTCCTTGTATGCTGTTTTTAGGACGGCGCTGTCGGCTTGCCAGCGTTTGAAAAACAATTGATTTTCCCTGGCACGGCCCCCAGAAGTCTGCCTGGAGGAGGAGGAGGACTTGTAAGAGCAGGCAGAGACGTACACATTGATCGGGACTTCACTGCGAGAGAGGCTGAAGCTAATGCGAAATCAAATGTATTGACAGCTTGTTTCAGAGAGAATATCCAAAAAAAAAAAAAAAAAGAAAAGACATTTCCAGCAATTAAAGATGCACAAAGTATCAAACCAGCTTTTTGTTATGAGAGAAAGCAGGTTGATGAACGGTGACGATCGCTCTCCTCACGACGCGCAGCCTTGACTGATTTTCCCCGCGTAGTGAATAATACCACTTCACCAGTCTTTTAATTAATTTCCCAGCTTCCTATACATTCTCGCCTTGTGGCTCGTGTTCATTTAGCGGCATTTGGAAGCCTGACTGATGTGCCGTGTGCAGTAATGTAACGTGTGTAGATGATGGGAAAAAAAAACCATCCAGATGAGAGAATCACTGTTATTTTTCGCCGCTTGATGGATTTAAACCACTCTGGTCACAGGATTCTGGTCCGGCTACATGCCGGTACTTGGGAAGTTGAGTTCCTCCTTTAAACTTCATTCCCTCGCCATCTGTTGGATGCAGTTTTCAGAATTACACAGATACAAACAAGCCAGTAATATTTGGAAAGTGAAGTGAAAGGCCTTTCGTCTGCCGTATTGCTGCTGGACCGGCGCTGACAGGAGGATGGTCGTCTCACAGATGCTGATAAATTTGTAAAACATGCACTTTGTGTATTGCAGCCTTTTTTTTCATTTTTTTTTTTTTAACAGGCTTTAAAACTGCTATCACTTCCTGCAGATGAGCTTATTTCCTGCCTCTGTTGGTGTTTCCCATCTGTCGCCAACATGTGTCCCGGGTGATTGGACTGTAAATGGCAACAGGCTGTAAAATCCAAGTGTAAATCCACTCAAGGCAGATCCCATCGCCCAAACTAGGAGGCTTTATGGCTGCATTTAGGGTTGCACTAAACATTAGATGCAGAGGGACAAGAGGTAAAGAATCAGCAGGATTTCGAGAACAGAAAGTAGCTGCGTTGTATCCAGACACGGGCTGCAGATGGAATCCACAGTGCGAAATGCTCGTTAGATTTCGAGTCCTGCACACAAAGCCATCATCCAGTGAGGGAGAGAGCGCCACTCGTGTGTTTGTATGAAATCAGGCAAAACAAATAGCTCAGCAGCAGGGGGAAGGAGCAACAAGCAGCCTCGGTGTTTGGAGTTGACATCCAGGCAGAAGGAATGGGACTGAGGGAGCGATCGCCGGTCTTTACACTCCTCCACATGGCTGACAGTGATCCTGTCAGCCAGTCTCCTTACAAAACCACATTTAAGAAATGGCTGCGCTTCTGTCAGATTAATTATTCAACCCCCATGAATGCTGTATGAAAAACATTGTTGTCGTCTCATTTTAGTTGGCTGACAACCCGAGCAAACAGCAGAAATGTGCATGTTATTGTGGAATACATGCTCTCCTTCACATCAGACAGGAAGTCTGTTTGTTTACTGGCTGTTTTTTTTTTCTGCAGAAACACAGTGGGATTGTTGTTGCTGCGGAGGTTTTTATGAATGGCAACCGATTTCCATCAACTCCCATCTCCATTACCAGCTAATCTGTGGTTAATGGCACATCCACAGCGGTTGAGAAACATGGGATTAATGGCTCCACCTCTTCAGAGGCTAACCCTCCCTGACACTCGGTAATGTGGCGCGCAGCCCTGAAACAAAATCACAGTGGATCCTCATCCAAGTGTTGGCTGGAAGAGAAAATCTCATCCCAATATAATTGACTTGGTGAGGGAGAATACATTTCTTTGGTGTGTGTGTGTGTGTGTGTGCGTGTGTGTGTGTGTGTGTGTGTTCGCTCGCCCCGGCCATTTTCATTTCCGTTTTATCTCCACCTTCATTGTGGAAGGCTCTTTGGAGAGATGTGACGGAGGGGAACAAAAAAAAAAAAAAAAAAAAAGATAAATGTTTGGCAGGGATGATTGTGAAACGCCGTCTCTGAAGTACAACTGTGGTCGGAGTCACGCTTCTCCTTTCTGTGTGTAATGGCCTCCATCATCACGCATTTGGACAGATATTTTTCCTTTCTGAGAGAGAGAGAGCGAGAGAGAGAGAGAGAGAGAGAGAGACCCTTTTCATGCTTAACTGCACCGTGCATACTAATGGAGGTGCCGTGAGGAGTGTGTGTGTGTGTGTGTGTGTGTGTGTGGGCGGGTGTGTCTCGGCGCCGGTGGATGAGCGGACCGAGCCCCGTCCAGATCTCCACCTGCGGCGTCGAACCTTTGATCCGTCCCGTCTCTGCTCTGATCCTCCAGCCAAGCCGCCACTGTTCCGTCCCCATCTGCTTCCACTTCTGCGCTCTCAGATAAGCTCTACACCTCTAAACCAGAATTGTTTACAGTCACCCGAATCCACGGCCACCCGATTGAGCAACATTTAGATTTATTTGAGTGTGTGTGTGTGTGTGTGTGTGTGTGTGTGTGTGTGTGTGTGTGTGTGTGTTAAAACCCAGTGATTTCTCTCCAGGCTTCAGGACTTTGTTTCATTTTATCCAGGTCAAATAATATTGAAATACTATTTAAAGGCTCCATGGCTGTCTGGGTATGAAGCCCCCTCCTCTCCCCCTCCCTCCCCCAGCCTGCTCTAGATGCTTGAATCACTCAGGTCCATTAGATTGGGATTTTTTTTATTTTTTTTTTTCACTTGGCGGTGTTGTGTACTTCATTTCGGCATCCACGGCGGAATGGTTCGGGGCCATCCACTCTGCGTTTGATCGTGTTTGCGGCAGATGGAAGCGTTTGGCTCCGGGAAGTGGCATTTTGATATTTCATCCGGCGGGACCCGAGGCGTTACAGTCAGTCCAACTAGAAACCCGTTTAATGCGGCCTCGTGATTTCAGCTGTCACATCCTCCAAATCAGCCGCTGACAGACTCCGCCGAACTTTCAGCCGACGCGCGGCGGAAGACGAAATCGGAATTATTGGGCCATTAAATTAAAAAAAAGGAGCCACACGTTCTGCGTTTATCGGAGATTCTCACAGAGAAATTTCAGGGTTTCACTAATTAGTTAATTGGAACAGATTGTACACTCTGAAATGTGGTTAATTCTCTGATAAATGCTGGATGTTGTAGCGGTTCTCCAACTCATTATCCTTTAATTCTGGCCATAACTAATGCTATCAGTTTAATGCTTTCAGCTAATTGTTTCAAGTGTTTTTTTTTTTTTGCGCAGTTCTTGGTAAAATCACATGTTCATCTGAACACTGGAGCTTGCTAACGTGTCCCGGGTCGTCCTGCTGGAAAACCACCGTTCTGAGCAGCTCCAGGTATAGAAATGTTCATTCAGGAGATTTAGGTTAAAAAAAGAGGAAAAGTGCTGTTTGTAAGGGAAGTGGTGGTCAAACTAAGGCCCCGTTTACACGACAATGTTTTATGTGAAAACGCATCAATTTTGCATTTTTTCTTCAGTGAAGTGAGGATGTTTGGCATGTGCCGTAGCAGCGCTTTATTCTGTCTATACGGAGATGGAGTCCAAGCATTTCTAGAAAGTTGCGTTTTCTCCTGTTTACACGACGATGGGGTTGGAGTGTTGCATTTTCAGCGGCTCCGGCCACCGCTGTGTTGTAAACACACCTAAAATGTGTCATCCAGTTCAACACGCTGCACAGTTCTTCTGGTTTAATCATTCCTCCTGCATGATGAACAGTCAGTGCTCCTGTGTCCCCTGCAGTTGAAGGATGAGGTTAGACGTCGCTGGCAGGAAGCTGCAAATGATGTGATTATGGGCCAGATTTGATCTGTGGTGATATTCAAGCTGTAGACAAGCTTGTAAAAGTCCTCCAAAAGCCTCGCTGACTGCCTTTTAATATACTTTTCTATCTTCAACCATGAAGGCTTAGCCAATTTCCAGTTTCCCCGCATTTACATGGCTGGAATATTAAAGCATGAGAAGCCGGAGCGTTGGAGGAAGGAGTGAGGATGGAGGTATTACAGTGTGTGAGATGCATGAATCCTGTGACAAATGCTCTTCCTGAGAATTCCTGACAAGAGCTGCGTGTGTGTGCGTGTGTGTGCGTGTGTGTGTGCGTGTGTGTGAATGCTTCCAGCTAATGGGTTCGACCTGTCATTCATCAGCCTGCTCTGCATACAGGACTCTCGCTATTTGTGTAATCACAGAGAACGGATCGATAAATGCCGCTCGGGTTAATGTTACATCAACCTTTTTTCCGCCGTTGCCATGGCGACGCTTTAATTGATGCGAGGAGTGGAAGCAAAATGTGTCTTTTTTATGGATTCTTGGTATTAAATTCACATTTGCTTCACCAGTTTGTAAAATAGAGACGACAGTGAAGCCTTTTTATTGACGTATCTGATGGGCACGCAACTTTTTGAAAACGTTTCCCAAGGTGGAACGTTTTGCTTCAACACCTGCTTCTGGTGGAAACGGGTAAACATTTCCACGCACAAAATGTTGCTGCTATGAAAACACAAAGACCAATTTTTTTTTCACTTCAAACATTGATGTCGAAATAAAGTCGACATCATTTCCAGCAAAACCGCATCACAGCATCATTATTTCTGTCATTGAAATCATGGAGGTCAAGATCAAATCTTCCTGTGATCACTTTATTCCCACGGTCTAATCAGAGTTTATTAGACAAATGAAAAAGAGACATTTATTGTCACATGTATTGTTATTTTTATTTACAGTCCACCTTACTAATAAGTATGTTAAATAATACTACTCAGAATATGTGCCAATCGTAGCAGTGTTTCAAGAAGTTGGATTCGTTTTCAAGAAGTTGTTTTCAGTGACTAAGCGTGAGCAGCGTTGTTGTTAATGAAGGTTTTCAGTTTTCACTTAGAAATGTTGTGTAAAGTAATTCTTGGAGGATTACAAACTCATGGAAAGCAAATTAAATTTGCTCGTGAACATCAGCGTATTTGTTGCGGAATCCGTTTTTCTTGGATTCAATTCATGAACTTCGAATTTCAAACATGCACTTTTCATGCTGCAGAATTTCTAACAACTCTATTTGAAGGTAGTTCCTGGAAATGTAAATAAATGCTTCAGTAGTCGCGTTGCTGAGCGGCTGTTTTACTGCGCTGCCTCCAGTCCTGCGTGCATGTTCTGCTCAAATCGCTGTGGCCGTGTGTGAGAGGCTGTGACTGCGGCTGACAGATGGAAAGTATATATTATGGTGTGTTTTTCTGAGTGTGTGTGTGTGTGCAGGCAGGACAGCTCCGCTCCAGAAATCCAGATGGATTTGGAGCTCTCTACCCCGAATGAAAACATTGACTCGTATTGTTTTCAGTAAGTGCTCCGCGACTTTTCGCCTTCTGCTGCGGAGAAAAGAAAAGAGAAAAAAGATTCTCACAGTATCACATCCGCAAGAAAAAAAACTAAAATAAAGCCTCTTTGGGTAAATGTTTGCCTGAGCGCAGTTCTTTTAAGGCGTAATGTCCCACAAAGAAACAACACAACAGATTTCCTGCAGCAGGTTTTGTGTACTTATTCTGCCTTTTGCACCTTTTTCTAGCTTGAAGAGACTTTAACTCTTTATTTAGAGCTCTAAAGTTAATTAAATCTGAGCAAACACAAATCCTGTTGTCAGAGACAAAAACAGGTTTTTGTGCATGATCAGAGAAAATTAATCTCCATAATGAGCTCATTCAGGATCACTTTTTGAACATGTTCTTATGTTGTAATTATGATGAAAATAGCCAAAAAGTGTCCTTTCATGATCACACATTCATTTCTTCGCACTCTTAAATAAATTATGTGCTCATCTCGACTCTGTTTCACCCACAACATCAACTCTGGACGTATTTATAGAGTCAGACCTGAAATTCAACAACCACATTGAGACAGTAAAGGAAATCAGCCCTCTCTTATGGGGTTTCTGAGTTAAGAAGAAGCTTCAGACCAATTTATTTTCAGTAGGCTGGATTCCGGTAACGGTGTCGCTCATCCAGAGTCCTCTGGAGCACGTCACACCCGAGCCACTGCTTCCAAATCCCATGGTATGGCTTCTTCTTTCTTTCCCTGTGAAGCCCTGAGAGATGCTTTGTCTGAGTGCTGCTTTAGTTTTAACGTCCCCTTCCCTCACACCTGGTCTCGACATCGGATTTCCACATTTCATGTCTTCAAACTTATAAAAGCTGTAATCCAATTAGTGAAACTGTCATGAATTCAGATAAATTACATCAACCAGGCTCATGAGTTAATGTGGTTGTTCTGAATGATGTGCAGAACAAATGATCAAATGAGGCTAATTTAAAAAAAAAAAACGTAACAGCGTCGACGTGTGATGGTCGGAGTCCTGAGGAGTGTCTGCAGCGGCGCTCACCTCGGCCTCGTGCACGGCTCCTCGGCCTCGTGCACGGCTCCTCACCCTCCTCCTCGGGAGTGTGTTTTTAAATCTGAGGGTTCCCCCCAAGCTAAAGGTGCTCTTATGTAAATGCCAGCAGGCTCTTTGTTGATTTAGCACTTCTTGGAGTGTGTGTGAAACACACACACACACACACACACACACACACACACACACACACACACACACTCATACACACACACCCTGGCTCGCACCCTCTGTGTAGAAAGGATGGATTTAGCTCAGCCAGCTAATAGCAGGATGTAGTGTGTGTGTGTGTGTGTGTCTGTGTGTGTGTGTGTGTGTGTGTGTGTGTGTGGTGGGAGCGGGCCGTGGGCGATTCCACGCAGGCCTTATCACTCCGCCAGCACACCCCATGATAAGGTATTATGTTTTCCCACAATGCCCTGCTCTGTTTTCTCCTGTTTGTGCCGCAGACCCCCCCTGCCCCACCCCCCACCCCCCCCCCCCATAGTGCACGGTATAATAACCCAAGGCTGCCAATTACACCTAGCGAGTGTGTTAGTGGTGTGTAAGCCTCTGTCGTCACATCCATCGGCTTTGAGAGCGCGGCGGTGATTCAGCCGTCTGAGTGATTTCTGGAGGAGTGGAAGTGCAGACACCCCCCCCCCCCCCCCCCACACACACACACACACACACACACACACACCGACCCTCATCCACCCTGCGCCGGAGACGAGCCACTCCGATCAATCTCTTTCAATCACAGGTGGAAATATGGATGACTCTCATCTCCAGACGGCTGTTATTATCATAAGAAGTTTGGATTTTAAATTTCCTTTTTTCACATTTTCCTCCATTGAATGAAAATAAAGCCGGAATGTGTTTTTACTGTAATTTACCAATAATCCTGATAGATTACTCAGAGCTGTTGAGGCCGGGGCTTCAATAGTCACTGTTCACTTGGTAGGTTGCACTTTTTGACATATATGAGTGAACTTCCTGTATGATTATCCTCTCTGTTCTCTGTCCACACTGTGATCTCTTTATAAAACCCTGGAGGGAGTAATCAGATGATAGTAATAGTAGGAATGTGCTTCAGTAAGGGTGTTATGAAAAACACGCATAAAGCAGCAGCAGCTATAGGAGAGGTTTTCTGACATTTTCTGACAAATTTTGCTGGATTCACGGCTTTTTCTCCATAATTCCTCCCAGAAAGTGTCCCTCACAGATTTCCCTTCATACCGTGGAACACGTGCACACATTAATTTGCCACTGTGACGACGTCGTAGGAATCAGAAAAGCTCTGCGATGTTTCTGTTCTAATCCACTCGTGTTGGCGGCCTTCTGTTCCGCTGTCTGTGTCTTTTCGGAGAAGGCGCTGAGCTTCCGTTTCAGACGGAACAATCGGCTTTCTGTTGTGGCGCCGGAGATTGGTTTACAGGAATATGTTGTCACTGTTGCTGTTGTTATGTGGGGCAGGAGGAGAGACGCTCACAGATCTGTCTGTCACGGCCGTCTCTCGCATCCCGCCGCCGCTCGCCTGCTTGGAAATGCAAACACACTCCCAAGACTTCTCTCAACAGAGGATTTGACGGCGTCTCGGCTCCCTCGGCGATCCAGCACAGACGCAGCACTAATTCCTCATGAATCGTTGTGGAGTTTTCGGCTGTTAGTAAGCGGCGTGCGTTTCTACCTCTCAGTCACACTGGGGTTTGATGACTGCGGCTCTGTTTGCACGACTGGGACCGCGCTTCGTTTTTAGCGTTCTGGTTCCAGAAAATGTGTGTGAATTGATGTAGTTTGCATTTTATTGTGGTCGTTTTGTTTTTGTTCTTATTCTCCATCAACTCGCGGTAATGCAGGAAAACTATTTGCATGCATCCGGTGCTCATGGGCCGTGGCAGTGTCTTCAGAAGGTGGAGTTTTCCCCCCCGTTTCCATGGAGACCGAGTCGGAGCATTTTTGAAAAGTTTCACCTTGGAAGCATTGAATCCAGCGCCTCCAGGAACACTGAACACAAGGGAAGTTCTCCCTACCAAACTGGGCTTTATGATTTAAAAAACACACATTTTCACTTCATACGTCGTCTTCACTGCTTTTTTTTTTTTTAATGATTTTTTTAATTTTGTTCCAGGCATGTTAAAACATACAAAAAAATACAGACATGTAAAAAGAAAGAGAATAACCTAAAAAAGAATCTGGATGAATAAATAAATGTATTTTATATGAATATAACGTGTAATAAAAATGAAGGCATTTCTTCCCATTAGATTGTCTACACACACCATCACTTATCAAAAGAGCGTTTACAGTCATACATCTGTCACACACATAACTGACAGAACCGAGACTAAAGCTTCTACTGTTGTTACAAAAACAATATCAAACTGCAGCATGTACAACTAGATGGAAATGAAAGAAAAAATGGAATTATAATAACAGAAGTCTCACGTATTAAACTATTGAAGCGTGTAGTTGTTTTCCCTCTGTAAAATAGTCACTGCTTCTTATGGAATTGAGTGTTTGATCCTCTGAATCTGGAAGTGAGGAGACATCTCTACATGATGACGTTATTTCACATGAATATTGGTTTTGTTCCAAACTTTTGGTCATTCCTCAGGTGGAAACAGCTGATTTCTGTTTTTTCCTGCTGTTTCAGGCTTTGATTAATACCTGCTCATAACACATGTCCCATCCGTCATATTTATGAATATTTGCAGCGCAGGTGACCTTAAAAAAAAACGCTCTTTAACGGCAGTGCGTTACATATTTGACATCCTCAGTGAAAACATGCGCCTGGTGTGTGTCCATGTCGCCCGGCGCGCCCCGCTGAGCAGAAAGCGTTAGCTTCTCTGCCCTCCAGGCTCTTGACATTAGATAAGGCGGCTGGCACGGCTCCACACGCAGTGAAAGTGATTTACTGCTGCCTCCGCAGCCCGCAGGAAGCTGGCCGTCCGGCGCATATAGAGTACAGTGTGTGCATAAACGGCCCGTCGCTCAGCGCGCCTCCTGTGGCCCGCAGGCCGAGTGGACTCCGGTGTTCTCGTTTTTGGTGGCGACTCCTGTGTCTGCGGCGCCGCCGTCATCCCGACTCTCCCACGGGGTTCGAGCTCCGGCTCGGCCCCGGAGGCCCCGGAGGCTCTGGACAGATCTGCCACTCCGCCGCCTCTCCTCCTCCTCCTCTTCCTCCTCAGAGCTCCTTCCTCCCCCTGGAGGACTCCTGTGAGATGAGGCATTGATTGGCCCCGTGCAGACGGAGCAGCACACCTAATGATACCGGCCCGCTCTCCTCCCACACCCTTCCAAAGGTTAAACCAACCAATCTGGGCTTTTAGATTACTTTGGAAAATAACATTTGGTCACCTGGATTATACACCGACTGAAACGTTTGTGAGCATGAGACAGCCAACAGAATGTTTTATATATAGATGTGCACGTCCATGCTTTCCTCTCCGTTCCGCATGTTTTCTTCACGAGTGTCCTTTGTGAAAATCCTCTGTTCTAAACTCTCGTAAACACTGACAGCAGTTCAAAGCCGATTGTTTGGCCGAGCAGTAAATACACAAAAAAAACCCCCGGAGTTCATTGCAATGACAGAGAGGACTAAAAACACACTTTCACACAAGCGGCTGTTTCACCGTCGCCAGTTAAACTCTTTGAATTGTGGGAAGGAGCCGAAGCTGCGCTGTGCTGCGAAACAACACGCGAGAGCAGTTTATGATCCGAGTGTTTAATCCTTAATGAGTGTACCTGTGTTTCACTGGCAGGGCTTGAAACGCCTCCTCCCCGCCGGCCCTGGTTAACTAGTCCACTTTAACTGCGCCGCCCGGGTCACATCCGGACCACGGACTACCTGAGCTACCCAGAATGCCGCGGTCCTGCTCAGGACCGCAGCCAGGCCGCGCGGTTTTGTTCTTCCTCTTGGCAAAAGCACTGAAACGGACATTTGAGACTCTGAAAGGAAGGAATAAATTTGGTGGAGCTCACTCATCCACCTCCAGCTGGCCGTCCTGATCCGGGCCCGCTCTGCTCTATTAGGTCCATTACTGATTAGAAATCTCCTGCTGCTGCTGCTAAATTATTGAACATCTCTGGTTTAACCTCAGGCGAGCATTGACAGATTTTCAACCTGTTCCCGCTTCGTGAAACAGAAACGGCCTGTTCAACATGATTATTGCATCATGAACGGCGGCGCTGCATGAAATGTGCTGATGGAAACACATTGAAAAGCTTTGTTCTGCAACACCAACAGTCATTATCCGGATTCACTGGACAGTTTTTTTTTTTTTTTTTTGAAACAGGAAATGCTAATTTGCAAATGTTTTTTTTAAAACATCGAGTGAAGTGTGAACAGTGACGGTTTGTGCTGCTGCCACGAATCAGTGTAGGACTGGTGGGTAGTATCATCCGGCAGGATAATGATCTTAATTATTGTATTCACATTAAATTATTACAATTCCATTTGCTCTCCCATTCATTAGCTGTGATAAACAGTTTTCTGAATGGCAGCCAACAGCCTGGTTAAATGGCTGCGGAGTGGTCCAGTGAGAGGCGCTTCACAGCCGCTTCCCAGTACATGTCTCAGAACTCGCTAATGACACACACACTCACACACTCACACTCACACACAACACTCACACACAACACCCACAATCAGCTGAGAGGGAAAATTTTACAGTCTGAGTTTTTAGGAGAAGTTTCGATGCTTTAAAGGGGCTGTATCGTGCAAAATTCACTTTTTGTCTGTTTTAACCTTGTATATGGCTATGTACTCACCAAAAACACCCCCAAAGCGTTTTTTTCCTTCGTGCCTATGTGTTTGAGCTTACCTCGTGTTTCTGCAGCTCAGAGAGGCAGCCCCTCCCGCACCCGTGAAAACGCTCTGTTTCCCACGTTGACGTCACACGGAGAAGATGGCTCCCCTGAGCCCCCCTCCCGCAGGCCCTCGGCAATCAGCGTTGCTGCTTTTTGTAACTCCGATTACGGAGACAAACTTTAACCATCGTCTGAAAGCAACAGTCAAGCAAGAGCAAGAGTCAGAAGGGTCTGCGCTTGGTGAGTTTCTAACAGGAAAAGTCGTTTTCGCGTGTCTTTCCGTGTAAAGAAGCTAGAGCTAAAGAGCTAAAGAGCTAAAGCTAACCCTTAGAGAAGCTAACGAAGCTCTGACTGGTTGAAGTATGCTGTCAGTCAAAGTCCACAGGGGGGGAGGCGGGATTTCAGTGAAACGGAGCGTTTTCTCTTCCGGGTTTCAGAATTAGCCCCAGAAAATCTTTTATTTCACACAAAATTACTTTTCCTTTGCGCCAAAAATAAACTATAACCATTTCAATGCCATTTCTAGGGTTTGGACTAGCTAAAAAAGCATGATACAGCCCCTTTAAATCTTCATTTAAAGCGCCGTTTATGTGACATTTTCAAGTAAAAACGGAGAACAAGTCACTGAAAACAACTGATTAGAAATGAGAAATCCATATTTTTGGACCATGACAGTAAATCTTGTAAAACTAAAATTAACGTTTGTCCTCCAGACTCACACTGACCTTTACTGATTGATTCAACTTTTTAATTATCCTGCATTATACACTATTAATATCGAGCTGCTGCACCTAAATGAAATGAAACTAAATAATTTGCGTCGTATTCTGTGAAAACAGCTCAGTCAGAGCAGTTTTTGCTCTTGATATATGAAGGTAGCTGGTGATTCATGAATCCCACATGAGGTTAAAAGAGAAACTACAATAGAATAATGAATCTATCGCTGCTGTATGGAAGCTCGGAGGTATTTAAGTTTCACCTCGGCCTTAACCATCAGGAGCCAGGACCTCTGCAGAAAGTGATCTGTTTCAGCTCGGGGCTTCGTGACCATCACGCCTTCGTTCTCCCAGCCCTGCCCGTGATGAGAGGACGAGCCGGTTGCTGGCGTGGGAATCGCGGCGGTGAAAGCCGACCGTGCGTGTCCGCGGGGTGTGTAGCGGCGGCGTGATGATTGGAAGCATTACGCTGAAGTCTTGTCGCTGTGGAGCGAGGCTCCGGCTTCCTCGCCGCCTCGCCTGTGTGGTGTTACTGGGTTGCGAGTGCCTCCGAGCGCCGCTGTAATGTGCAGCTATTAGGAGAACACTCTGAAAAAGCCTTGACGGAATCTAGGCGTAATTGCCGTCTCATTATTCTGTTTTATTACCATTGCCAAAAAAAATCTGATTGATATTGGAGGTGCAGGTGATGCGATGAGTGAGAACAGCTCTCAGCGCTGTTGTGTTTATCACATGAGAAGTGGCGTAAAATAGAAATGTGGCGAGATGTGAATGTATTTCCACCTATAAAGTGCTTAAAAAGCCCTAAAGCAGAGCTTTACTATCATAATGGAGGCTTTTATGAATCCTTTAAATTGCTAAAGTGCAGCATTGTTGCTGAAAACATCGGCGTTGGAGGCATTGGTTCACAGAATGAACTGTATTGTGGATGGAATCATGTTTAGCTCATGATTATTACACTGCTTCATCGATAAAAAAACTAATTCCTTCAGGTCAGAGTTGGACTTCATCCTGTTCTGTATGTGGCATCTGAGCTAACATGTGTTTGACACCCCTGATTTAAACTTGAATTCCTTTTTTCTGCTGCAGAGTAAACGTGTTCTAACGAAACCAAACCGCATGGCTTTGAGGCTGATGCTCGTCTGCTAACTGTCATGGCAGCATCACCGATAACTCAGGTCTCAGTGTTGTGTTCCCTCTGTCAGCTTGGTGGTTTTATGGGCCAGATTAGAGGGTCTTGCGGGCCAGTTTTGGCCCCCCAAACCTTATGTTTGACACCCACTGAGCCAGAGGATTCGGTGTTCCTCTCAGCAAAGCTGAGAACTTGAGTTCAGTCGCCGGTCTTTAGAGCGAACATCTTTAATCTGGTCGATATCTCTCAGACTCCGACCCCGCCCTCCTCGCCGTCCGTCCTGCCGTCACACCCAGCCTCCTGCAGCCGCATGCTGATGAGTGCCAGGAGCGACCGGGTGGGGGCGGCGGGGACGTGCGGAGCGCCGCGCTAATTGGATGTTGGCCAGATCGAAAGCCCCACTGAGCAATTAGTTGACCGGGTGGACGGCGAGGAAATCCAGAGCCTGAGCCGCATCAGAGCGGCTCTTTTCATTCGGAGCCACCGGAAAAGTCGGAGAGTGATGATTCATTTCAGGAGAAAACCGAGGGATGAATGCGTCCTCACACACACAGCTGGATCAATGAAGGCATAAAGAAGCATCACAGCAGCACTTCTGCCAACTTTTCTCTTTTAGCAGCGTCTTCTGAGCGTTTTCCCCCCGAAGCTCTTGTTGATGTTGAGGGAGTCCAGCAGCACTTTCCTCACTCTTGCTTATAGAACCTGCTTTAAATGAGCCTCAGAGCAGCGCTGCTGTATGCTGCAGCTGTCTGTTGAGGTGTGCTCTGTGTTAGGATGGAGCTCCTACACACACACACACACACACACACACACACACACACAGAGCCCCCAATTAAATGTTTTTTTTAAGTGAAAACACAAAGATTCCATCATTTACATGAGAAGGGTGGTTGTAGCCACTGAAAACCAGAACGACTCCAGAATTGGGACTTTTTTAGAAAGGCTGGGAGTCGTATCAATGGCGTAAAGCTAAAAACGAGACGCTGCCACTGCACATGCCTGTAGAAAATAGTTCTCCTGCACGCGATCAGTGGACAGACAACAATAATTCATTTTCAGTAAGTTTTCACGTGAATGGATAATGAAAACGTCCAAGAAACGCCCAAGGAACCCAGCTAAAGATAATGTTTTAGGATATCCTATAGGATCTATTAAAACTCCAGTCAATTAAAAGATGGTATTTTCTCATCCACTACAATGAACACCACTGCTAGAATGGTATATAAAAAAAAAAAAAACCCAAAAGAAACAAGAAACAAACAAAAAACTAACATGAAAGTTACTTTAGCACTGGTCTCTGCTTGGTCCTACAGAAACAACAACAAAAAAAAATAAGGAATACATGCAGTTTTCCCCAAACTAATACATTTGTTAACATTACTACAGTTTTTTTTTCGCGCCTTTTTGAAGACTAGAATGTCCAGATAAAAGTAATGCTTTGCACAATGATTGTGCAGCTGCTGCATGTGGGAAATACCTCAAGTGCGTATTATTCACCTCTGAAAGACTTTAAAAGAATCGCCTGTGGATGTTTTATTTCGCTCTCACCCTTCAGTTAGTTTATGAAGCTGTTTGGGTGAAACTCTGTCTGCAAAAAAAAAAAAAAAAAAAAAAAAAGTCAAGAAAAACATTTCTGCTGCTAAGTAACACTTTCCTCAGTGTTTATGAAAGGACAGTTTTTTCCCCTCAGACTTTTTCTCTCCTCCCTTTGTCGCTGCTGTATTTTCCTATCTGAGTGAGAATTTGCTCAGAACATTTATCTCCATATTGTATTGCTCTCTTTTTTCGGCTAATGTTGTGTGACTGTAGAAAATCGCGGGTTGTTGAACGTGATCTTTCATCCCGGAGCTGCTTTTGCGAGGCAGATGAAGTTTATGCAGACAGATGTGTAAAATATAATCGGAGACGCTAAACTAGCTGTTTGGGCTCAGCTTCGGCACGCTGTCAGCATCATGAATATTTCATAAAGCTCTCACAATATTCAAGAAAGACACAAATACTCCTTTTGTCGTGGAGAATAAAAGATTAAAATAGACACACTACTATGAAGCCTGGACCAGGGGTGCTAAACATAAGGCCTGTGGGCCAAAACCAGCCCCACAGGCCACACAAACTGGTCACTGTTCATACCTACGGCTTTATATCCCGCTGCATGGCAGATACTGTGCAGAGCTGGGAAGAGTTTAACAGGTGCAGGGGTTCATGTGCAGTCGTCTCAGTATAAAGCAATAAGAAGGGAACTCAATACTTTAAGACTGCGCCCAAAAAAATTCTGGGTTATTACATCTGTTCAAACACACTTTAAAAGGGCCTCGGATCAAGTTTCCCGCTCTGGCTATACCTTTAAACACTCTGCTGCTGAGCGTTAGGATCAGGATTTAGCC